>NC_035447.2:91001154-91318779 GCF_002127325.2 Helianthus annuus
TGGAAAATCCGGGTCCTCCACGTAATCCGCCGGATGCGGCGCGTATGTAAACGTAGAAAGAAACTCGACCGTAAGCTCAGGGTACGAGTCCTCCATCGCTAACTCAAATAGGCGCGAACAAGGAGTATCTAGTCCAACTATATCACGCGCCCGTGCGACCCCTCCCACGGTATCCAGCAGCTCCGAGTCTATCCCTACCTGCTCCCCAATCTGTATGGTGCGCAACCTAGCGCATCTCCCCCTCGCACGTGACCCCTGCGGAAACTACAGGTACGGACATGCCGGCTCTCCCTCGTCCCCCACCTCTCCCTCAACCTCCATATGCTCGATCTCATCATCGGAGGAATCCATCCCTGCACGTTGAAAATATAATAAATAAATAATATTATTTAAACAATTTAAATAATAAACAAATAATATTAAATATAAAACAATAAACAAATAATATTATTAAACAATTTAAATAATAAACAAATAATAATATTAAACAAATAATATTAAACAAACAAATAATAATATTAGATAAACCAATAATAATATTAAATAAACAAATAATAATATTCAATAAACAAATAATATTAAACAAATAATATTAAACAAATAATAAATAAAATAAACAAATAATATTAAACAAATAATATTAAATAAACAAATAATATTAAACAAATAATATTAAACAAATAATATTAAACAAATAATAATATTAAAAAATAATAATAAAAAAATAATATTAAATAAACAAATAATATTAAACAAATAATATTAAACAAATAATAATAAAAAAATAATATTAAACAGATAATAATAATTAAACTAATAATAAAAAAAATAAACATGAACCAAAGCGCCCCGCTTTGGCCTCGGCGCGACGCTTTGGTTCTTCATTTTGAAGAACAGACCCAGCCGGATCTGAATAACCCGCCCCAATCAACACAATAATCAACATGTATGATATACCGAAACGATTAAGGGTGTTCGATCTTACCTTTTAGCGGTTGAAAGCTTGAAAAATCGAAATCCGGCTCTAGTGTGTGAAATCGCCCCTTGTGTGTGTGTTTTTTGTTTTTGGGTGAAGTGGGGGAGAAGCTGCCCCGCTTTAGTATAAACGAGGGACCGAAGTGCCCCGCTATGGCCATTGCGCGGCACTTTGATACAAACGCGTCGATAATAGTCTAAAATTTACGCTTTTTACATTAAACATCATTTTTTAATATATATGGACTATACGGCAAGTTCCGGATCAAATCGGTTACGTGTGATGTCGTATTCCATTATATCGTATCATTTTGGTTTGAAAGCACAAGGACTCCTATGAGTAGGTTATGTGTATCAGCCGCCTACCGTAGATGAACATGACGTATTTTTTCATTAATTGTAGTATTATGATGTATTTTGTCATTTTGGGTCGTACAAGTGCGTATTGAATCTGATTGGGTCGTGTCGGTGACATTCGGTTTTTAACGTGATGTAACGCATATATTGAACAAACACAAACGTGATTATTATTAAACACATTTAAGATACATCGTGAACATATGGGGTTACATTAAGGTCAGGGGGACGATACGTAAGCATTTCGTACGCGTTGATCTGATCCCTGTATAATGTATGCGAGGCTGCTGCGCGCTCTGTTCTGTTCGCTCTCCAGAGTAGGTTTGGGGGAGGCATTGGATAACAACCTCCAAGCTCTACATGTATGAAATGCCCATCGTCGACGAACACAACCGCAACCACCAGGGGAGGTTGCTCAGCTTCGTTTGGCCCGCCCAGCAGAGGGAAAATTGTATCGCTCCCACGAATGTCGAAGGTGTGAACAATCACACCGTATCGTTGGGCAATAAGAAACCCCGTCTCAGGCATCGTCATGTAATTTTCGATACCTGCTCGTCCCACCCCCTTGAAATCGATCCGTGTAACCAGCGCATCATAATGTCCTATGTTTTCCGGATCGAAAACCTGCCTCCAAAGCGATTCGTTCATACGTAACTCCTTTAGAAGCTGTTTCCGGATCATCAAATATGAATTTTGTTTCACTCCTAACCCAACAGCCACCAATCGAAACCCACAATGACCATCTGGTTTCACGTCCTTTATTCTAACGATGTATGGATGGATCACTTTGGGAATCTGAGATGCGTAGTTGCGGATCGCTATATCTGTCTTAGGACCGAGCTTGATCATCGGGAAATCAGGGTGTTGGTTGAGCGGTTTGGTATTCTTTTCTCTTCAAGAATCTTCGGGTGATATGTACGAGCTGTGACGGGGAAGATCGTCTGAGGCCTCGACCCAAGTTTCTTCTGACGGAATGTAAGAGCTTTTTCTAGCGGTTTCAGCCTTTCTTTCTTCCTGCGTTTTCAATGTTGGGCGACCACGAGTTTTCTTCAGAACAGCAGGAGGTTTTTTGTTATTGTTCCTTGGATTGAGGATTTGCTGAAACTTTTCAAAGAAGCTCCTTTTCACTTGAGGGGGTGTTGGATCGATCTGTTGTTTCAATTTTTCAAATTCCGCGTCTACATCGATATCCTCTATGTTATTCCTTGCAGGCTTGAAGTCAAGCTTCCTCCAGAACACGTCTATGTGTGTGATCCGGATTTGTTGACCCGTGGATGAAAACAAATTAGGTGGCAAAATCATACCAAGAAAGGTCAATTATAGTATATTAATTACCGTTATTTTCCATCTTTTCCAAACGACAGGCACATGGTAAACCACAGCTAGTAAAAAGTTGGCAACCACAACTTGCACCGTAGGCTCTCAACCCGTCTTCCTTACGTTTTACTTCCATACTCAAAAGCTCAATCGCATATATTGAAACCTTTCTGAGAATATATGCAAGCATGGGCTGATTCTTGTGGTGCGTCATCACTTTTCGGAGGCTTGTTTCAAAGCTACTTCTAATCTCGGCGTATTGTCTATCAACAACATGATCAACATACAGTACAAGTTTATCCAGTGTGTTGCGATGACTTGAAAAGTGACTTTTTAATGTTGCATGCATGCCCTCAACCCTATTGGTCGTAGTTTGGTGAAAGTTGATAGTTTTGTTAATCCAGCAAGATACAAACTTTTCACGGTACGGATCCAACTAGGATTTCTTCAAATAATCAAAAACCTCTAAAATTAAAAAACGTAAATAGTCTGTTTTTGTTATTATATAAAATTTGAACATAATTATGTAAGAAATACTCATGTTCACGGTCATCTTCTTTCAGTTGTGCTTCAAGGTTTTCCAAGTTATACCTGTATATTTCCTCGGTAGTAGACTCGCACAATGTCCAAAATGTACGTACGAATTCTTTCCACTCCTTGTCAGAGAATTTCTTCTTGCTATTCTTATTAATATTTTGTTGAATATGGAACCGACAAAGATACTTATGCGCTTTTGGAAAAACTTGTTCACACGCGTTCATTAGCGCAAAATCCCCGTCTGTTAAAATCACGCGCGGTTCCATACATCCTGCCAGCATAGACTTGATCCTCTGCAACACCCATAGGTAGTTCTCTGACTTCTCAGCGGAAATTACCGCACAAGCAGCCGTAAACGATTTATTTGTCAACGTCATGCCTACGACCTGAACAAATGGCAGGTTGTACATGTTCGTTTTGTAGGTGGCGTCAATCATTAGCACATGCGGGAAGGCACACCACATAGTGAATGATTTTTCGTGAACAAAGAAGACATCTTCAACTTCGTTCGATATCTCATTCGTGCGCAATAATAAGTGTAATTTTTTTCGATAAGAATGTTTTCAAGTTTTTGCATCGGAGACTTACCGACATTTTTTTCGGCGTTGATCTTCTGAACAGCGTTGTGTATATCTTTCGGAATAAGCTTTCTAGCCGGATTGTTTTTTGTCAGCGTTCGCCAGATACTTTGGTTTGGAATATCTTGCTCTGCCAACTCCTTAACCAGTTTTTTGTCCTCCGAAGAAAGCCTTCTCGCATACGCGTGACCCTCGAAGTTTTCAATAGGAGTGTGGTTATGCTTCGCCTTCGTCACCTCGATCCTCCAAACACTTCCGGATGATTCCGAAAACCCGATCATCTCGAACGGGCAGCCTATTTTCTTGCTACCCGTTTTCCTCTGTGTAGCTATATTCTTATGCTCCCCACCAAAAGTACATTGAAACCAAATCTTGTAATTCTCTCCTCTTTTATTCGACCTCTTAGTCACAATGAGGTAACCATTGTCTTTTGCCGTGTCTTGTACCCAACGCACCAACTCTTTACGTCATGAAAAGGTCTGCGTTGTATCAAACGAAAATGTAACCGGGTAACAACCTTCCTCGTCAACAGACACATCCTCCGGCTCACCATCGTTACCGAGGTTCGAATAGACTTGATGTTCAAAGCTCTGTTCACAACCGTAACTTTGGTTTGGATAACACTCCTGCTGTACAAAGCTTTGCTCGCCACCGTAACCGAAATTCGAATAACCTTGTAAGCTCTGTTGACAACCGTAACTGTTGTTTGGATAACACTCCTGCTGTACAAAGCTATACTCGCCACCGTAACCGAAATTCGAATAACCTTGTTGTGTGTAAGGGTCCTCCACAGGGGTATTCAAATCCAGCTTCACCGTGTTATCACGATAACGAATGCCAGATACAACCTCTGTCTCCCTCAAGTTGGACGAGACCGGTTTCTCATACGAGTCAGAAATAGCGGTCCCCTCGTAAGAATCAGGAACAACTGACTCGTCAGAATATTGACCGAAAAGATAGTTGCTTAACCACGACATCGTTTTTTCAAGACATGTAACTAATAGAGCAAAGAAAATCGACAAAAAACAAATCACCGAATGATGAATGTTGAGTCTGAGCAGGGATTTAAAATTAACATTTGGGGTCGAAGCGCCGCGCTTTGGCCATAGCGCGTCGCTTAGGGTTCACGGGACAACTGAAACCTTGTATCACCTTTATGTCACTGCAATGTCAGTCAGTCAGTCAAACCTCGTATCACCTTTTGTTGACCTAAGCGCCCCGCTTTGGCCATAGCGCGGCGCTTAGGGGTGTGAAAATTATTTTCTGCGTGTGTAATTAGCATGACCTTTTTTATGTCCTCTCTCTAGTGACAAAGAACGGCAGCCCACACCAACATTCAATAACCAAATTAACTTTTACAAATTTAAAATGTTTATTAATAGTTTCTAAATATATATTTTTATGATGAATAATAATATCTGTCTTTTTTATTTGTTTAGACGTATAGCATTGTTTACAGTACTTATTAATTATTTATTTATTTATCATTTTTAAATTTTTACTGTTTTCCCCTTGGAAATAGGCGGATGTGCTCGTGAAGCACGCAAGTCCAGAGAAGGGACCATGGGTAGCGTTCATGCTGTTCCGGTAATTCCATACAACCCGAACAACTAATTACATTAATTATTTTCGCGTGTATGACTTGATTTTATTTAATTAAGTCTTAAAAGTCTAGGGATTACAAAAATCATAGTTAAGTATGATAACAAATCCGTTGTAATTAGAAACAATATCCTAGACCCACACTAGGAATGTGAATAAACGATACTTGTCAGTATTAATTGCAGTACAGTCTGACACCATAAAAAAACAAGACATAGATATGTCTACACAATTATTCGATAAAACTCTATCAAAAATAGCATGTGCCTTTATTATTTAGAAAATTCCATTTAAAAACCAAATGTCCAAGTCCGCAGAAAAATACAATAATCTTGCGGAAGTGTACAGCATTCCGCAGAACGAAACAGAAATTGTCCGAAAACCCAAAAATAAATATTATTTGACTTAAATAATATAATGGGTATTAAAAACGACACAAAATCCGCAATCGAATCCTTTTGCGTTAAGCTGCACGGCTAGTTCAGTAAACTGGCAGACAGCAAAGCCGGTACCGGAACTGTGTCAGAAATAATAAAATTTTTAGTCCAAAAATTTGGATTAATTATTTGAATGATAAAACATGTGCAAAAATATTTTTTGTCATGTATTTATCTAAACAAAACACAGTGTCAATATTTAACCCGGTACAGGACCCGAACCAACTTTTTCACCCGATCAACGAACTAAAAATTTTGGTGGACTAGTTTTACCTAGTGTCACACTACTTTAAAATATGAAGAATTTAAACCTTGTAGATATTTTTATATAAAATATCAAAGTTCTTAAAGTTTATAAATTAAACAAGATTTTTATAAAAAAATAAAGCAAATACCCCCCTCCCCATAGCCGATTTTTGACATTAGTGGGTCCCCCTTAAGCCTACTCATCTTGTTATGGTGTGTTGGAAACATTTAGAGTATGATTAGTGTGCTTTCCAAGATTTTAAGATTTTAATTGATCTTTACTCTCCATCTTCCTTCCATAATTCCCAAATCCATCAACAAATACCATCTTCTTAGTCTCTCTCTAAAAATTTCGGCTAAGAGCACCCATCACCATCTTCATACTTTTCAAACTCAAGAACATTAATTTCAAACATGCATGGATGATTCAGGAAGGGTTCAAGACTTGAAGAAGCACTAGGGACCTTGGATAATCTTATTTTCTCATCTTCATCCATATTTTTTCTAGCAAAAATTGTAAGAACACTACACTACTCTTATTTTTATTCTTGATTTTTAAGGAAAACAAATTCATCATGAAACAAAACCAAAATCAAAACAAAACCCACATGAAAAACACTAAGAAAAACTAAAAATCATTATTTTTATCTATGATTTTTCTATGATTTTAAGATGAACTTAGAGAAATCTAGACTAGTAAACTTGAATCTTGGTTATTTTTGTTTAAAAATATGATCTACATACATGTATGTTGGATCAACCAAGATTCATCAACAAAGGTGATGAACATGAGTATGATAATTTAAATGATGAACATACATACTAGTAAAGTATGAGAAATCATTTAAATCCAAGAAAATAAATTTTCGAAAAATTTCTTGAATAAAGTTTCCATTTCTGAAAAGAATCAAAAGTATCAAATATGTTAGTAGGAAAAGGTTTGAACACATATTTGTTCTTCAAATGATTTTATGAGTCATCTAAAACAAGAATTTTAAATAAAATCTTGTTCTACAAAATTTTGGCAAAAACTAAGAATAAAGTTTCATTTTTGGGAAAGTTAAAAACTATATCATGTTCATGGTACTTTTGTTGACAAATCTTGATGGATATTGATACTTGATGATGTTTTATGTTGAAATAAATTGAACACAAGTTTTGTATAAACTTGTGAAAAATCCATATTTCAAACAAAACTATGGCGAAATTTTTATAAATTTTGTTATGTTCAAAAAGTTGTTAAACAAAGAAATATGTAACTATGAAGCTATTTGAAGTCTTTGAACACTGTTAAACGAAATTTTGGACAAAGTTATAAATCCATGTTTATTAAAAGATTTCTAAACAAAAAGTGACAAGTATATATTTTAGATAAAATATATACTTTCAAAAAGACTCATTAAGTATCATAAATATATATTTTTGATATGTACATTATGTGTTTAGTTCAAGTAGGAACAAATACAAAATTTATACACATCCACAAAAATTACAAAAATATATATGAACTTGGAAAACGAAATAAAATGTCCATCCTTGGACATGAACATAAAAACGGACAAATTCGGACACTATTGGACAATATGGACTTTTGGACAAAATAAAATGGCACAAACGAAACAAATGGTATAAACGAGACGGACGATACGAACGGGACAAACGACATGAATAAACTAAGCCGACACCATATTAAATGGTCATAACATACAAGCCGTCACACACTCTAAAAAGCTTATGCATCAAAAAGTTTCATACATGGCATAAGTAACAATTTTTATAAAAAGTAGATTTTTATAAAAATACAAGTATTATTATTATTATTATTATTATTATTATTATTATCATTATTATTATTAACTAAGCCCAAATCTTGTAAATATTAAAAGGAGTCCATAAATTGCAATTGGGCTGATGCCCAATTCTAATAAAATAAAATTGGGCTAGGCCCACTTTTACAAAATATTGGACCAAAATATATTTGTAGTCGAAATTGGATTAAAGCCCACTCTACAAAAATACTTGGACTAAAAACCCAATTTTTATAAACTGTTATGGACTAGATCCATTTTTAGAAAATAGTTTGGGCTAGGCGCATTTTTACATAACTTATTTGGGCTAAGTCCACTATTATAAACTAAATTGGGCTAGGCTCACTTTTATAAAAATGTTTTGGGCTAGGGCCCACTCCTACAAATTAATTTGGGCCTGACCCAGTTAAAACAAAGTTATTTGGGCTAGGTCCATATACACCATATACACAAAATGGACTTAAAATCTAATAAATAAATTAAGCCCATTCATAAACAAACCAAATAATATATATATATATATATATATATATATATATATATATATATATATGTATATATATACAAAAACACAACAAAGAAAGCAAACGATTACGAGAAACTAAAAACAAAATATAAGATGAAATACTTGTACGATAAACACACATAAAACTAAGTGTCTAACAAGATTAGAACACTAATAGGTCGAGAAACAAACGACGAACCGGAATCAAATAGAGATTTGCACGGAACGCAAATCTGTGAGTTCATGTTTCCCCTTTTACTTTGAATGTTTATAGTTTTAAACTTTCAGGGATGTATACATGTTACAATTAGTATGATGACACGATGAAACTATTTTGATCACATGCGGATATGTGTTTAAAATAAAGGGACCATTAATGTATAAACAAGTACCGAGGAACAAACAAATAGATCTATTTGGGTTTTGGCAAGCCCCACTCTTAGCGGCAACGATGTCATACCCCAACCGATGGCGGAATCACCGGGGCATGGCACTGAGCGAAACAGATTGTCCAGAAGTTTCCATAACAACTATCATTACTATTCAATTTATATAATACGTCCCATACCGTACCTCAAATAGCAAACAAATTATTACAGATAACATCTAGTGAAATATTCTGTTCTGACAACTCAGATTTAAATATAAATATTGTTTATCTACGTCTAGAGACTCAAGCTGCAAGATCTACAGACAACTATGCTCTAGACTCTTATTCTAGCTTCGCCTTCCTAGCAGATAAGCATCTTAAACACCTGTCACATACGTTAAAATAAAGTCAATACATAAAATGTAAAAGTGAGCATACAAGTTTGATAATAGCATAATAGAGTTCGAAATAGTTTACGCATAACCAGCACGTACACAGAGGAAAACGAAGCATGTTAATTATCGACATGGATCTATCGATACCAATGACTGCGGGTTGACTGCCCGAGGCAGTTCGCAATACATTATTACCACCGTAATCCATGCAAGTAATTGTCCTTAACAACCCCTGTGTGAACGGGTGCTGAGTCCAAACTATAGTACTATCGTCGTTAAGGCAGGTAGACAGCATTCCACGTGTAAACATAACAACAAGCATTCATTTAGTCACGTAATACATGCGGTAACAGTTAGCGTTTAAAGTAATTGAGTAGTGTGTTCGATTGTGATTTAGAATAAGTAACGTATGTAACACCCAAAAGTGCTAAAGCAAAAAGGGTTCGAGTATACTCACAGTGATTGATGGATTGAAGGGAGCACTTGAGAGTAGGGTTAGCCTGAATAGTTCGATAGCATAACGATAAGTGACGCGTAAAACGGAAAATAAGTGATAGAGGGTCGGACAGCTGGTCGATCGGACGGTTGTCCATCGGACGGCTGGCCATTCGGCTTGACAGTCCGTTCGGACAGCTGTCCGATCGGTCGATAGGCCGATCAGAAGGTTATTCGAGTGGATTGTTTCTTCCTTTGAGAAGGATGTGTTTGCGTATGATGGTTTGACTTTTGAAGTTTTCATTGTAGCATTTGAAAACATTGAAGTATCTTTACCTTTCAGGTCGATCGGACGGTTGTTCGATCGGCCGGCTAATTCGATCGGTTAGGTACTTCAGCAGACAAGTTCTTAGCAGGGTGTCACCTGATCGGACGGCTGTTCGATCGGGTGGCACTCCTAGTGCATTGAACACGTTGAAAATCGACTAAGTGTTGAGGTATAGTATCTCATGATCCGAAGAGTAATCCAATCAGACGGCAGTCCAATCGAATAACAGTTCGTTCAATACTAGACTTCAATGAATTGTTCAAGTGTGGGACCATGTGCTAGCCGATCGGCTAGCACAGCTGATTGTCCGATCGGCTGGCTGTCCGTTCGGACAGCAGTCCGATTGGTCAGCATCCTGACCTGATCAGCCTGTTCGTCTAACACTTGGCTGTTATGTTTGTTTGTCGTTATTTCGAGGTGTCTTGACAACAAGTTGAACCATAGAACCCTCGTTCTTACTTGTTCCTCCTGATCGGACAGGAATCACCCAAATCCGGCCAGTGAACTGTTCGGAACAGAGTTTAACGTTCAACCCGAAATCGGTGAACCTCGTGGATAGAATCCAGATCTTGAGTCATGCAACCACCGGAATGATTAGCAAGTCGGCACAAGCTCCGTTTCTATCGGTTTGAAGGCATTGAGTGTAAAAGAGTTGAAAGAAAGTTGGAAAACCATCTTTTAATCCTTTTCACCATGCAAATGTTTAGATCTATGAAAGATCCTTGTTTGTTTATGTGAAAATCGGCTAGATCCAAGTGATTCTTGGTGGATTGAAGCCAAACCATGAAGTTCTTCAAAAACACCATGATGACATCATCCTAGAACACTTGAATCTTGATGATTTCATGGTTAGAAATCATGATTCGAAAGATAGAAAGGTGTAGGAGTGCGTGTAGATCAAGAAAGTACAAGATTTAGGATGAAATCTTACTGGAATCGAGAGAAATCTGAGAAAAGAAGGGGAGCACGAGCTGGTCGGTCAGAGGTTTCCAAAAGTAGAAAGTTTGAGAGTGACAAGGGGTATTTATAGGATGCCATAAGAGGAAAGTGCTGGCCGATCGGTCAGTCAGCATGATCGGACAGCCTGTCCGATCGGACTTCGCTGGGCTGTTCGATCGGCTGAGAGCCTGATCGTTCAGCAGCACGATTCGAGTGTTCGGTGCGATGATTTTTTTGATATTTCGATTTCGATTACGATTGATGAGAATGCGATAGAGTTTCCTATTCAAATTACTTTTAATCCCAACCACTATATCTAACATACAATCATCTATATCTCGCGCTATCTCTTCTCCACCAATTATCATGATTTGATTTCGATTGAGTTCGATTGAGATTCAATTTCGAGTCGAGTTTCGATTGATTACCACACAAAACATAAAGTAGACATGCATAAGTAACACATAAGGCACACACACACGTATATTAACACCAAAATTCGCATAATTCGAGTCTCGAGTTCGATGATGATTAGATTAGCTCGATTATTGATTTGTTGACTTTATCACATTGTTACTTCCTATTATTCACAGTCGTAAAGCGGTCCGCATCGATAAATAAACTTCGATTAATTCGAGTGTAATTAATTACTCCATATAATACAACTAACGTAAACATAGACACAAAATAGACTAACTACAGTCAAAGGAGTCAATCTTGACTTTGACTTTGACTTTGACTTTGACTTTGACTTTCGGTAACACGGGGTGTTACAGCCTCCCCTTGTTTAGGGAATTTCGTCCCGAAATTAGGCTGAAAGCTGCACAACACCGTGAATCACCTTTTGCTACTTTCTCTCCCTAGACTTTCACTTAAACAACTGCGGGTACTTCGCCTTCATGTTACTTTCGAGTTCCCAAGTGAACTCTGCGCCTCGTTTGCCTTCGCATCGAACTTTCACAATAGGAATGCGCGAGCGTCTGAGTTGCTTGGTTCGGCAATCCATGATTTCGACAGGATTCTCCACGAAGTGTAGCGTTTCGTTTATTTGAAGGTCGTCGAGAGGTACAATTAAATCATGCTCAGCCAGGCATTTTCGGAGGTTTGACACATGGAAAGTCGGGTGGATTTTACTAAGTTCCTCCGGTAGTTCAAGTCTGTAGGCAACTTTTCCGATCCTTTCCAGAATCTTAAAAGGTCCAACATATTGAGGCGCTAGTTTCCCTTTCTTGCCGAATCTGACCACACCCTTCCAAGGTGATACGTTTAGGAGTACGTAGTCGCCAACATTAAATTCCAGGGACTTGCGTCTTCTATCAGCGTAACTTTTCTGTCTACTTCGAGCTTTCAACAAGTTGTCTCGGATTTGGAGGATTTTGTCAATCGTTTCTTGCAATAGCTCAGGGTCGGTTAATTGCGAGTGACCGATCTCGTGCCATACAATAGGCGATCGACATCTTCTTCCATATAAAGCCTCGAATGGTGCCATCTGGATGCTGGTATGATAACTGTTATTGTACGAGAATTCGACTAGCGGCATATATTTATTCCAATGGCCACCAAAGTCTATAACACACGCACGGAGCATGTCTTCAAGAGTACGGATCATTCTTTCAGTCTGTCCGTCGGTTTGAGGATGGAATGCGGTACTTAAGTTAAGCGATGTTCCAAGAGCTGCTTGAAACGTTTCCCACAATCGCGAGGTAAACCGGGCATCACGGTCAGAGATGATGTCACGAGGCGTACCATGATTACAAATGATCTCGTCGGTGTAGATTCGGGCTAATCGTTCTACCTTGTAGTCTTCCCGTATTGGCAAAAAGTGGGCTGATTTGGTCAAACGATCAACGATAACCCAAATGCTGTCGTGACCTGATGACGTGGGTGGAAGCTTGGTTATGAAATCCATAGCTATACCCTCCCACTTCCATATAGGGATTGGGGGGTGTTCGAGTAAGCTAGAGGGTCTTTGATGTTCAGCCTTGACCCTTGCACAAGTCAGGCATCTTCCGACATAGAGAGCGATATCCCTTTTCATACCCGGCCACCAGTACTTGTAGCGAAGATCCTGGTACATTTTATCGGCACCGGGATGAATAGAATACCGAGATTTGTGGGCTTCGTCCATTAAAATCTTTCGCAATTCTGTCCGCTTAGGGATGCAAATCCGGTCCAGAAAATAGAAGATCCCATTCGATTTGCTGACAAGCTGAGCTCCATCGTGATAGATTCTCTCTTTCTTCAAAATGCGTTCATTAAAGCAAGCATGTTGGGCTTCGCGGATGAGGGTTTCGAGATCGTGTTGGGCTTGGGTACTACGAATGCTGAGCAAATAACTCTGTCTGCTGAGCGCGTCGGCAACGACATTTGCCTTTCCTGGGTGATAACGAATCTCACAGTCGTAATCGTTGAGGAGTTCTACCCATCGGCGTCGACGCATATTGAGTTCTTTCTGATCAAAGATGTGTTGTAAACTCCTGTGATCGGTGAAGATCGTACACTTGGTACCATACAGGTAGTGTCGCCAAATCTTTAATGCAAAAACAACCGCGCCTAGCTCGAGATCATGGGTTGTATAGTTCTTCTCGTGGATTTTGAGCTGTCGAGAAGCGTAAGCTATAACCTTGTCCCGTTGCATGAGAACGCAACCAAGACCAAGGTTGGAAGCATCACAATAGACAATGAAATCGTTGTTTCCGTCGGGCAATGTGAGAACAGGAGCATTACAAAGCTTGTACTTGAGGGTTTGGAAAGCAGACTCTTGTTCAGTTCCCCAAACAAAAGACCTGTCTTTATGAGTGAGAGCGGTAAGCGGCACAACGATCTTGGAGAATCCTTCGATAAATCATCGATAATAGCCTGCTAATCCGAGAAAAGAACGGACTTCAGACGGGTTCTTTGGCGTAATCCAACTCTTAACTGCTTCAATCTTCGCAGGGTCGGCATGGATACCTTGACTATTCACGATGTGACCCAGAAACTGAACCTCTTCTAACCAGAATTCGCACTTGGAGAACTTGGCATAGAGTTGGTTCCCCTGGAGTAACTCGAGAACTAAACGTAGATGTTGCGCGTGTTCGGCTTTCGATTTGGAATATATCAAGACATCGTCGATGAACACGATGACGAAACGGTCAAGATACAGCTTACACACACGATTCATCAGATCCATGAAAACCGTGGGTGCGTTGGTTAAACCAAAAGGCATAACAACGAACTCATAGTGGCCGTAACGAGTGCGAAAAGCGGTTTTAGGTATATCTTCTTCCTGGATGCGTAGCTGATGATAGCCTGAGCGTAGATCGATCTTTGAGAAACACGTAGCCCCTTGCAGTTGGTTAAACAAATCGTCGATGCGAGGTAGGGGATAACGGTTCTTGATGGTCAACTTATTCAATTCCCGGTAGTCGATACACATCCTGAACGACCCATCCTTCTTTTTGACGAGAAGGACTGGTGCGCCCCAAGGAGAGGTGCTCGGGCGAATAAAGCGTTTTTCAAGTAATTCCTGGAGTTGGTTCGAGAGTTCCCGCATTTCGGATGGCGCGAGTTGATAAGGGGCTTTGGCTACGGGGTTAGCTCCAGGAATGAGGTCGATACGGAAGTCGATATCACGACTTGGCGGTAATCCGGGAAGATCATCAGGGAACACCTGAGGAAATTCACGGACCATGGGAACGTCTTTGACTTCTATCTTCCTTTTCTTTTCCTTCTCCGCTACTACAATGTTGGCCAAGAAAGCTCTGTATTCCTTGCGGAGATACTTGCTAGCTTGGACACACGACATGAGCTTGAGACCTTTCGAAGCAGTTTCGCCATAGACACACAATAAATCACCATTCGTGAGCGAGAATTGAATCATCTTGTCGAAGCACACGACTTCAGCATGGTTTTCACGAAGAAAGTCCATGCCTACTATGATGTCAAAACTTCCGAGTTTCATCGGAATAAGTTCGATTGGGAAGATGTGATTGTTGAGCTCGAGAGTACAATCACGAAGAACAAAATTAATGGCGACAGTTCTTCCAGTAGCGACTTCAACTTCGAATGACGAGGGGAGATAAGAGCGTTTACGACTAAGGAGCTTCTCGAATTCAAACGACACAAAGCAATTATCGGCTCCAGTATCAAACAAACACGATGCATAAATACCATTCACAAGGAACGTACCATTAACCACGTTGGTGTCAGCCTGGGCTTGGCGAGCATTGATGTTGAAGGTTTGGGCGCGTGCTGCTTGTTGTTGCTGCTGCTGCTAGGGCTCTTGCTTCACAACCCAGTTCAGGCACATGTTTGCAAAGTGGTTAGGATCACCACATGCAAAGCAGACTCGAGTATTGATCGCGGGTTCCTGAGCCGCTTGTTGGCATTGCGGGGCTGGGAGTAGAGCTTAATGAGCAGTGGCAGGAGCTGCGGTGTTATGGGGACCATGGCGACAGTTGGCAGTGAAGTGACCGTACAAATTGCAAAGAGTGTAGAAACGACAGGCAAGACCCACCGGATGATGATATGAGCATGTCGGGCAGAGCGGGTGGGGACCTGTGTAGGCACGCTTTGCTGGCGGCGCTTGAGTAACTGGTGCTGGTCGATGATGAGACTGCTGCTGAAAGAATAATTTTTAGGTGATTAGAATATTAATTCATTTTAAGTTTTCCTAAGAGTTATATGGCTAGGAAGCCTTGATTAGGGACTTAGTAAATTTAGAACTTGTACCATCACTAATCTTTCTCCTAGTTGTCACATGTTTGTTAGTGGAAACTTAGTTTAGGCAACCTTTCTTAGATATTGTTCTTTTCCAGAATTTTTAGTATCTTATTTATTTGCATGCTAAGTTAGAAAAACTAAACCCATCAATTGAAAAGGCTTTAAAGTAGCAAAAGTTTAGTATCGAGACACCGCGTCCACGGATTGATATCCAGTTCTTTCCGATTATTACCACCCGACGGGTACACCTGTGTCACCACGACCATCAAAAAAATACCAAGCCAATGAAATATTGTATTTCATACTTGGGATCTGTATAAATATGTGTATCTTTTGCACGTATCAATTCTTGTTCGATTTCGGGCTTTAAATCGCTTTCTGGAAGGTTATACGCAATCTGATGCGTAAATATAACCAGTTTAATGCAACAAACACTCCGGAACAGTGAAATAGGCTTAACATACCTTAAATAACCATTACATAACTTAGAAATAAGTTTTGGAAGGTTTGGTATGCCGAAATCAAGTTTATTCGCTTACAGGGACTAAATTCGACAAACTGCGAAAGTATGTCAATTTGTACTGTAACAGACCTTCCGGAACTTGATCATAAGTTAAGTATGCCCTAAATATTCTTTACATAGGTTAGAAATAGGCTTTGAGGTGTTTGGTGCGCAAAAATAAACTTTATGCTCATTCAGGGACTAAAAGCGTCAAAAAGTGCATAAGTTTGCATTTTCGCGCATATTTTACGTTCTGAATACTTCCGGACTTCCAAAAATTTATGTAAGCATTAAAATATTTTATTTTAGTGTTTGGTATGATAAATTCCATTCGTCGCTTAATTTGGATCGTTTTTGCGTTCGTTATGACTCCCGTCGTAATTAAGCGAATAACGCAACCGTACGACCAAACGAACCGACATCCGTGATGTCTTTGAGCATATTTTAAGTTCCCTATACTTTAATATCATTTTAGAGCCTTGAAATGAGGTCAAAGGGGTTTAAAAGTGCCAAAAAAATCAAGTTTTACAAGTGTAGGGACCATTTTTGAAATTTCTGGCAGATTCAATGAACCTAGTCCATTTTGAAGTGTTAATGGTTTTCACCCATGGTTTTGCAAAACCATGGGATGGTATTCAATGAACATAGTCCACATTAGGGGCTCCCATGGTTTTTGAAAACCATGTGCCCACATGTAAGGTCTAGATCAAATCACGTTTTTCGACGAACGATCTTAACGGTTCAAGGAAATCTATAAATACCCCTCACCCATTTCATTTTTCCTCACATTTGAATCTGATTCTACACTCTCTAAGTGGAAGTATATGCTTCCTACCTGAGAGTGAATCGGGTTCGAATCTTGCGGGGACCTTCTGTAAGTATTCTTTCGCGTTTTTCATTCGTTTTAGCGTTAAAGTCAAACTGCGTTTGACTTTCTGCATTAACCAGTTTATGGTCAATGCGAAGTTCATTTGAACTTCATAACGTGAGCGTAATCACGATGGTTATAGTCCCTAGTAACTATACCTATTGATTACCACGTTATCTAGGCTCAGTGACGAGTCGTAGTTTCGGCCAAAATGCGTTTTCTCGCGTATTTTGTAACCAAACTACTCTAGGGTATTAAAACCGTTTGTTTTAATACCAAACCTGTTTTCTAACTTTACTAAACATGTTCTAGCATGTTTAGCTCGTCGCTTTTAGATTTGTGCTTGTTTAGGGTCGTAAAGGTAAGCGATCTAATCAATCGCTTATGCTTACGAACCCGACCCATTGGTCGATCTTTAGGATCCGACCAAACACATTAGGTGACCATAGTTGTATAGGGAATAACCTTCCGAGGTTATACCTTATGGTCATGACCTTTAGTTAGTTATATGATAGGTAGTTTATATGCCTTAGGTAAATTACCAAAATGCCCTTTTGACGCATAAATTCATTTTAAGTCTATGTAACGAAATTTTTGACATCTAAACTGATTTAACAACAATATTAAACATGTAAAGGCATATCTTGCTTGTCATAGGACTAGTTAGGCATTCCAAACGCGTTTTACGCAAACGACGCGTTAAAGTGGCGTAAGCTACCTAAACGGGTCGTAATGGGTCAAAAGCACTTAGGATAGGTTTCGTTTTAGTACGTAGGCTTTGTTAAACCATATTACATAAGTTCCCATACTTATTTGGTTTACGAACCCTTGTACTACCCGATCCTCCGATAGGTCCGTTTATTAATGTAGATACCTATATAGGTGCCGTTTGATTCCGTGATCTTCTAGCTTTGCTTGGTAGTTATCCTAAGACTTCTAAGCACCCTCAAGTGAGTACATAGACCCCTCTTTTACTGTTTTTCAAACATTTTGGGGTGAAACACATGTGCCTACTTGTTACTTTCATGATTTCATGCTTTTATATCATATACTTGCTATGTTCATTAGTACACTAGTAGTACATGATTTCATTATGTTTTTGCTATGTATGCCATTGTGTGCGTACTTAGTATATCGTTTACATAACATTTCACGCTATGTATGTTCATCATACTTAGTACATTTTACATCACATGCTATGTATGCCCATTGTGTGCATACTTAGTACATCGTTTTACAAGACATTTTATGCTTTGCATCATGCTATGTATGTCCATCCGTCGCATACTTAGTACATTGTTTGTGCATTCTTACCTATGGTTTGGTTGTTACATATTTCACTTGCCATACATGACATTTTGTTTAAACATTACTTGATTGACATTTGACAACGGTTTAGACATGGGCAATTTACATTGGTGGTTTATGTGGGTAAGTGATTTGAGTAACGAGACGTGTGTAATGTGATACAAGCATGGTGGATACGCCGCTGGTACTTCCTATATATAAGTGCTTGTATTATATTACATGGCGTAGCTTTATTTAAATCATTCATTTGGATTTATACATTTTTCACAAATAACATATTTTTCACAAGACATTGTTTTACAAAACAGTTTGTTTTATACAAACTCATTTTTCCTTGGTTATTCATTTAACCTTACATCATTCTTTTAACTATACATATCTATCATCGATTTTCAAACGTTTTATAAAAGCAAACACTTAAACTGGATTCATGACAAGTTTTTGGTTAAACATTTTCTTAAACCTAAGTCATGGATCCTATTTTTCATAAAACCTATGTACTCGCCGGTATTTTTATGCTGACGTATTTTCACATGTGTTTCAGGTACAATAGTTGATGATATTTGATGATGATATTGATGCATGCTCACATAGGATTGGAAGAGACCTTAGTGACATTAAAAGTTGCAAGACTAGTTAATTTTTGTTATGTTTCTTTATTGTTAAGACATTGTAACTCATTTAATTCAATAAAACGAAATTTGTTTAATCCATGGTTGTGAAACAATGATTCTGTTACAACACTCCCTGACGTTTCCGCCACGTTTTGTTGTTTTACGTGGTCGGGGTGTGACAGAAAAGTTGGTATCAGAGCCAATGGTTATAGAGAATTAGGTTATTAGTAATGCTTTGACCTAGACTATAACCATCCTAGGACCCTAACGCGAGTTTACTTGCGTTTAGTCATAAAACAATACCGTCACCTATCCTTAGGTGACAACCACAACAAGAACATAAATTTGGTCTGCTTTGAAAACTAATCATCTGTTCTAGGATGATTGATTACTAGGTTTTGAACCCTTAGTTATAAGGTTTCGAACCTTCAAAGTTTTCAAAATCCCGTCAAAGTTTGGGTCTAAATAATGTGAACACGTGCAAACTGGAAGAGTGGGTGCCTGTACCCTGAGTTTTCTGTCTAAGGCTAGAGTGTTCGTACAAATCCGCAGTATCGGACCAGTCACTCTTACCTGGGAACTCTTGGGGTGAGTGTCCACTTATAGGCGAGCATGTCTTCGCGATGCATTATGGGGACCTATTTACTTTGATTTAGCCTTTGTGTGTCGTTTGTTTGCTTCGTGGTTCAAACAAATGACCATCACCCATGCTTTTGGTCGGTAATTTCCTATTCTTACCCAAAGCCGTTTCACTTGTTTCTCTCTCTTATTTCCCTTTTAGAATGCCTCCGCGACGCGAGAATCAAATACCTATTGAAGATCTGGCAGCTGTCATTACGCAGCAAATGACTGCTGCAATCCCGAACATCGTTGCTCAATGCAACCAAGCTTTCAACAACAATAATGCCCCTTGCAACTTCAAGACGTTCAACTCAGCTAAGCCATCAAAGTTTTCTGGGACTCAAGGAGCGACTGCACTTCTGCAATGGTTCGAGAGTCTAGAGAGCACCTTCAGACATGTTCAATGCCCAAACGAGCGAAAGGTAGATTTCGCATCTAGTGTCTTCGAAAAGCGGGCTTTGACATGGTGGAACGGTGTAATGAGAGATAGGGGTGCCGATGTGGGCTAGCTCAAACCTGGGAAGAGCTTCGAGCTTTGATGATGAAGGAATTCTGTCCTCGTCACGAGATCAGGGCCTTAGAAAGGGAATTCGATGATCTTAAGCAAGACAGTGGTGAACATCGAGCCTACACTGATCGATATGAGGAGCTGAGCCTGTTGTGTCCTTCCATGGTTACGCCTTTGGATAAGGCGATCGAGAAATACATTGATGGCCTCCCTGACTCAGTTCAGGACATTGTTACTGGTAGTAACCCCACTACGGTTAGGCAGGCCATTGAGCTATCTGCAACTTTGACTGAATCTCAGATCAGGAAACGTAAGCTTTTCCGAAAGGGTGACAAGAAACCGGTCGAGGAATCGAAACCAATCGAGGAATCAAAGACCATGGATGAACAGACTGGATCCCCTAAGAAGACAAGGAAGCGAAAGGCTTCTCAGAACTTCGCCATGGTTACTCACAATGATCAAACCGTCCTCAACCAACCAGCTCAACCCCCTGCTAGGAAGCCCTACAATGGAACTGCACCCTTGTGCAACCAATGTAGCCTACATCATCATGCTGGTGTGAAGTGCCGCACATGCCAAGTTTGTGGACTCATAGGCCATACAGCAAGGGTTTGCCCAGCTGCAGGTGCACCAAATCAAACTGGCAACAATCCTGCTCAAGGTCGTTTTCCACCAGGTTCTTGCTTCAACTCTGGCGAGATAGGCCATTTCTGGAGAAATTGCCCAAAGCTTGCTAATGCGAATCCAGCGCAAGGATGAGCATCTGACCGATTGGAAGACAACACTGTTTAGAAATAATCAAACTTTATGTATTATCTTCTTTTGTTGTCAAAGATCTATGAAACAGTTGTTATCATTGTTTATAAATAAATCTTTTTATTTTACATTGCAATGTGCAAATGTGATGGCATGTATAAACAATGTATCCCCTTCAATACTGACAACCAAGGAGCCATATTCCTTGAAGATCAGACTACCCCCAAAATCCTTCCATTTTATGATCTATTGCGTTTTCTTGAAAACGAAATCGAATCTTTGGTAGATCATTCTATCTTTATTGATAGATTCTTGAAAGTGATTAAAGTGCCAAATGAAATCCACGGATTGGATTCCTGGTGTGCTTTAAGTATCCGCGTCCAAAGATAACAAATTAAAAGTCAAACTAAACAAACTTTGTGATTATGTGCTTATGTTCTCCCTTTATGTTCTTGGTGTAATCCAATTTTCTTTGTTGTTATCTAAATCCTCGTAGATCTTCTATAAGGGATTCATAGTAGGATATCAAAAGGTACTACCTTAAATCCTTAATGGGCTTCTACGTAATAGTTAAGACCCATGGATTATACAGTACTATTCCATAATTAGACCCCCTGAGTGGTCTAGTTAAAAAGATTGATCCAAAAATCTGGTTAGGAATATCATGTGAAGATATAGCTGAAGGGACTCTATAGGTGGTCTAATTAAAGAGATCATTTATCGATCTAATTAAAAGGACCCTATGGTGGTTTAGTCACACTCATCACAGGTTTGATTTTATTCCCCTACACATTATGATATGTACTGTGCGGATTGTGCAAGGAATTACGTAATTATGGACGCGTACATAATTATGGAATTTAGTGCACAGAAACCACAGCGAGTTTTGTCATATGTCTAGAGTGAACCCTGTTCATTTCCAATTCTGATGAAGCAACCGTTGAAGAAAAAAAATGAACTAGCTACTCATTTTTCACTTCTGAAAGAATATCCGTTGATGGAAATGAATATCTGTTTGTTTAATCCTTCATTTCCGTTTCTGAAGAAGCAACCGTTGGAAATGACTCCGTTTGTTCATTTTCGTTTCTGAAGAATATCCTTTGAAGGAAATGAATATCCGTTTGATTATCCTTCATTTCTGTTTCTGAAGAAGCAACCGTTGGAAATGACTCCGTTTGTTCATTTTCGTTTCTGAAGAATATCCGTTGAAGGAAATCCGTTTGATTATCCTTTCATTTCTGTTTCTGAGGAAGCATCTGTTGAAAATGACTCCGTCCATTCATTTTCGTTTCTGAAGAATGTCCGTTAAGGAAATGATAGGATTATCCCTTGCATATCTCTGGTGGTTATTTGACACAAAGTCACGGACAGACTCCTACGAATAAATTTCGGGACGAAATTTCCTAAAGTAGGGGAGACTGTGACACCTGTGTCACCACGACCATCAAACAAATACCAAGCCAATGAAATATTGTATTTCATACTTGGGATCTGTATAAATATGTGTATCTTTTGCACGTATCAATTCTTGTTCGATTTCGGGCTTTAAATCGCTTTCTGGAAGGTTATACGCGATCTGATGCGTAAATATAACCAGTTTAATGCAACAAACACTCCGGAACAATGAAATGGGCTTAACATACCTTAAATAACCATTACATAACTTATAAATAAGTTTTGGATGGTTTGGTATGCCGAAATCAAGTTTATTCGCTTACAGGGACTAAATTCGACAAACTGCGAAAGTATGTCAATTTGTACTGTAACAGACCTTCCGGAACTTGATCATAAGTTAAGTATGCCCTAAATATTCTTTACATAGCTTAGCAATAGGCTTTGAGGTGTTTGGTGCACAAAAATAAACTTTATGCTCATTTAGGGACTAAAAGCGTCAAAAAGTGCATAAGTTTGCATTTTCGCGCATATTTTACGTTCTGAATACTTCCGGACTTCCAAAAATTTATGTAAGCATTAAAATATTTTATCTTAGTGTTTGGTATGATAAATTCCATTCGTCGCTTAATTTGGATCGTTTTTGCGTTCGTTACGACTCCCGTCGTAATTAAGCGAATAACGCAACCGTACGACCAAACGAACCGACATCCGTGATGTCTTTGAGCATATTTTAAGTTCCCTATACTTGAATATCATTTTAGAGCCTTGAAATGAGGTTAAAGGGGTTTAAAAGTGCCAAAAAAATCAAGTTTTACAAGTGTAGGGACCATTTTTTAAATTTCTGGCAGATTCAATGAACCTAGTCCATTTTGAAGTGTTAATGGTTTTCACCCATGGTTTTGCAAAACCATGGGATGGTATTCAATGAACATAGTCCACATTAGGGGCTCCCATGGTTTTTGAAAACCATGTGCCCACATGTAAGGTCTAGATCAAATCACGTTTTTCGACGAACGATCTTAACGGTTCAAGGAAATCTATAAATACCCCTCACCCATTTCATTCTTCCTCACATTTGAATCTGATTCTACACTCTCTAAGTGGAAGTATATGCTTCCTACATGAGAGTGAATCGGGTTCGAATCTTGCGGGGACCTTCTGTAAGTATTCTTTCGCGTTTTTCATTCGTTTTAGCGTTAAAGTCAAGCTGCGTTTGACTTTCTGCATTAACCAGTTTATGGTCAATGCGAAGTTCGTTTGAACTTAAATAACATGAGCATAATCACGATGGTTATAGTCCCTACTAACTATACCTACTGATTACCACGTTATCTAGGCTCAGTGACGAGTCGTAGTTTCGGCCAAAATGCGTTTTCTCGCGTATTTTGTAACCAAACTACTCTAGGGTATTAAAACCGTTTGTTTTAATACCAAACTTGTTTTCTAACATTACTAAACATGTTCTAGCATGTTTAGCTCATCGGTTTTAGATTTGTGCTTGTTTAGGGTCGTAAAGGTAAGCGATCTAATCAATCGCTTATGCTTACGAACCCGACCCATTGGTCGATCTTTAGGATCCGACCAAACACATTAGGTGACCATAGTTGTATAGGGAATAACCTTCCGAGGTTATACCTTATGGTCACGACGTTTAGTTAGTTATATGATAGGTAGTTTATATGCCTTAGGTAAATTACCAAAATGCCCTTTTTACGCATAAATTCATTTTAAGTCTATGTAACAAAATTTTTGACATCTAAACTGATTTAACAACAATATTAAACATGTTAAGGCATATCTTGCTTGTCATAGGACTAGTTAGGCATTCCAAACGCGTTTTACGCAAACGACGCGTTAAAGTGGTGTAAGCTACCTAAACGGGTCGTAATGGGTCAAAAGCACTTAGGATAGGTTTCGTTTTAGTACGTAGGCTTTGTTAAACCATATTACATAAGTTCCCATACTTATTTGGTTTACGAACCCTTGTACTACCCGATCCTCCGATAGGTCCGTTTATTAATGTAGATACCTATATAGGTGCCGTTTGATTCCGTGATCTTCTAGCTTTGCTTGGTGGTTATCCTAAGACTTCTAAGCACCCTCAAGTGAGTACATAGACCCATCTTTTACTGTTTTTCAAACATTTTGGGGTGAAACACATGTGCCTACTTGTTACTTTCATGATTTCATGCTTTTATATCATATACTTGCTATGTTCATTAGTACACTAGTAGTACATGATTTCATTATGTTTTTGCTATGTATGCCATTGTGTGCGTACTTAGTATATCGTTTTACATAACATTTCACGCTATGTATGTTCATCATACTTAGTACATTTTACATCACATGCTATGTATGCCCATTGTGTGCATACTTAGTACATCGTTTTACAAGACATTTTATGCTTTGCATCATGCTATGTATGTCCATCCGTCGCATACTTAGTACATTGTTTGTGCATTCTTACCTATGGTTTGGTTGTTACATATTTCACTTGCCATACATGACATTTTGTTTAAACATTACTTGATTGACATTTGACAACGGTTTAGACATGGGCAATTTACATTGGTGGTTTATGTGGGTAAGTGATTTGAGTAACGAGACGTGTGTAATGTGATACAAGCATGGTGGATACGCCGCTGGTACTTCCTATATATAAGTGCTTGTATTATATTACATGGCGTAGTGTTATTTAAATCATTCATTTGGATTTATACATTTTTACACAAATAACATATTTTTCACAAGACATTGTTTTACAAAACAGTTTGTTTTATACAAACTCATTTTTACTTGGTTATTCATTTAACCTTACATCATTCTTTTAACTATACATATCTATCATCGATTTTCAAACGTTTTATAAAAGCAAACACTTAAACTGGATTCATGACAAGTTTTTGGTTAAACATTTTCTTAAACCTAAGTCATGGATCCTATTTTTCATAAAACCTATGTACTCGCCGGCATTTTTATGCTGACGTATTTTCACATGTGTTTCAGGTACAATAGTTGATGATATTTGATGATGATATTGATGCATGCTCACATAGGATTGGACGAGACCTTAGTGACATTAAAAGATGCAAGACTAGTTAATTTTTGTTATGTTTCTTTATTGTTAAGACATTGTAACTCATTTAATTCAATAAAACGAAATTTTTTTAATCCATGGTTGTGAAACAATGATTCTGTTACAACACTCCTCGACGTTTCCGCCACGTTTTGTTGTTTTACGTGGTCAGGGTGTGACACATAAGTTGCCCAGAAATTCAAACCGCACGAGGGTTCCAACATATGGCACGATCATGCATATCAGTTAATTGCTCAAATTGCTCGAATTTGTTTCCGGAGATCGGTCAGGCACGAGGGTGCCGTTGGGTGGCACGACCGTGCTTCTTGGAAAAACGTTCAAATCAAAGCCGGAACCTGGCCAAGCACGAGACTGCCGTGGGGTGGCACGATCGTGCGACTAGGGAATAAAAACCCAGATCTTCATAATTCCCCAGAAATCTTCATAAACTTGCTGATTCCAGGTCAAGCACGGTAGTGCCGTCAGATGGCACGACCGTGCCATTTTGTCTAGTTCCATATTTTTTTGGTTGTTTTTGGTTGCTGATTAATTTTGTTTCAATCTTGCAGATGGATCACCCGTACTTGCGGTTCCACAACAATGCCAGGGAAGGGTATTGCATACGTAAGGTGGAGAGGTTATGGGTTAGAAGACACTTGATTGAGCCCATGAGGAGACTACAAATGGTTGACATGGACTTGCTCGGATGATCCGAGCAGTTTAATGATCTTATGACGCCTCCTTGGTCCCGCCTGTGACAACTCGTATTTCCGAACTTATGCATGTGCTTAATGTAACGTATGTGAACTTGGTGTAATTATTTGATATGCTAATTTAATGAATGATATGTTTGATATGTGCTGTGTAATATATGTATGTATGCAAACGAGCCCAAACACACAACTCTCGGCTGATCGCACAAGCCCATTCGGGCCTTACTCTTTGTATACGGATCAATGGGCAGCCCAAATGAGGGTTCGGCCCACTCCCTTATGTCGCATATCACTTAGGGGATAGGGTATACCCCTCATAATTTGCAAAACACTTTACACTCAAACCCTAGTGCTCTCTCTCTCCCTCACGAACCCGACGGCAGCCAAACACCCTCCCATCGGAGCTTCTTGATTCGGATCACTCTTTTCTACCTTCAATTCGGTTAGTGTTTCATAGTTTTTGCCTTGTTAATGGATATCGTGATTTGGATATTCTCATACAATGACTTACGAATGATATATTGTTGACTATGAATGTTGATGGTTGGTGTTGATATTCAGCTCTCATGTAAAGGATTTTGATCAATATAGGATTGATAATCATGTGATGTTGTTAATGATCTAGAATCAATTGCAAATAATCGGCTGTGATGTACGATTAGGATGATGGTGGTGTTGTTAGGAACATGAGCCGTGTTAATGATTGTGATTGATGTTTATGTTTTGATTATATTTAGGGTTCATATGAATTAGATGTTAAAAACCTTGTTTGATCGTTTGTATGCTAATCGGATGGTTGGAAATATATTAATTGATGATTGTAAATACGGAAGTTATTTAGTTGGTCAAACAAATTGATTGAGATTGTAACCGATGTGCATGATTTTTGGAATGTTATAACTAATCGCACAAGTCCCTCTCGGTCGCACAAGATCAGGTCACGCGAGACCTGATCTGATCACACAAGGGCATCGCACAAGACAGGGTACAAACACTTAAGGCACCTAGTACTACTTTATGCATGATCGCACAACATAATGCGGATCGCACAAGTCCGTGCCGATCGCACAATATGTTGGGCCATACACCATGAATAAACTGTTGATGTTGTTGGGCCGGACAGCCCAAGACCCCACTCGCACAAGACTAATCCAGTCGCACAAGATTACCCGAATCGCACAAGTTGTAATATTTGATTAACTGTTGGGCCGGGTATACATGTTGGGTTGGGCTAATTCCGATCGCACAACCGAATCGGATCGCACAAGTCGACCGGATCGTACAAGCCGTCCGGATCGCACAAGACCTATGCTTATATGTTGGGCCACCTGGTTATTGGGCTTTACCTTTGGATCGTGCAAGTATCAGACGTTATGTAATTGACTGCTAATATGTTAACGTGCATTATGTGGTTGCCATGATCAATGTGTGTTCCTAATCTGCTAGCATATGTGATACTTATGTGCACTACTCGAAACCAAAACCTGACTTGTATAGTAACCATGTTAGGACGTGGTTGACCACTAGCAGCTAGACTTGACCTTTCTGTGTATCTGCCGAGCAAACCAAGGTGAGTTCACACTCTTACCAAGGCATGGGATTCCTAGGGTTGGGAATGGGTTTGGATGATTACTTATGCTTAAATTGTTATCGGAATTACATACCATAGGCCTCGGGAGAGGAAGGTTATTGGTAGAAACTGCTAGACTAGTGATACATGTACTTCTCTTCGCACACACGCCGGGAATGGCTGCGATAATAGAACCAATCTTCGCACACATGCCTGGAATGGCTGCGAACCATACTCTAAACTTCGCACACATGCCGGGTGGGCTGCGATACAAATATACCTAGTCTAGAAAACATGGGAAACACACCACAAATCTTCGCACACATGTCTAGGAGACTGCGATTCAAGTACATACGATATATGGGTTATTAAACGAACATTTGGTTTACAATACAATTACTATAACTAAACAACCAACTGTGAACTCGCTCAACTTTGTTGTTGACCCTCTGTTACATGCCTTGCAGGACCTTAGGTTTACATGGAGCTTGCACGGGAGGCGCAGTCGTTGTGGGACATGGATCGAGGATGCCATGTTAAAACATTTAAACATTTGAACTTATTACTTACATTGGGTTTACACTTATGCTTCCGCTAGACACTTAATATGCTTTGTTTTGAACACCTTTCATATTGTTGGTTGATTTACATTTATTACTTATTATGTTCGATATGATTGGTGGCTTGATCCTGGTCATGTCACGCCTCCAAGCGGTGGTACTCCGCGTGTGGATTTTTGGGGGTGTGACAGATTGGTATCAGAGCCATTGGTTATAGAGAACTTGGTTTTAATAAGGGAAAAATGTTTTTATTAAAACCAGACTATAACCAGAACAGTGATCTCAACGATCCACAGCGACGCTTCGCTCCCCGTGCAAGACTCAACATACTAGGTAATATGGTATATGTTATATTGCCTACTTGCTAGATTACATAGAACTTTGCTCAGGGTATGCATAGATACACATAACCACTATTGCTTGAGAACACTTGTGTGCTTACTCTCTTCTGTCATCGCACTATTCGCGAACACTCTCTCACTTATGTTACCTTTGCTATGAAGATCATGTCTGGACATATTAACATGACTCAAGCCTAGTTGACGGCTCTCATTAACGAACAAGTTGCTGCGGCACTTGCAGCCGCACAGGCAGGAGGTCAACAAGCCCAGCAACCTGTGTGCACTTTCAAGAACTTCATGGACTGTCGTCCAAGCACATTCAGTGGTACTGAGGGAGCAGTGGGACTCCTCCATTGGTTTGAGAAGCTCGAGTCCGTCTTCGAGATGTGTGAATGCCCTGAGGCTCGCAGGGTGAAATACGCCACTGGTACTTTGGAAGGGATTGCGCTGACTTGGTGGAACGCGCAAGTACAGATTTTAGGGTTGGCAGCTGCTAACGCCACCCTTGGAACGATCTCACGGAACTGATCAAGCGAGAATACTGCACACGAGATGACATCCACAAGTTGGAGGTGGAGCTCTATCATCTGAAAATGACAGGATCGGAAATTGAAGCTTATACGAAACGGTCAAACGAGCTGGCCATCTTGTGTCCAACTATGGTGGACCCTCCAATCAAGCACATCGAGTGTCCAACTATGGTGGACCCTCCAATCAAGCACCTCGACAATATCCAGGACATTCAACGTCTTGCTCATCGCCTCACGGATCAGGCAGTGGAACAGAACAGGCTGCCTAAGCGCATCAGCGCTACTGCTACCGCTACCGCTACCACTTCTGCTACTCCTGCTATCCCCAATGACAACAAGCGGAAATGGGATGGGGATTCCAACAAAGGTTCAGCTACCGTTCAGTCTCAAGCACAGCAGCAGCGCAGGACTAATGATTACCAGGGTCTGGGTCAGCAATCTTCTGGTGGTCAGGGGCAAGGTGGATATCGGGGAATTCACCCACTGTGTAACAGGTGCAACAGACACCACAGTGGTCAGTGCCGCAAGGGCCGCTGTTAGAGATGTCTCAAGATAGGGCACGAAGCTAAAGATTGCAGGAGCTCACGACCTGCGAATCAGAACCAACAACAACCATTTGCTCCTCAAAACCAACAGCAGCAGCAACAGCGAGGCAACAGGGGATGCTTTCAGTGTGGTGCTGAAGGCCACTTCAAGCGGGATTGCCCCCAGTTGAACCAGAATCGCAACAACAACAACAATCAGGGCAATGGGAACAACAACGGTGGAAACAGTAATGGCAATGAAGCTAGGGGACGTGCATTTGTGCTGGGGCAGGGAGAAGCAAGGAATGATCCCAACGTGGTAATGGGTAAGTTCCATCTTGACGAGTTTTATGTTACTGTTTTGTTTGATTTGGGTGCGGATACAAGTTATATATCTTTGAAAGTTAGTCAAATGCTCAAGCGCACACCCACAATAGCTAACGGTAAAAGTCTAGAGGCCACACACATAGTTCAGGGTTGTAATCTTATCCTCGCTGGTCAGACTTTCTCGATCGATCTCATTCCCATAGTTTTGGGTAGTTTTGACATCGTCATTGGAATGGACTGGTTATCCCAACAACACGCAGTGATCCTATGTAAGGAGAAGATAGTTCGTATTCCCCGTTCTGGTAAAGAACCCCTCGAAGTTCAAGGCGACAAGAGTGGTGCTGTAGTAGGCATCATCTCCTTTCTAAAGGCTCAAAAGTGTTTGCGTAAGGGCCACACTGCCATTTTGGCACTTGTTACAAACGCGTCAACGAAGGAGAAGAAATTGGAGGATATTCCAGTGGTACGCAACTTTCCTCAGGTGTTTCCTGAAGACTTACCTGGTCTACCGCCTCATCGTCAGGTCGAGTTTCAAATCGAGCTAGCACCTGGAGCAGCACCTATAGCTCGTGCACCGTGTCGCTTAGCTCCATCAGAACTGGAGGAACTATCTAAACAATTGCAAGAACTCTTGGAAAAGGGTTTCATTCGTCCTAGCTCTTCGCCTTGGGGAGCTCCAGTATTATTCGTGAAAAAGAAGGACGGTACCTTCAGGATGTGCATTGATTATCGCGAACTCAACAAGGTGACAGTGAAGAATCACTATCCTCTTCCACGTATTGACGACTTGTTCGACCAGTTGCAAGGGTCGAGCTACTACTCCAAGATAGACCTGAGCTCAGGTTATCATCAGCTGAGAGTCCGGGATGAGGACGTCTCCAAAACAACATTCAGAACTCGCTACGGCCACTACGAGTTTCTAGTCATGCCATTCGGGCTAACGAACACACCGGCAGTCTTCATGGATCTTATGAACAGAGTGTGCAAGCCTTTTTTTAGACAAGTTTGTGATTGTTTTCATCGACGACATTCTGATCTACTCCAAGAAACATGAGGAACACGAGCAGCATCTACGTCTTATCTTGGAACTTCTTCGAAAGGAACAACTGTACGCCAAGTTTTCAAAATGCGACTTCTGGCTTCGTGAAGTCCACTTTCTAGGCCACGTGGTAAACATGGATGGGATCCATGTTGATCCATCCAAGGTAGAGTCGATCAGGAACTGGCCTGCACCGCGTACGCCAATGGAAATACGCCAATTCTTGGGTTTGGCGGGTTATTACAGACGATTCATTAAAGACTTCTCAAAGATTGCACAGCCGCTTACACTACTGACACAGAAGGGTGTCACCTACCGTTGGGGCAATACTCAGGAAACCGTTTTTCAACACTTAAAGGATAGACTTTGCAGTGCACCTATCCTCTCTTTGCCAGAGGGCACGGACGATTGTGTGGTCTATTGTGACGCATCAATACAGGGTCTTGGTTGTGTGTTGATGCAACGGGAAAAAGACATTGCCTACGCTTCGCGCCAACTTAAGGTTCACGAACGGAACTACACGCCGCACGATTTAGAGCTGGGAGCTGTTGTTTTCGTGCTTAAGATATGGCGACACTACCTGTACAGTACCAAGTGCACTATCTACACCGATCACAGGAGTCTCGAGCATATCTTCAAGCAGAAGGAACTGAATATGCGAAAACGTCAATGGGTTGAGTTGCTGAACGATTACGAATGTGCCATCAAGTACCATCCAGGCAAAGCCAATGTTGTGGCTGATGCCCTCAGTCGAAAAGACACTACACCTAGACGCGTACGAGCATTGCAGCTCACTATTCAGTCTAGTCTTCCTGCACAGATACGAGATGCTCAGGTAGAAGCATTAAAACCAGAAAACGTCAGGGCTGAAACCCTACGCGGCTCAAGGCAACGATTAGAACAAAGGGAAGACGGCGCCTACTATGTAACAAGACGCATTTGGGTCCCACATTATGGAAATTTACGCGAGCTTGTAATGGATGAAGCTCATAAGCCTCGCTACTCGGTACATCCAGGTTCGGATAAAATGTACCACGATCTTAGAACAACGTATTGGTGGCCTAGCATGAAAGCTCACATAGCAACATACTTTAGCAAGTGCTTGACTTGTGCGAGAGTCAAGTCGGAATACCAGAAACCATCAGGCCTACTTCAGCAACCCAAGATACCACAATGGAAATGGGAGGAAATTTCCATGGATTTTGTTACTGGCCTGCCTAGATCCCAGCGTGGGAACGATACTATCTGGGTGATCGTGGATCGACTCACAAAGTCTGCTCATTTCTTGGCAATCAAAGAAACAGACAAGTTCTCCACATTAGCAGACATCTACTTGAAGGAAGTAGTCTCGAGGCACGGGGTGCCCACCTCTATCATTTCGGATCGCGATGCTCGATTTACTTCAGAGCTGTGGCAAGCAATGCACAAATCCTTTGGCTCTCGATTGGACATGAGCACAGCTTATCACCCTCAGACGGATGGGCAGTCTGAGCGCACGATTCAAACCCTAGAAGACATGCTTCGGGCATGTGTTATTGATTTCGGCAGCAGCTGGGAAAAACATCTCCCTTTTGGTGGAGTTTTCGTATAATAACAGTTACCACACCAGCATTCAAGCCTCTCCATTCGAGGCATTGTACGGACGTAAATGCCGGTCACCTCTCTGTTGGGCAGATGTGGGAGATAGCCAAATCACAGGTCCAGAAATGGTAGTTGATGCTACAGAACGGATTGCACAGATACGGCAACGCATGGCGGCGGCTCGTGACCGTCAGAAAAGCTACGCTGATAAGCGCAGGAAACCACTCGAGTTCCAAGTTAGGGATCGAGTGCTACTCAAAGTCTCACCCTGGAAGGGTGTAGTTCGTTTTGGCAAACGAGGCAAACTCAATCCGCGGTATGTCGGACCTTTCGAGATCGTAGAAAGAATAGGCAAAGTAGCCTACAAACTGAACCTACCAGCAGAACTCGGGGCAGTTCACGATGTTTTCCACGTGTCGAATCTGAAGAAGTGTCTGTCAGATGAGACCCTCATAGTTCCTTTGAAGGAGCTCACTATCGACGAGCAGTTGCGATTCGTCGAGGAACCAGTAGAAATCACGGCCGGGATGTTAAGGTCCTCAAACACACCAGAATACCTCTTGTTCGAGTTCGTTGGAACTCCCGTCGTGGCCCAGAGTTCACCTGGGAACGAGAAGATCAAATAAAAGAAAAGTACCCACAATTGTTCGCGAACAGTACAACCACTACTGAGGCTGAAGCTACCACGGAATTTCGGTACGAAATTCCTGATCAACGCGGGGAGGATGTGACACCCCAGGAAAACCATGCAACCTAACTAGCTTCCTCAGTGAGTACGTACCAAATTTCGGGACAAAATTTCTTTCAACTTGGGGATAATATGACAATTCGTATTTCCGAACTTATGCATGTGCTTAATGTAACGTATGTGAACTTGGTGTAATTATTTCATATGCTAATTTAATGAATGCTATGTTTTATATGTGCTATGTGTAATATATGTATGTATGCAAACGAGCCCAAACACACAACTCTCGGCTGATCGCACAAGCCCATTCAGGCCTTACTCTTTGTATATGGATCAATGGGCAGCCCAAATGAGGGTTCGGCCCACTCCCTTATGTCGCATATCACTTAGGGGATAGGGTATACCCCTTATAATTTGCAAAACACTTTACACTCAAACCCTAGTGCTCTCTCTCTCCCTCACGAACCCGACGGCAGCCAAACACCCTCCCATCGGAGCTTCTTGATTCGGATCACTCTTTTCTACCTTCAATTCGGTTAGTGTTTCATAGTTTTTGCCTTGTTAATGGATATCGTGATTTGGATATTCTCATACAATGACTTACGAATGATATATTGTTGACTATGAATGTTGATGGTTGGTGTTGATATTCGGCTCTCATGTAAAGGATTTTGATCAATATAGGATTGTTAATCATGTGATGTTGTTAATGATCTAGAATCAATTGCAAATAATCGGCTGTGATGTACGATTAGGATGATGGTGGGTTTGTTAGGAACATGAGCCGTGTTAATGATTGTGATTGATGTTTATGTTTTGATTATATTTTGGGTTCATATGAATTAGATTTTAAAAACCTTGTTTGATCGTTTGTATGCTAATCAGATGGTTGGAAATCTGTTAATTGATGATTGTAAATACCGAAGTTATTTAGTTGGTCAAACGAATTGATTGAGATTGTAACCAATGTGCATGATTTTTGGAGTGTTATAACTAATCGCACAAGTCCCTCTCGGTCGCACAAGATCAAGTCACGCGAGACCTGATCTGATCGCACAAGGGCATCGCACAAGACAGGGTATAAACACTTAAGGCACCTAGTACTACTTTATGCATGATCGCACAACATAATGCGAATCGCACAAGTCCGTGCCGATCGCACAATATGTTGGGCCACACACCAATGAATAAACTGTTGATGTTGTTGGGCCGGACATCCAAAGACACCACTCGCACAAGACTAATCCAGTCGCACAAGATTACCCGAATCGCACAAGTTGTAATATTTGATTAACTGTTGGGCTGGGTATACATGTTGGGTTGGGCTAATTCCGATCGCACAACCCAATCGGATCGCACAAGTCGACCGGATCGTACAAGCCGTCCGGATCGCACAAGACCTATGCTTATATGTTGGGCCGCCTGGTTATTGGGCTTTACCTTTGGATTGTGCAAGTATCAGACGTTATGTAATTGACTGCTAATATGTTAACGTGCATTATGTGGTTGCCATGATCAATGTGTGTTCCTAATCTGCTAGCTTATGTGATACTTATGTGCACTACTCGAAACCAAAACCTGACTTGTATAGTAACCATGTTAGGACGTGGTTGACCACTAGCAGCTAGACTTGACCTTTCTGTGTATCTGCCGAGCAAACCAAGGTGAGTTCACACTCTTACCAAGGCATGGGATTCCCGGGGTTGGGAATGGGTTTGGATGATTACTTATGCTTAAATTGTTATCGGAATTACATACCATAAGCCTCGGGAGAGAAAGGTTATTGGTAGAAACTGCTAGACTAGTGATACATGTACTTCTCTTCGCACACACGCCGGGAATGGCTGCGATAATAGAACCAATCTTCGCACACATGCCTGGAATGGCTGCGAACCATACTCTAAACTTCGCACACATGCCGGGTGGGCTACGATACAAATATACCTAGTCTAGAAAACATGGGAAACACACCATAAATCTCCGCACACATGTCTAGGAGACTGCGATTCAAGTACATACGATATATGGGTTATTAAACGAACATATGGTTTACAATACAATTACTATAACTGAACAACCAACTGTGAACTCGCTCAACTTTGTTGTTGACCCTCTGTTACATGCCTTGCAGGACCTTAGGTTTACATGGAGCTTGCACGGGAGGCGCAGTCGTTGTGGGACATGGATCGAGGATGCCATGTTAAAACATTTAAACATTTGAACTTATTACTTACATTGGGTTTACACTTATGCTTCCGCTAGACACTTAATATGCTTTGTTTTGAACACCTTTCATATTGTTGGTTGATTTACATTTATTACTTATTATGTTCGATATGTTTGGTGGCTTGATCCTGGTCATGTCACGCCTCCAAGCGGTGGTACTCCACGTGTGGATTTTTGGGGGTGTGACACCGCCTTTTCGAGATAGCGGAGCTTCAGTATGTGGAGTTGGTGATCGAGTTCTTTGCATCGTTCCGATTCACCTTTCCGTGCCCAGATGTGTATGAAAAGAATGTTGGTGTAAAATATCGATTGGGTAGGAAATGGCATCATCAGTCGATCAGCCGATTCGATGTAGTGTTAGGGTTTTACACGTAGGATGAGATAGACTCGGAGTTGTTTCATGGTAGTTTACAGGATTGGGAGCCAAACGCAGACAAGGCAGCCTTCTGGGATCAGATCACTGTACCGGGTCGAATATGGGACCCGAGGAGGGACAAGGCAACATGGATCCTTGACCCACTTCACCGAGTCATTGAGGGCGTTATCTTTCATGTCATGGGAGGTCGGGATGACAGCACAGGCGATATCACCACCCGCGACCTTTTTCACCTATACTGCATCATCACCGGCTCAAATTGCAACTTAGCAGTCAGCGTTGCAGAGTTGATTTTTCGAGGTGTAGGCTCGACGCCCACGTCACGAATCTGCAGAGGGGCCTTTGCTACCAAACTGTCGCAACACCCGCCCCCTATCTGTCCCGAGAACGGGCGGCCGCCAGACTAGTTTTGGTGGTATCGGTGTTTATTATTTTAGCAGCGGAAATTTCATCAGGACCGTAGTTAGGAAATATTTATCAGAGTAAATACCATGCTTTTATAATATTAAACATATTGGGATAAAACCCAAGTTTTCATTACAAACATTTTCATAGGGAAAATCCCTATTTTACTGAATAAAACATCTTCTTTTATTAGGTAACTTTTATAGCCACTTTTTCCAAGCTTTCAGTGCTGTCCAGCTGGCTTCTAGTTGGCTTTCACATTTTGCTACCTAAAACGCATTCAAAAACATTTTTTCAGTGGGAAATACTGGTGAGTGAATCCCAGTTTAATCAAGAAGAGTTTTATTCTTTTACATTATTGGGAGCTATTACAATGTTTATTTCTACACAATTACTCATTCAATACTGTCAATCCTGACTGGTGGGTTATATTACACATTGGCTATCTCGTTGTCCAATGGTAACATGTTCCACAGTTTGTATACAAAACCCCAACATACCGGCAGTAATTGAACAACTACAAAGACTCAATCACTGCTTAATCACATTGTAAAATATTTAAGGTTTTGTAAAAATGGTTTACATAAAGGAGATTACTCACATTGCTGTCTTAGGTTTTCTATAAGGGTTTCCTGGTGATTATCTATAATTTTCACAAATGTACATGTGTTAGTATAATAACCCAATATTTACATTAGTAATACTCTCCCCGAGATGGCATTCCAATGACTACGTCAGGCAGAACCTCGACAGCCGTTACGGAACACTAGATCAATCGGGCAGCGTATCTAATAAGTAACTGGGGTTATAATACTTACAACGGAGCAGAAATTCGTTAATTAGGGGGTATTATGCCCGGAAATAGCTCATACTATATGTATTTTCAAGAGAGAAAGAAATGTGAGCGAGTTCGATTGTTCTGCTGAAGTCTGCTATTTATAGGGATGATTCTGGTCTTCCTCGCGGCCCGCTTAGCATTCCTCCAGGGCTTACGCAGCCCGCGACCTAGGGTGGGTAGGCCCTAGCTGATCCGGGTCAGCGTCCTAGCTTCGACGTGTGGCTGCCACGTGGCAGCCCCGGGTCTTGCCTCGTTGACGAGCGCTCGCGGCCCCGTAGGTTAAGGGGGTGGCTTACGCGCCCCGCGAGAGACCATTAAAATTCGTTTTTTGTTTAATTTTTATAAAATAAAGGTATTCGGGGCCTGTTTCGCATACGGGGTGTATTTTAAGACATATTGGTACATTTTAATACACTTTAGGGTGTTTGAAATATAATTTGGAGGGTTGTTATATTCTCCCCACCTAGTTTTAGAGCTCGTCCTCTAGATCTACTAGAATAGGTGTGGATGTTTCCTTTGCATTTCTGATTCAAGCTCCCATGTGTATTCTGGTCCTCTTTTGGAGTCCCATTTTACTTTGACTAGAATTAGTCTCTTGTGCTTGAGGTTCTTAACTCTCCTGTCTTCAATCTGTAGAGGCTCCTCTACAAACTTTAACTGTTCATTTAGCTCTACATCCTTAAGAGGCACCATCAGTGATTCATCGGTTAAACATTTCTTGAGATTAGATACATGAAATACATCATGTATTCCTGCCATTTCCTCTGGCAGTTGTACCTGATAGGCTACAGGTCCTATTCATCTAATAATCTCAAAAGGTCCAACATACCTGGGGCTTAGCTTTCCCATTTTTATGAATCTTACCACTCCTTTCCAAGGAGAGACTTTCAATAACACTTTATCTCCTACCTGAAATTCCAATGGCTTTCGTCTGTTATCAGCATAACTCTTTTGTCGATCATGTGCTGCTTTCAGTCGTTCCTTGACTTGAATAATCTTGTCTGTTGTTTCTTGTACTATCTCAGGTCCAGATAGTTGTTTTTCTCCAATTTCTGCCCAACAAACTGGTGTTCGGCACTTTCGTCCATAAAGTGCTTCGAAAGGTGCAGCATTGATACTGGTGTGATAACTGTTATTATAAGAAAATTCTATCAATGGTAAGTGATCGTCCCACTTACCTCCAAAATCAATTACACAAGCTCTAAGCATATCCTCCAGTCTGAATTGTCCTTTCGCTTTGTCCGTCCGTTTGAGGATGATAAGCGGTGCTTAGGTTCAACTTGGTTCCCATTGCTTTTTGGAAACTTGTCCAAAAATGAGAGGTAAAACGACTGTCTCTGTCAGAAACATTTGATAGAGGAATTCCATGTAATGAAACTATTTCATTTACATATAATTTAGCTAGTTGTTCCATGCTAAAAGTTTCCTTCATTGGTAGGAAATGAGCTGACTTAGTTAGTTTGTCTACAATTACATAGATTGTATCATTACCTTTTCTTGTTTTGGGTAATTTAGTAACAAAATCCATTGTTATCAATTCCCATTTCCAGACTGGCATTTCTAACTGTTGCAACAAACCTGAGGGTTTCTGATGTTCAGCTTTAACTTGTGAACAGGTTAAACATTTTGCAACATATGCTGCTATATCCTTTTTCATTCATATCCACCAAAAATTCTTTCTTAAGTCCTGATACATCTTATCACTTCCAGGATGCATCGTAGACTTAGACTTATGGGCTTCTTCTAATATACGGTGGCGTAGGTTTCCTAATTTAGGTATCCACATTCTTTTCTTATAGAATTTCCAAATTCCATCTGTTCCTTATTCTAATTCCATAATCATTCCTTTTAACTTTTCAGTATCATCCTTGATTACTGATTCTTGTGCTTTTCTAATCTCTTCACTTAAATCTACTTGTAGATTTAGTTTTAGTGAACGTACTCTTTTTGGCTTTTCATGATACTTTCGGCTTAAAGCATCAGCTGCTACATTTGCCTTTCCTGCATGATTCTGGATATTACAATCATAATCACTAAGTATCTCCATCCAGCGTCTTTGTCGCATATTCAATTCTTTTTGCTCAAAAACATACCTTAAACTCTTATGGTCGGTGAAAATGGTATACTTACTACCGTAAAGGTAATGTCTCCAAATTTTAAGGGCAAAAATTATAGCTCCTAACTCTAGATCATGGGTTTAATAATTCTCTTCATAATTCTTAAGTTGTCTAGAGGCGTAAGCTATAACCTTTTGACGTTGCATTAACACACATCCATAACATAACTTAGAAGCGTCACATTAGACTACAAAATCTTCAGTTCCTTCTTTCTGGTAACGCTAGTATGGGTGCATGGGTTAGTCTTTGCTTAAGAATTCTAAAGGCTTCATCTTGTTTTGGTCCCCAATCAAACTTAACGGATTTACAGGTTAGCTTAGTTAAGGGAATGGCTATTCTAGAAAAATCTTGAATAAATCTTCTATAATAACCGGCCAATCCTAAGAAACTTCTAACCTCGCTTGGTGACTCAGGGGTTTTCCATTTGGTAATTTCCTCGATCTTGGTGGGATCTACATGAATTCCTTCATGAATGACTAGATGTCCAAGAAATTGTACCTGTTCTAACCAAAACTCACACTTCGAAAACTTTGCATAAAGCTTTTCTTTTCTCAATAAACTTAGAAGTGCGTGCAGATGCGCTGCATGTTCCTCTTTGCTTTTAGTATAAATAAGAATATCATCTATAAAGAGAATTATGAATTTATCCAAATATGGCTTACATAATCGGTTCATCATGTCCATAAATGCAGCTGGGGCATTGGTTAGACCAAATGGCATGACAGTAAATTCATAATGGCCATACCTTGTTCTGAAAGCGGTCTTAGGAATGTCCTCTTCCTGTACCTTTAATTGATGATATCCTGATCGTAAGTCAATTTTAGAGAAAAATCGTGCTCCTTGCAACTGATCAAACATATCATCGATTCTTGGTAATGGATACCTATTCTTAATCGTGACTTTGTTCAATTCATGGTAGTCATGCACATGCGCATTGATCCGTCCTTCTTTTTAACGAATAAAATCGGTGCTCCCCATGGCGATGTGCTTGGCTGTATGAATCCCATTTCCAACAATTCATCTAATTGTTTCTTCAGTTCCTGCATTTCTGCAGGTGCCAAACGGTAGGGTGCTTTGGCAATTGGTGATCTGAAAACTGGGATACTACTGGAATATCCTTTAATTCTTTTCCTTTAGTGTTAGTGATTAAGGAAATCAAATACACTAATGATCCTTTTCTTATATAACTTGCCGTTTTCATCACAGAGATGAATTTTACGGATCTAAAGGTTTTATTTCCTTTAATTGTGATCTTTTCACCTTTTGGTGAATTTACTTGAATTGACTTTTGATCACATAAAACATTAGCTTTATTGGATATTAACCAATCTATTCCTAACACAACATCAAATCCTGCCAAATTCATTGGGTAAAGATTTGCAATAAATTTCTGATTTAAAATTTCTACTCTTGCTCCCTGCAAGAATTCAGAAATCTTAATAGTTTCCCCATTTGCTGTCTTTACTAGACATTCTTGTGGAAGTCTGGTTAATGGTCGATTGAGAAGTTTGCAAAATGAAGTATTAATAAAACTTTGGTTTGACCCAGAGTCAAATAATACTTTAGCAAAAACATCATTAACTAAAAAGGTACCGACGATCACATCTGGGATCATCTATGATTCTTCTGAAGTAAGAACAAATGCTGTAGCATTTTTAGTATTCTTGGTGTTCGTGGCTGGAGCTAGTTTTGGACAGTTAGGCTTGATATGACCTTTTTCTCCACAGTTGTAGTATATCCTGTTGTTAGGCTTCTTCCTACAATCTTCCTCCTTGTGTCCAGATATTTTGCAAAAGTTACAATATATGGAGCATCTTCCAGAATGCTTCCTTTTGCAGTACTTGTAATAGGGGGCAGAAGTAGAACCTATATTTTTCCCATGACTAGAATTTCCAGAACGGAATTCTTGAGTAAGCATCTGGGTTAGGTTCCTCCTTTTATCCTCTTCTCGTGTACGGACTAACTCATTTGTCAAGGTGTTTGCTAGTTCTACTGCTTCTTCTATGGTTTGAGGTCTAGCTGCCTTAACTACATGTCTAATCTCCCCAATTAACCCCCAGATGTAACGGGAGATTAATACTGGTTCAGGTGATGCAAGGGTTGGTACTATTCTAGCATATTCAAAGAATAATGTAGTATAACCCTTACTATCTACCCCAATCATCCTAAGGTCTAGGAATTTGTTTGCTATATGTTCTTTTTCATTGGGAGGCAGAATTTCCTTTCTACCATGTTTTTAAATTCCTCTCATTCCATTTGTTTGCTTATTCTTAAGACTGCCTTAGTCTTTTCTATCCAGCGTAGAGATGCAACGCCCCCTTCATTGTCCGAGATCTCCATTGGTTTACAAGACCAGAATTCTTTATAAGAACAACCATAAGACATGGTTCTTCTTCTTTTGGGAATGGGCACTTGAAGTACGGGTCCATTGTTTACGCTGTGTTCGGGTTTAGAGGGTCGTTTACTATCATGTTTACTTTTATTTTCCGCTTCCGTAACCGTTTTGATAATATATGGCATTGCATCTATTATCCCTTGTGCCACTATATGTTGCATGGCACTGTTATCCACTTGATTTCCATTATTGTTGTTGTTCGGGTTTTCATTATCTGGGTTATTGTTACTCTGGTTATCATTATTCTGGTTTTCCTGGTTCACTTTGTTGTCCGTCTGAATTTTAAACATTTGCCAATTATTAATATCACAAAATAATTAATAATTTAGGCAACAATCACACAACACACATATTGGTCAAAAACGTCGAGCATTGCGACTTACTTTTTCTTATCTATTATACATCTAATACAAACTAAAACTGGAATTAAAATTACAATACTACTATGCATCACTAACCACGAGGTGGTCTATACTACAACATATATTATTATTACACATATTATATATATATATATATATATATATATATATATTTCATACACACATATTATATATATTATTATTATTACTATCTCCACCATCACTTTTACGGATATAGATTCATCCAGAAATCCATATGGCGCTCGTCGTACTTCCAGACGAGTCGCTCTCCGACCTGCTCATCTTCACACTACTTTCTAAAATCTCTTCTCCGAAAGTCCGGAGCTCTTGCACATTTTCTACACTCATTGGGGGTGCAGGTGCTGGTACTGGGTCTGGGTACTGGGGCATGGGTTCCTGTCGAGGGTACGGATTTTCTAAGATCTCCCTAATGTATTGATCGTTATCGTAGTAGGGATCTAGAGGGTCCAGTCCTGGACAGGCTGCTAAGTTCGGCATGGGTTCGTCGGTTAGGTGGTAGCGTTGCACATAATCCATGTGATCATCAAACCACGGATCGTAATCTGGGTCTAAGGGATTAGGGGCTAGTATCCTAGGTATCTCCTCAGGGTTGAAAATCATGCATTTAGACTTGGTTTTCTAGGTTATTTTCTATCTCCATCGGCTGTGTGGGGAACAAAGGTAAGGGTTGTGGGGCTATGTGTTGCTCCAAGTTTGGGTCGGCAGCTGTGGTTGCTAGGATATGAAAATTGGCTAAGCTCCTATTAAGCCTATCCTGTGCATGGGCATCTGTCTCTCGCTTAGCTGCTGCTAGGACTCTCTGCTGTTGCAACTTTTTCATTTTTTTCCTACGCCCGTGTGCTCCCTTACTGAACCATCCTCTGTTTTTCTCAGGGAACGGCTCTTCAGACTGAGCCTTAAACACAAACATCTCTTCTTCCTGGTCAGTTGAATACCCAGAGAGGGCAGGCTGTGAAGAGGTACCTTCACTCCTAGGTGAATCGGACAACTGACGATAAGCGTCTGAGGGTCCTTGATCACTCATACTGTAAACTAACAAATAGTCAAATAACACACAACAATAAAATACAGATATGCACATATTCTCGTAATTAATTTCCTAACAATTTGAATAATATCTTGGTGTCAGCAGAAAACTTATGTGGCTAAATCAGTAGCTTAGCTCTGATACCACCTTCTGTCGCAACCCCCGCCCCTATCTGTCCTGGGAACGGGCGACCGCGAGACCAGTTTTAGTGGTATCGGTGTTAGGAAATTTCATCAGGACCATAGTTAGGAAATATTTATGAGAGTAAATACCACGCTTTTATAATATTAAACATATTGGGATAAAACCCAAGTTTTCATTACAAACATTTTCATAGGGAAAATCCCTATTTTATTGAATAAAACATCTTCTTTTATTTAGGTAACTTTTATAGCCACTTTTTCCAAGCCTTCCGTGCTGTCCAGCTGGCTTCTAGTTGGCTTTCACATTTTGTTACCTGAAATGCGTTTAAAAATATTTTGTCTGTGGGAAATACTGGTGAGTGAGTCCCAGTTTAATCAAGAAGAGTTTTATCCTTTAACAATATTGAGAGCTATTACAATGTTTATTTCTACACAATTACTCATTCAATACTATCAATCCTGACTGGTGGGTCATATTACACATTGGCTATCTCGTTGTCCAATGGTAACGTGTTCCACATTTTGTATACAAAAACCCAACATACCGGCAGTAATTGAAGAACTACGAAGACTCAATCACTGCTTAATCACATTGTAAAATATTTAAGGTTTTGTAAAAACAGTTTACAAAAAGGAGATTACTCACATTGCTGTCTTAGGTTTTCTGTAAGGGTTTCCTGGTGATTATATATAATTTACACAAGTGTACATGTGTTAGTATAATAACCCAATATTTACATTAGTAATACTCTCCCCGAGATGGCATTCCAACGACTACGTCGGGTAGAACCTCGACAGCTGTTACGGAACCGTAGATCAATCGGGCAGCATATCTAGTACGTAACCGGGGTTATAATACTTACAACGGAGCAGAACTTCATTAATTAGGGGGGTTTATGCCCAAAAATAGCTTATACTGTGACAACCCTCACTAAACCAGGTACCCGTACGACTTAATTAATAATTAATTACTGCTTGATTACTGTGCTTAACTGAATTTACTGATGAACTGCTACTTTACTTCTGATACTTGTACATATCTGCATCATACTTTGATTTCCGTCACTACATTATTACATGCTGAACCTTAGTGACAAACATGATGCACAAAAGCACAGTAGCACTATGAACGGATAACCTATTGAACATGCTGATAAAGCCAGCATCAGGCAGATACTGCCTCTAAGGCCTGTATGAGCTAGAAATATTTTACTACACCCAGAGTGAGTGTAGGGATACAAGGGTTGTAGAACTGCGTCTCTAGGAATAAGTTACAATGACTGGATGTGCCTAAAACGTACTCTAAGCACAAAACACAGCACTTTAATGAACAAATCAACTTCTAGCTAGCTAATAAAGTGCCGAAACATGAGAAAAATATTACTAGACACTTTTCAAAGTGTCGCGAATAAGTTGTGTCACTAAAAATGGTATTAACGACACTTAAAAGCTTTGTTAAGCGCTTTAACGGATTACTATCCAACCGAACAACCGGACTATACTCGGAACATGAAAATATTGTTAATAACATTATTCATCTTTTTCTGAGCCAGTTAGGGTCCCTGAACACCCTAACACCCGCGTTAAAACATAACACACCACTAACCGAGTTAAGTGCTTAACTAACCTATTAACTTAACTAAGTAACCAACCAATAGTTAGAAATGGACTAGCTTACCCCCCCCCCCTTGGGCCGATCGGTCACCATGTAACTAGATCTTGTACCATTTTTAAATTTTATATTTCATGTTGTCTCATATCAAGAGGACATCAAACCCATTGGATTATAACCTAACTAATTGTCTGTAAGAACATGTTAATGCACAAATGAATATTCACCACACTTCACCATCCAAACTCTCTCTTTCCCTCTGTACATATCACGGCCGAACACCCCCTTGGCCCTCCATCCATTTTCGAGTTTGATCTTCATATTCCAAGCATACACAAACATCAAGGGTCACGTATTAGGAAGCTTGGTGCACTCGGAGCTCGAAGGACCTCTTTTTCTAGCTTTTATCCACCTCATTTACGCGTAGATTCTTCCCTAGCCTTGAGCTAGAGGTATGATGCTTAAAACACTATCTTGAACTAATCTAAAGCGGTTAATATGTGGTGTAATGATTAAAACTCGAAATCTTACAAAATGGTGCATTAAAGTCTACTAAAAACATGAAAAATGATGGTTAAAATCTCACTAGTTGTGTAAAGATTGTAGTAATTGAAAGTTATGATTATTTAGACCCGATCTATGTTGTGGTAGCTCGGATCATCATTTAACCCGGTTTGGTCATGATCACGAATCATGACATATGGTTGTTTTGAATAGGACAAGGGTTAAAAGGTGAAACTCTACCACACGCGAATCATGAACTTGTGTAAAAATGTTTTACTTGTGGAATAGTGTTTAAAACTAGCAGATCTACGTATCTGCAAGTGGTATTTTCAAAGAACCAAGCGTCAAAGAAATCATGTTTTTCTAAAAATGGATCTTACACTAACAAGCATGATTTTTATAAACCACAAGTGTGTAAACACTTGTGAAATGAAAAGTTTCGACAAAATAACAATCTTTGTAAAAGATGACGGGAAGTTGTAAAGACGGATTTACTTTAAAAACGAGGTTTTTACGAGATCACATTACTTTATATGAAGATCCACTAAATGTAAGGAGACGTACGCTATAAATTTGAGAAAAACTACAAGTTCATGTGATTATGCGATTTACGTACTTGTCGACTAGTTTGTTGTGTCGGAAATTGTTTGATTGAATAAGGAAGTTGTTGAAATTGATTTTGTAAAAGAAAATGATACGCTTGAAAGCGTGGCCACCTCCAGTTACAGAGGAAACTCTGGCGAAATTTTTCTAAAAACCTAACACTTAGAATTATTTTCACTATAAGTATTAGAAATATCTTTTCGACATGTTTTCGAAATATAAATTTCGCCATGACTTTATTTACTAAATATTCGGAGGTGGGATTTTCACAAAACTAAACGTGATAAATATATGTTTAGTAAATATATTTTCACAACACTGTTTATGATTATTTTGTGAGAATACATAAATATTATTTTTAGAGTAAAAATAATATTTTCAAACGTTAACAGATCCAAAATAATACGAACGCCTCTACGATAACTATATAAGTTACACTGGTAATATTTATTACCACTCGAATGATAAAACGTAACTTACGCATTTTACGGAAATAATTATGAACGCGTATTTTATCAACGTATTATTTTTGGGAAAAATTATGTGAAATGAAAATATAATATTTTTGAGAAAAATATTTATATTTTGGAATTAGAAATAAATATATATTAAGTGAGACTTAATGATATAATTCGAACGCACATGTATTAAATCCCCCATCCTTGGGAAGGAGATTAACTACCAAGTATATACGAAAAGTAAACCCGAAATAGTTGTCTAACTATTTCCCAAAAAAAAAAAAAAAAAACTTAAACTATAAAGCTAAGGCACGGCCGTCCGTCTAATAGAATTAGCACATGTAGGTCGTTGCACAGCTGCCTGATTTGGAGTACTTGGTAGAGACGCACCGACTGTGAGTTCATGTCCCCCTTTTCTCTTAACTGTTTTCAGTTTTCTAAACTGCGGGGGTGAAATACATGTTACAATGTTTATGAATACTTATTACATGGTATGGTTAGCGTAAGGAGGTTTGTTACTTAGATCATGTGAATGGGTAGGCGGAAACTTGAGGTCATTAATCCTTAGGACCGAGGGGCCGGAGCGATAGATCTATTTGGGTGTAGCGAGCCCAGTCCCAGGCCCAGCATAACGGACCTCGGGATGACTTTGTACCCGACGCATAAATCTGCTAGGTTTGAGCTTTCCTACTTGCATTTCACACATATCAATGGCCTTGCAAACCATTGGTGATCTCTTTTTCCTTATTTGCTACATACCAGGATTTTATACGAACAAAGGTTTATTTACTCACTTACACATGAACTCGCTCAACATTATTGTTGATTTTTCAACTTACATGTATTTCAGGGAACTAAGGGATCTGGCACGGTATGGCACGTTTTCCCGCTGCACTTGTACGAGGTCATCCGGGGTTTAGGGAATGTGACTCTTTCCTGGACAAGTCACAGTCCTTAAACTGTGTTTATGTCATGTTTGTGTTGTTGAACAATGTTATGGTTGTTAGGGTGTTTTCCCGTTAAGACAATGGTATTGTATTTGGTTTTTAAAACTTAATGGATGATCTTGCATGTTTTTAATTCATATAGCTTTGTTATGATTAAGCTATGGTATTAAGAAGTCACACCAAATTAACCACGCTTCCGCAAAGCCAGGGTGTGACAGCTTGGTATCAGAGCTCTGATCATAGCGAACTAGGATTCCTTCTCGAGTCTAGACTATGATCACTAGGGCTCTCACGAAAACATTTTTACTGCATACCACTTAAGTCCAGATCCAAAACGTTTTTACAAACAAATGTTGAGCACATTTTATTTATTTGTTTTTAGGCTCAGTCTTGGAGGCTGAGGCTCGGTCTTGGAGGCCGAGGCTCGATCTAGGAGATCGAGGTAGATGGCTAGTGAGACTAGGAATAGTAGGCTCAGTCTTGGAGGCTGAGGCTCGGTCTTGGAGGCCGAGGCTCGATCTAGGAGATCGAGGTAGATGGCTAGTGAGACTAGGGAGAGTAGGCTCAGTCTTGGAGGCTGAGGCTCGGTCTTGGAGGCCGAGGCTCGATCTAAGAGATCGAGGTAGAAGGCTAGTGAGACTAGGGAGAATAGGCTCAGTCTTGGAGGCTGAGGCTCGGTCTTGGAGGCCGAGGCTCGATCTAAGAGGTCGAGGTGGATGATAGAGCAGTCTTAGAGACTGGGAGAATTTGGCTAGTGGGACTAGGAGTATCAGTCTAGGAGACTGGAAGGCTAGTGGGACTAGTAGAATTATTTGATTGCTTATTGACTAACATGTTTATATGATTATATGATTGATTATTATAAGTATATGTGGTTGTGTTACAAACGTCATGCTTTCATCATGTACTAGAAAGATGGACACTACGAATCCCATGGCCATAGTATCAGACGACTTAGTTTCATCGGAGCACGAGGTGTACATTTCCCATACTACCAGCACAGACAATGACGACTTTCGGCCCTTTTGCGCTGCCTGAAGTCGTAGCAGAGCATACTGATGGCCATCTTGTTGGGAATTTGCCACCCGCGGTGATCCCTGCTGCTGTGCCCCTTGCCGCTTATCCCATTGTTGATATGCCCCCCCGACGTGGCCTCTAACGATGATAACGATCTACTAGAGGAGGACCCATTCGAGGGCGAGGCCCTATTGTTACTGGTATTAGCCTACTGCTTGCGGACGCTCCTGCAGGGGAAACTCATGCCCATTCCCCTGTCCCAGACTCATTTGAGTTCCTGACATCCGCATTTTCGCATATACAGGGAGTGCAGCACCATTCACACGACGCCGACCCTGATACGGCATCATCAGCTGCACCGGTTCCCGCACACAACTTTGAGTTTGATCACAGTATTGAGGGTGATCTTGTTCTTCCACCCGGTTTTGATCCAGACCATGACCTTGAGTTCATACACTTAGACCAGCCCTTGGAGGATCCTGTAACCCTCTGTGATGGTTGATCCAGCTGATTTTGAGATGGAGTTTGTTGATCCGGAGCCAGCCGTGGCCCCTAAGCCAGGCGTTGATTGATCACGGGGCTCCTTGATTGATCATCTGCTTGGACGAGAGAAAATTTGGGGTAACTGTGCAAGACAATTTATTATTACGGGGGCCCACGTAATAACGACTTGTAGTGCACAGAAATCCTGGTGGACTCTGCGAGTCAAGCTAATGAAAACCAATATAGCAGGAAATAACTCGAACACAATGACCAAGGCGATGAAGCCTCGAGTTCATTCTATTTCAAGCAACAAGCCATTGGCAAGCCTATGTGAAGGCTCAGAAATTTATTTCCCCACCCATACATTGAGTATATTTTCGTGTGAAATTGGGAGATTACATGATGGCTTATGGTGCTATGTATCTCCTAGACAATTGAGATGATGTCTAACCCGCTTCATGCCATTTCGGCAAAAGAGAATGCCACCCAGGCATGACACAAACACCAGTACGTTGCCAAGGATGGAAGCCGAGCTGCAAAAACGCAACTCACAGGCAATTACACGACATGAAGCTCTCTGCTTTTAGCACAGCAATGGCACTACTGGAAATAACCCCCCAACTGACCGCACCTATAAGCAGTTCTTGAACTGCAAGCCTCTGAACTTCGACGAAACAGGAAGCGCCATTGCATTTGTTCGTTGGTCCGAAAAAATTGACTCCATTCTAAGAATGACTAACTGTTCGCCCCAACAGAGTGTTACCTTTACCTCGGGGTCATTTCTAGATGGCACACTCTCATGATAGGATCTTCAGATTCAGACCCTTGGCACAGATGTTGCTTATGCACTAAGCTAGGACGAGCTCAAGGAAATGATTGAGAAGAAATGTGGTTCTAGGACTGGAATAACAGAAGCTTGAGATGGAGTCCTGGAATTTGAAAATGGACGAACCAGAGATTCCTGAACATGTCCAGCGATCGCACGACTTGCCTAGGGTCGTCCCCTACTAAGTCATTGATGTTGTATGATACAGTTGGGTACCTGTAAACCTTACATTTTGGTCTCGATAGGTGGCAATACAATCGCAGTGATCTATTGTTTATGTTCTATGACATGGGATGTTATGTGGCTGATTTATTTATAACATGAGATGTTATGTGCTGATATTGCTGAATACATGCGTACATGTCACCTGCTACGACCTAACCTACGTGAAACATCTTTTAGAAGATGCCACCAAGACGCGAAATACGCATGCCCACCTCAGAGGCGGAACTTCAAAAGATAATTGCTACAGCTATAGCACAGCACGAGGCCCTACGCTCCGAACCTAGCAGAGGCACCTCAGAAAATAACGGTTGTTCCTACTGGCACTTCCTCAATTACAAGCCTCCGAAGTTCGACGGCACTGGGGGTGCCATAGCTTTTGTGAAATGGATTGAAAGTATGGAATCCATCTTTCGAATGAGTGGTTGTACGCCAGAACAACAAGTCCCATACGTTTCTGAGTTATTTCATGATGGAGCTCGATTATGGTGGAACCTTCAGGTTCGAATAATGGGCCTAACTACAGCATACGCGTTGACTTGGGATGAGTTGAAAGGAATAATGCGTAAGAAGTATTGCACCCAAACAGAAACACAGAGGTTAGAAGGTGAATTCCAGAGCCTGATAATGGAAGGTCCGAAAATGTTGGAATTCATGCAAAGACTTCATGATTTGGCATGAGTCGTTCCGTACTTGGTAGAATCAGAATTGAGGAAATTAGGACATTTCATTTGGGAACTGGCACCTCAAGTCCTGAGCTTAATGACAGCATCCACACCACCAACATCTATGGCTGCAAGTAAGATGGGCTTGGCACTCGTTACGGAAGTCATTAGACTAGAAAAACTTGCAAACCCTGGCAAAGAGACTCATGTGGAGTCATCAGGAGGTAACAAACGGAAGTTCTCGAACTTCAAGCAAGGCACTAGTGGGGTTGTTAAGAAAGGAGAATCAAGCACGCCAGCTTAGGTTACAGCTGGTAGTGGGAAGAAAGGAAAAGGATACATGGGCACCCAGCCCAAGTGTAATACCTGCCAGCGCCACCATTCTGGCCGCTGTGGTTTGAAAGTTTGTGAAGCTTATGGAAAGACTGGCCACTTGAAGGATTCTTGTTGGGCCATAGCTGGCTAGAGAGGCCAGGGAGGATTCGGAAACAGAAACACCAACCGAGGCGGAAATGGAAATCGCCCACAAGGGAACAATGGAGGTGATGGGAATAGAGTCAACAATGCTAATCAACCGGACGCTGTAAATCGTAACCAGAGGAACAATCAAGTTGGAAATGGTGGTGGAAATGGGCAAAGGCCCGGATGCTTCAACTGTGGTGATCTTGGGCATTACAAGAGGAACTGCCCAGAGTTAAACCAGGCCCGTGGAAGAGTGTTTAACATTGAAGCAAGGGAAGCACGCCAGGACCCCAATGTCGTTACTGATACGTTCCCTGTAAACCAACGCTATGCATCCGTTTTGTTTGATACTGGCGCCGATTATAGCTTTGTGTCGTTAGAGTTTAAGAATATGCTTGGTTTAGCCGCTAGTAAATTAGATATTCCGTACTCGATTGAATTGGCTAATGGAAAGTTGGTAGAAGCCAACGAAGTTATCAGAGGCTGTGTGATCGAATTGGGAGAACGCGAGTTTGCTCTGGATCTACTACCAGTCCAGTTGGGAAGCTTCGACGTGGTAGTAGGAATGGTTTGGTTATCAAGCAACAAGGCGGAGATAGTTTGTCATGAAAAGGTTGTTCGTATCCCAACCGAAGATGGTGAGACAATTGTGGTTCATGGAGAGAAGCGTGATACACCGTTGAGGATTATCAGCTGCCTCAAAGCGCGAAAATGTTTACAGAAGGGATGTGCTGCCTTTCTGGCACACATTGTAGATAAGAAAGCTGAAGAACCGAAGATCGAAGACATCCCTGTCGTGAAGGAATATCCAGAGGTCTTCCCAGAGGACTTGCCTGGATTGCCGCCTCAGAGGCAAGTGGAGTTTCGCATCGATTTAGTTCCAGGCGCCGCGCCTGTGGCCAAGGCACCTTACAGACTTGCTCCGTCTGAGATGCAGGAACTGTCGACACAACTTCAAGAGTTGTTAGACAAGGGATTTATCCGACCAAGCTTCTCGCCTTGGGGAGCTCCAGTTTTGTTTGTCAAGAAGAAGGACGGTAGTTTTCGGATGTGTATCGACTACCGGGAGTTGAATAAGCTGACGATCAAGAATAGGTATCCTCTGCCAAGGATTGATGATCTGTTTGACTAGCTGCAAGGTTCAAGCTTTTACTCAAAGATCGATCTTCGATCTGGATACCATCAATTAAGGATACAAGAGGAGAGTATCCCAAAGACAGCCTTCAGAACTCGTTATGGGCACTACGAGTTCCTAGTTATGCCGTTTGGGTTGACAAACGCACCTGCAGTCTTTATGGATTTGATGAAATGAGTTTGCAAGCCGTACTTGGACAAGTTCGTGATTGTGTTCATCGACGACATTCTGATTTATTCAAAGACGAAGGCTGAGCATGAGCAGCATTTAAGAGCCATTCTGGAGCTGCTAAAGAAGGAACAGCTGTATGCCAAGTTTTCTAAGTGCGAGTTTTGGCTACGCGAAGTCCAGTTCCTTGGGCACGTGGTAAATGGCGATGGAATCCACGTGGATCCCACCAAGATCGAAGCAATCAAGAACTGGGAAACGCCAAAGACGCCAACCGAGATTCAACAATTCTTGGGTTTGGCTGGGTATTATCGAAGGTTTATTGAGAATTTTTCAAAGATCGCTCAACCATTGACGCTCCTCACTCAGAAGGACAAGAAGTTTTATTGGGGAATCAAACAGGAAGAGGAAGAAGCGTTTCAGATATTGAAAGAGAAGCTTTGTAATGCGCCGATTTTATCGCTACCAGAAGGTACGGATGATTTTGTGGTGTACTGCGACGCTTCGCGTCAAGGATTAGGTTGCGTGTTGATGCAACGCCAAAAGGTTATTGCTTACGCATCGCGTCAGTTGAAAGTGCACGAAAAGAACTATACCACTCACGATTTGGAGCTTGGCACAGTGGTTTTTGCTTTAAAGATCTGGAGACACTACCTTTATGGTACAAAGTGTACGATCTTCACCGATCACAAGAGCCTGCAACATATATTCAACCAGAAGGAGTTGAATATGAGGCAAAGACGATGGGTTGAGTTGTTAAACGACTACGACTGCGAAATAAAGTATCACCCAGGGAAGGCGAATGTGGTCGCCGACGCCCTAAGTCGAAAAGAAAGGATCAAGCCCATAAGGGTTAGGGCTTTAGAGATGATTATTCGAACCAATTTTCCCCTGCGCGTTCGTGCCGCGCAGAAAGAAGCTCTCAAGAAAGGAAACCTTGAGAAAGAGTATCTCCGTGGGATGGAGAAGTTATTGGTACCAAACAAGGAAGGAACGTTGTGTTTTGAGAAAAGGATTTGGGTTCCTCTGTTTGGTGATCTAAGGAAGGTTATTTTCGATGAAGCTCACAAATCACGGTACTCTATCCATCCTGGAGCGGATAAGATGTACCAAGATCTTAAGAATTATTATTGGTGGCCTAGGATGAAAGGCGATGTTGCTGTTTATGTGAGCAAGTGTTTAACATGCGCCAAGGATTAAGGCGGAATACCAGAAGCCTTCAGGACTTCTGCAACAACCAGAAATTCCCAAGTGGAAATGGGAACAAATCTCCATGGATTTTATTACAAAGTTGCCAAGAACGCCAAGAGGCCATGACACTATTTGGGTGATAGTGGATCGATTAACGAAGTCAGCGCACTTCTTACCTATCCGAGAAAAGGATAATACGAGCAAGTTGGCCGAAATTTACATGAGAGAGATTGTCACACGCCATGGAGTACCTCTCTCGATCATCTCTGATAGAGATGGGAGGTTCGTATCAAGGATTTGGCAATCCTTCCAAGAAGCTTTTGGCTCGAAGTTGAATATGAGCACCGCGTTTCATCCGCAGACCGACGGTCAAAGCGAACGGACAATTCAGACTTTGGAAGATATGCTGAGAGCATGTGTTATGGATTTGGGCGGTAGCTGGGATAAGCATTTGCCTTTGGTTGAATTTTCATACAACAACAGCTACCACACCAGTATTGGTGCCACGCCATTCGAAGCTTTATATGGGCGCAAGTGCAGATCACCGCTTTGTTGGTCTGACGCAGGTGATAGACAGTTGGTTGGTCCTGATGTGGTCCAGGAAACCACAGATAAGATTGCACAGATCTGAGATCGCATCAGTGCGGCTCGTGACCGTCAGAAAGCCTACGCGGATCGAAAAAGGAAACCTCTAGAATTTGAGGTAGGAGATATGGTTTTGTTGAAGGTATCACCCTGGAAGGGTGTGGCACGCTTCGGGAAGCGTGGGAAGTTGAATCCGCGGTATATTGGCCCGTTCAGAATTCTGGAAAGAATTGGGTCCGTAGCATACAAGTTGGATCTACCTGCCGAATTAAATGGTGTTCACGATACGTTCCACGTATCAAATTTGAGAAAGAGTCCAACACAAGATACCGTTGCCATTCCTACCGACGAAATTCATGTTGACGACACGCTCCATTTCGTTGAAGAACGTGTTGAGATCACGGATTGGAAAGTGAACAAGACCCGCCGGAGCAGTGTCAAGCTCGTCAAGCTCGTCAAAGCTCGTTGGAATGCCCGACATGGTCCTGAATTCACCTGGGAGCGTGAGGACCGAATGAACGAGAAATACCCCCACTTATTTCCTAAGAACCATACTTCTACAAGCAGAACTTAAAATTTCGGGACGAAATTTTTCTAACGGGGGGAGAATGTGACAACCCTCACTAAACATGTACCCGTACGACTTAATTAATAATGAATTACTGCTTGATTACTGTGCTTAACTGAATTTACTGATGAACTGCTACTTGACTTCTGATACTTGTACATATCTGCATCATACTTTGATTTCCGTCACTACATTATTACATGATGAACCTTAGTGACAAACATGATGCACAAAAGCACAGTAGCACTATGAACGGATAACCATTGAACATGCTGATAAAGCCAGCATTAGGCAGATAATGCCTCTAAGGCCTGTATGAGCTAGAAATATTTTACTACACCCATAGTGAGTGTAGGGATACAAAGGTTGTAGAACTGCGTCTCTAGGAATAAGTTACAATGACTGGATGTGCCTAAAACGTACTCTAAGCACAAAACACAGCACTTTAATGAACAAAACAGCTTCTAGCTGGCTAATAAAGTGCCAAAACATGAAAAAATATTACTAGACACTTTCAAAAGTGTCGGGAATAAGTTGTGTCACTAAAAATGGTATTAACGACACTTAAAAGCTTTGTTAAGCGCTTTAACGGATTACTATCCAACCAAACAACCGGACTATACCCGGAACATGAAAATATTGTTAATAACATTATTCATCTTTTTCTGAGCCAGTTAGGGTCCCTGAACACCCTAACACCCGCGTTAAAACATAACACACCACTAACCGAGTTAAGTGCTTAACTAACCTATTAACTTAACTAAGTAACCAACCAATAGTTAGAAATGGACTAGCTTACCCCCCCCCCCCCCCCCCTTGGGCCGATCGGTCACCATGTAACTAGATCTTGTACCATTTTTAAATTTTATATTTCATGTTGTCTCATATCAAGAGGACATCAAACCCATTGGATTATAACCTAACTAATTGTCTATAAGAACATGTTAATGCACAAATGAATATTCACCACACTTCACCATCCAAACTCTCTCTTTCCCTCTCTACATATCACGGCCGAACACCCCCTTGGCCCTCCATCCATTTTCGAGTTTGATCTTCATATTCCAAGCATACACAAACATCAAGGGTCACGTATTAGGAAGCTTGGTGCACTCGGAGCTCGAAGGACCTCTTTCTCTAGCTTTTATCCACCTCATTTGCGCGTAGATTCTTCCCTAGCCTCGAGCTAGAGGTATGATGCTTAAAACACTATCTTGAACTAATCTAAAGCGGTTAATATGTGGTGTAATGATTAAAACTCGAAATCTTACAAAATAGTGCATTAAAGTCTACTAAAAACATGAAAAATGATGGTTAAAAGCTCACTAGTTGTGTAAAGATTGTAGTAATTGAAAGTTTTGATTATTTAGACCCGATCTATGTTGTGGTAGCTCGGATCATCATTTAACCCGGTTTGGTCATGATCACGAATCATGACATATGGTTGTTTTGAATAGAACAAGGGTTAAAAGGTGAAACTCTACCACACGCGAATCATGAACTTGTGTAAAAATGTTTTACATGTGGAATAGTGTTTAAAACTAGCAGATCTACGTATCTGCAAGTGGTATTTTCAAAGAACCAAGCGTCAAAGAAATCATGTTTTTCTAAAAATGGATCTTACACTAACAAGCATGATTTTTATAAACCACAAGTGTGTAAACACTTGTGAAATGAAAAGTTTCGACAAAATAACAATCTTTGTAAAAGATGACGGGAAGTTGTAAAGACGGATTTACTTTAAAAACGAGGTTTTTACGAGATCACATTACTTTATATGAAGATCCACTAAATGTAAGGAGACGTACGCTATAAATTTTAGAAAAACTACAAGTTCATGTGATTATGCGATTTACGTACTTGTCGACTAGTTTGTTGTGTCGGAAATTGTTTGATTGAATAAGGAAGTTGTTGAAATTGATTTTGTAAAAGAAAATGATACGCTTGAAAGCGTGGCCACCTCCAGTTACAGAGGAAACTCTGGCGACATTTTTCTAAAAACCTAACACTTAGAATTATTTTCACTATAAGTGTTAGAAATATCTTTTCGACATGTTTTCGAAATATAAATTTCGCCATGACTTTATTTACTAAATATTCGGAGGTGGGATTTTCACAAAACTAAACGTGATAAATATATGTTTAGTAAATATATTTTCACAACACTGTTTAATGATTATTTTGTGAGAATACATAAATATTATTTTTAGAGTAAAAATAATATTTTCAAACCTTAACAGATCCAAAATAATACGAACGCCTCTACGATAACTATATAAGTTACACTGGTAATATTTATTACCACTCGAATGATAAAACGTAACTTACGCATTTTACGGAAATAATTATGAACGCGTATTTTATCAACGTATTATTTTTGGGAAAAATTATGTGAAATGAAAATATAATATTTTTGAGAAAAATATTTATATTTTGGAATTAGAAATAAATATATATTAAGTGAGACTTAATGATATAATTCGAACGCACATGTATTAAATCCCCCATCCTTGGGAAGGAGATTAACTACCAAGTATATACGAAAAGTAAACCCGAAATAGTTGTCCAACTATTTCCCAAAAAAAAAAGTTAAACTATAAAGCTAAGGCACGGCCGTCCGTCTAATAGAATTAGCACATGTAGGTCGTTGCACAGCTGCCTGATTTGGAGTACTTGGTAGAGACGCACCGACTGTGAGTTTATGTCCCCCTTTTCTCTTAACTGTTTTCAGTTTTCTAAACTGCGGGGGTGAAATACATGTTACAATGTTTATGAATACTTATTACATGGTATGGTTAGCGTAAGGAGGTTTGTTACTTAGATCATGTGAATGGGTAGGCGGAAACTTGAGGTCATTAATCCTCAGGGTAGGACCGAGGGGCAGGAGCGATAGATCTATTTGGGTGTAGCGAGCCCAGTCCTAGGCCCAGCATAACGGACCTCGGGATGACTTTGTACCCGACGCATAAATCTGCTAGGTTTGAGCCTTCCTACTTGCATTTCACACATATCAATGGCCTTGCAAACCATTGGTGATCTCTTTTTCCTTATTTGCTACATACCAGGATTTTATACGAACAAAGGTTTATTTACTCACTTACACATGAACTCGCTCAACATTATTGTTGATTTTTCAACTTACATGTATTTCAGGGAACTAAGGGATCTGGCACGGTATGGCACGTTTTCCCGCTGCACTTGTACGAGGTCATCCGGGGTTTAGGGAATGTGACTCTTTCCTGGACAAGTCACAGTCCTTAAACTGTGTGTTTATGTCATGTTTGTGTTGTTGAACAATGTTATGGTTGTTAGGGTGTTTTCCCGTTAAGACAATGGTATTGTATTTGGTTTTTAAAACTTAATGGATGATCTTGCATGTTTTTAATTCATATAGCTTTGTTATGATTAAGCTATGGTATTAAGAAGTCACACCAAATTAACCACACTTCCGCAAAGCCAGGGTGTGACATATACTATATGTATTTTCGAGAGAGAAAGAAATGTGAGCGGGTTCGATTGTTCTGCCAAAGTCTGCTATTTATAGGGCTGATTCTGGTCTTCCTCGCGCCCCGTGTAGCATTCCTCCAGGGCTTACGCGGCCTGCGACCTAGGGTGGGTAGGCCCTAGCTGATCCAGGTCAGCGTCATAGCTTCGACGTGTGGCTTCCACGTGGCAGCCCAGGGTCTTGCCTCATTGACGAGCGCTCGCGGCCCGCGTAGGTCAAGGGGGTGGCTTACGCGCCCTGCGAGAGACCACTAAAATTTGTTTTTATTTAATTTTTAATAAAATAACGGTATTCGGGGCCCGTTTTCGCATACGGGGTGTATTTTAAGACATATTGGGACATTTTAATATATTTTAGGGTGTTTGAAATATAATTTGGATGGTTGTTTTACAAACTCACCAAATACTATCGGGTCAAGTTAGACAACTTGACCGAAGCATGTGACTATGTCCTTCTCGATCTGCAACAGTTGAACTCTATGCATTTGACCCGGAAGGTGGAAGGGATCCTGAAGCTTGTGGACAAATTAGGGAGGATTTGGGACCCGCTATCTACAGCTGATGAGGATGATGATGACAGTGGTGATGGTGACGATCATGACGTACACATGCACGATATTCCAGTTCAGGGACAGGAGGGGGCCGATGGGGGAGCGGGCCCCCACATGCAAATTGTGGAACTAGCTCACGGGTTTGATAGCCCGAACTGGGAGAATGTGTTCGGTGGATATGGTGGTGGAGGTTTTGAGCATGGCGCCTACGGTGCTTATGAGCCGTCATCGATGGATCTTTGGAGGCGTATGGATGGGCTTGCATTAGACCAACAAGAGGTGAGGCGAGATGTTGATCTGATACACGCGGAACAACATAGGCAGGGGAACTTCATGGAAGACATGTGTGAGCAGACCCGTCGCAGCTTCGACTGTTGTTTGGGTCGTAGCAGCATATCGCGGGCTCACTCAACAATCCATATACGCAGCCGCCACCGCGCTTTTCACGTAGATCTAGATTTGATCGCCAGGACGACGCCGGTCCTTCGGGATCCGGTGACAGGTTTTAGTCCCGCTACCCATCTCGTCTTTTTATCATTATTTCGTGTTTGAGGGGTGTGCCATTTTCCGTTGTACATACACCCCTCTGTCGTAGGTGTTTAGTATTGTTTTTATTGCTTTAGAAGTGGGTTAAATTAATAAACCAGGGCAAGGGTAAAAATGGGTTGGGTAAACTTCTTGTTAATTTGATCATTTTTGCTAAGTGTGCAGTGTTGGCTCAAATGAGATGTCGGCTTGTTGGATGACTTGGTAGTTCGTTGTGGATGCTCCTTTTTACGTTGTCTTGCTCCGATTCTAGCCTTTATATTTCAGGGGAGTTTTCGTGTTCCTGCTTTCCTTTATTTGTATTGAATTCACATTTCCATTGCTTATTCAATTTTTTGTTGTACATCGAGAGCGATGTACAATTCAAGTGTGGGGAGTTGGTTTATTGCTTGAGCTTTGTTTTCAATTATTTATATATTAAAAAAATTTATAATAATAATAATAATAATAATAATAATAATAATAATAATAATAATAATAATAATAATGCAAAGCACTCTTTAATAGTTTTTTGGGCATATTAATCAAATCAACATAAGTATCGAAATAAGCACCAAAATTTTTTATAAATAAATAAGGGTAAACGCAAAAAGGGGGTTCGCTCGTGTAAGGAAAACCGTCAAGTAACATGTTTTTTGTATAAAATTGAGCATGAGAAATCAAGCGATTGACCTACTTGTTTGCCTTGCATATTTACCCAATACGCCCGTTTCCGTGAGTTATTTTTGAGCCTTATAGCTTTAGGATTATTTTTGCTCATGTTTTTGCGGGCAAAGATTGAGTGAGCCGGATGACTTTTGGGATTCAGAACTTGTGTTAGGTATACATTTCGAGGCCACAAAGCAAAAATACAAGCATAGAAATGATTGAGGCATCAGGAAACTTTTTTTTATTTTAGCCATTTTTATTCATCTCTCTACCCAAATCATTCCCCTAGTTAAACCAATTTGAACCTTTCCCGTTCATTTCTTTTAAACCACTAAATATTAGCCACTTAGCTAAATTATCCTTTTATATTTTTAACCCATTTTTGGTTGGAAGCCCGGTTCGGTTGATGATTAACTTGTAGTTTTTGTATAGTTTCCTCTTCGTTGTTATGTACCCTCATGATCAAGAGTTTTTATCTAAGTAGACGTACTTAGTTCTCTCCAAAGCATGGGCTATAGAAAAAACAAACCCCAAAGAAATATAGTTGAAAAAGCCTTATCAATCGACTTTGTTAGAGCAATTTTGGGATTGAAAAGCAATACTTGTTAGTTAGCTCTCGGTTAGTTATCATTTAGTTGTATAGTTCTATTTTCTTGTGTTTCAAGTTAGTCGAACCGTCGGGTTACAGCCGTTTTAGCCACTTTTAAAAATCCACGTCCACACCCTTAACCCAAGCTAAGTTACAACCCAAACAAGACCTCATGATTTATGTTATATTTTTGTCGAGTGATTAGATTTGATCCTTCCACAAGCTTATGATATCGCATAGTTATCGTCTCGGTATCGAGTGTTCTAAACATACTCCATAAATTGTATGTACACCTATATTTAGCCGAGTGTGTGTGAACATTGTGAGGACGCATGGTGAACTTGTAGGGATTTCTAAGATGGATCATTACTCATAAACATATTTTGCATACCCCTCTTTTCGGTTCCTTCTTTATATCGAGCACTCCTTGATTGTTATAACCCGAATTATTTATTTGTGCTTATGAAATAATAGTTGAGATGATTGCCATTAAGAGAGTTTCGTTAATTTTAGTTTGCTTGAGAACAAGCAAAGTTCAAATGTGGGGATGTTTGATGTATAAGAATTTATACATCTTTTAAACATCAAATACGCCCCGTCTATGAGAAAACTCTTTGTATTTTCATTGATTTTGGTACTCATTTGAGTTGTTTGTGAAAATACAGGTCCGGGCTTCGGCCCGGTGTTGAAACGGATGCTTTTGGAGCAAAATGGAGCGAAAACGGAACATTCCAACAAACTGCCAGATATGGCATGACCGTGCCACCCAGGCGCACGACCATGCCACCCTTTCCAATATCGGCACTCTCGGCCAACACTAGCACCCAACAGCCCAACCGTCGAAGATCAGCGATCGCCCGACCGTGCCGAACCCAGGCACGACTGTGCCAGGTCAAAATCATTATCTGATCAGCTCATCTCCGAGATAGCATCAGTCATTATCGAGCACGCACGACCACAAATGACCACGCCATGGCCCGGCACGGTCGTGCCACCTCGGAAACATTTGAGCGGGGTTTTTCCCAAAATGATAACAAACATGGTCAACATACGAGAAAGTGGCTCTGGCACTTGCCAAGCACGGCCGTGCTAAAAGGTGGCATGGTCGTGCCATTCTCCCAGCAGCTTAAATACGAGTTTTAGCTCATTTGGAAGGGAGTTGGAGCATTTTGGTGAAGTTTTCTCTCAAGAATCTAGTCTTGGAAGCTTGTTGGAGCTAAGAGGGAGCCTTGAAGAGGACTTAATCACTTGAAGTTCTACTCAAATGCCATTTTAATCTTGTCTTTAACTTGGTTAGCTTACTACATTATGAACAATTTATGTTTTATTGCACTTGATTTGGTAGTCATGAGCCTTATTGGCTAAACATTTGTGTTGTCTAAACTTTGTTGAAGCTAATGAATATGTGATAACATGGAAGTAGATGTGATGATTGTTCTTGTTAATCTTCATGTTAACACTTAATCTTGTTCTTGGAGTTAATGTGCATGTTTAAAGTTCTTGTTCTTGAATGGTTGCTCATAAGTATTTACATGATGTGTTGGAAAGCCAATGTAAAGATTGTGATTATTGAATCTTGTTAACTTGTTAGCATGATTCATAGCATGAAACTAGGAATGGTGATTGCTAAGGTGATATGAATGATGATTTGAACATGTGTATGAATTCTTGCACCTAGATTTGGAAAGATCAAAAGTTGTTTATATAAATTCTATAGTTTGTGTTCATGTTAGTTTGATGATTTAGGCCAAGGTTATTATCTAGCATGACCATGCTTGTGGTTCATATCAAGAACATGTTGATAGTGCCAACTTCTTGAAACCAAGTTAGGGTGATTAGTGTGTTGTTCATGGTAGTTTTCCCTAATTTGTAGAGTTAGGAGTTTTGACAAACAAATAACTCATGATTAAAGATTAACATCAACTTAGCAAGTGAGCTTAAAAGAATAATTTTTAGGTGATTAGAATGTTAATTCATTTTAAGTTTTCCTAAGAATTATATGGCTAGGAAGCCTTGATTGGGGACTTAGTAAATTTAGAACTTGCACCATCACTAATCCTTTCTCCTAGTTGTCACATGTTTGTTAGTGGAAACTTAGTTTAGGCAACCTTTCTTAGATATTGTTCTTTTCTAGAATTTTTAGTAGCTTATTTATTTGCATGCTAAGTTAGAAAAACCAAACCCATCAATTGAAAAGGCTTTAAAGTAGCAAAAGTTTAGTATCGAGACACCGCGTCCACGGATTGATATCCGGTTCTTGCCGATTAGCTATATTACCACCCGACAGGTACATTTGCCCTTTTATGTGTGTAGTTAGTTCCTAGGTGAAAAACCATTTTTAAAACTAAACTTGTGTGAAGAAAAACTCAATTAAAAATATATTTAATTCACACACATCATGTGACAAGTGTGGAAATATGGGGCACCGCACAACGGTAACGATAACGAACGAGGGAAAAACCAAGGTTGTTTCAATTGTGGTGATATGGGACACTTCAGGAAGGATTGTCCAAAAGAAAATAAAGGCCGTGGACGAGCCTTTGTGGTTGGAGCTAAAGAGGCGCGACAGGATTGTCACACCCCTCCAAAGCCCCACCCCGCCTTGGAGGCGTGACATGCCCAGGATCATAGCCACCAATCATATTGAACAACGTATTTAAGTAAATAAAACCAACAACAATACAATTGGTGTCAAAACCTAGTTTGAGTTTACAGCGGAAGCAAAACATAAGTTTAATATAAGTTTTCCCACAACGACCACGCCTCCTAGTGCAAGCTCCTTAAGCTAGGGACCTAACGACCTGCAAGGCATGTAACAACGAGTCAACAACAAAGCTGAGTGAATTCACGGTCGGTTTACTGGCTTACTAGCCCGTATCGCGGTCTCCCAGACATGTGTGCGAATGTTAGTATCCGTATCGCGTCGCATCTTGTCGCGGCCCTGCAGGCATGTGTGCGAAGATTAGTGGAGTGGCATCCTACCTCTGGAGGATGGCCGTGCCTTGTAGAAAGTTCGTGAACTCACCTTTGCTTTTGCTTTGCTTGGTTTGCCTATCTTCTTTGATTGTAAGGGTATTGAATAGAGTTTAGCCTACTTATAAGCCTAATAACCTAATGCACACGAAATTAGGTGAATACTCAATACAGCATTTACGATAACTCACGAGATCAAATTCTCACAACGAACGACAAAGTGCGATACTTAAACATCCATCGATTTAACGACGAACGACAAAGTATAACCCTATGTGGGCGGCACTTAAACATCCATTAGATATATTGATTAATCGGAAAATGAATCGTAATAGCGATCGAATTAATACCCTGAATCGTAGCAGCACTTAGTGATTGTGTGTGTTATTGAACTGTTCTAGCTATAACTCGACGTCAATTTGAAGTTTGAGCGTCGTTTTTGTGCCCAGAAGCAAGTCCCGAAGCCTGCTATTTATACACGAATTTGCTCCTGCTTACGGACCGTATGCCTTATCCCTTACGGTCCGTAAAGGACACCTATAATTCTTTAGCTTGCCCTCCACGGGACTAGCCTTGATGAGTCAACAGTTTTGACCAATTAGATTCCTACAACGAGTTATGTGGATAATCATCAAGTAGGAAATACCCCCCTGAGTTTTAGGGGCCCTGATCCTAATTCTGATTGTTCTAAAACTTTCAAGGTTTGTGCAGAATCACCTGGGGATCTTAATTAGGGTTTCCTTAATAGCTAATTAACATCATAAGTATTGCTTTTGGTGAGAGTTGTTACATTCTCCCCTCCTTATAGAAATCTCGTCCTCGAGATTTATTCGAATAAGTAAGGATACTAGTACTAATATTTTATGCTCGAGAAACTTAACCTTTCTGTCTTCTATATAAGTGGTTTCTCAACTAATCTTTAAATTTTTCATTCACTTAAATGTCTTGAAGAGGTACTATCAGCTATTCGTCAGATAGATATTTCTTAAAGTTTGATATATGAAATACTTAGGGAAGACTTAATCCTTAGCTGTAACACTTAAAATAAATAACACAGTAAAGTATTGAGTCTTTGCACTTGGAGCGAAGCATCGTTGCGGATTACTATACAGGTTATAGTCCGGTTTTATCAAAAAAACTTTTCCCTTTTTTAAACCAAGTTCACTATAACCAATGGCTCTGATACCACTCTGTCACACCCCTCCAAAGCCCCACCCCGCCTTGGAGGCGTGACATGCCCAGGATCATAGCCACCAATCATATTGAACAACGTATTTAAGTAAATAAAACCAACAACAATACAATTGGTGTCAAAACATAGTTTGAGTTTACAGTGGAAGCAAAACATAAGTTTAATATAAGTTTTCCCACAACGACCACGCCTCCTAGTGCAAGCTCCTTAAGCTAGGGACCTAACGACCTACAAGGCATGTAACAACGAGTCAACAACAAAGTTGAGTGAATTCACGGTCGGTTCACTGGCTTACTAGCCCGTATCGCGGTCTCCCAGACATGTGTGCGAAGGTTAGTATCCGTATCGCGTCGCATCTTGTCGCGGCCCTGCAGGCATGTGTGCGAAGATTAGTGGAGTGGCATCCTACCTCTGGAGGATGGCCGTGCCTTGTTGAAAGTTCATGAACTCACCTTTGCTTTTGCTTTGCTTGGTTTGCCTATCTTCTTTGATTGTAAGGGTATTGAATAGAGTTTAGCCTACTGATAAGCCTAATAACCTAATGCACACGAAATTAGGTAAATACTCAATACAGCATTTACGATAACTCACGAAATCAAATTCTCACAACGAACGACAAAGCGCGATACTTAAACATCCATCGATTTAACGACGAACGACAAAGTATAACCCTATGTGGGCGGCACTTAAACATCCATTGGATATATTGATTAATCGGAAAATGAATCGTAATAGCGATCGAATTAATACCCTGAATCGTAGCAGCACTTAGTGATTGTGTGTGTTATTGAACTGTTCTAGCTATAACTCGACGTCAATTTGAAGTTTGAGCGTCGTTTTTGTGCCCAGAAGCAAGTCCCGAAGCCTGCTATTTATACACGAATTTGCTCCTGCTTACGGACCGTATGCCTTATCCCTTACGGTCCGTAAGGGACACCTATAATTCTTTGGCTTGCCCTCCACGGGACTAGCCTTGATGAGTCAACAGTTTTGACCAATTAGATTTCTACAACGAGTTATGTGGATAATCATCAAGTAGGAAATACCCCCCTGAGTTTTAGGGGCCCTGATCCTAATTTTGATTGTTCTAAAACTTTCAGGGTTTGTGCAGAATCACCTGGGGATCTTAATTAGGGTTTCCTTAATAGCTAATTAACATCATAAGTATTGATTTTAGTGAGAGTTGTTACAAGGATCCCAACGTAATCACCGGTACGTTCCCTGTCATCGATCATTTCGCTTCTATTTTGTTTGATACTAGTGCAGATTTTAGTTTTATATCTTTAGAATTTAAAGATATACTTGTACTAAAGTCAACTAAACTAGATATTCCATTCACTATCAAATTAGCGAATGGAAAAGTGATTGAATCCGATAAAATTGTTAAAGAATGTTCCTTAGAACTAGGAGGACGAAAATTCAAAATTGACCTAATGCGCGTTCAACTAGGTAGTTTTGATATTTTAATTGGAATGGATTGGCTATCCACCAATCAAGCCGAAGTCGTATGTTATGACAAGATCATTCGAATTCATTCTTAGCACACTTAGTTGACAAAAAGGCCAAGGAGCTAAAATTTGAGGAAATCCCGGTTGTGAAGGAATTCCCTGAAGTCTTTCCAGAAGACTTGTCGGGAGTACCTCCACAACGACAAGTCGAATTCCGAATAGACATAATTCCAGGTGCCGCACCTATGGCAAAGTCTCCATACCGATTAGCTCCTTCGGAAATGCAAGAATTGTCCACACAACTTCAAGAGTTGTTGGACAAAGGTTTCATCAGGCCAAGCTACTCACCCTGCAAGCTCCAGTGTTTTTCGTGAAGAAGAAGGACGAAAGTTTTAGGATGTGCAAGACTATCGGGAATTGAATCAACTCACGATCAAGAATCGGTATCCATTTCAAGGATTGACGACTTATTCGATCAACTTCAAGGATCGAGCTATTATTCGAAGATTGATTTGAGATTAGGATACCATCAACTCAGAGATCAAGAAGAAAGTGTTCCAAAAATGGCATTTTGAACTCGCTACGGTCATTACGAGTTCCTTGTTATGCCTTTTGGCTTAACAAATGCACCAGCGGTGTTCATGGACTTAATGAACCGCGTGTGCAAGCCTTACCTTGACAAATTCGTGATAGTGTTTATCGATGATGTTTTGATATATTCACAAAACAAGAGTGAACACGAGCACCATCTTAGAACTATTCTTGAGTTGTTGAAAAAGGAGAAACTTTATGCGAAATTTTCCAAATGCAAATTTTGGCTTCGCGAAGTTCAATTTCTTGGGTATGTAGTCAACGAGAAAGGCATATGAGGCCATAAAGAATTGGAGTGCACCAAAGACACCAATCGAAATACGCCAATTTCTAGGATTGGCCGGTTATTATCGAAGATTCATTGAGAATTTTTCGAAGATTGCTCAATTACTCACTTCTCTCACTCAAAAAGATAAGAAATTTGATTGGGGAGAAAAACAAGAAGCAGCTTTTCAAATGCTTAAAGACAAACTCTGTAATGCACCAATTCTGACACTCCCAGACAACACGGATGATTTCATAGTCTATTGTGACGCCTCACGACAAGGGTTAGGATGCGTGTTGATGCAAAGGGAGAAAGTTATTACATACACATCACGCCAATTAAAGGTTCATGAAAAGAACTATACCACACACGACCTAGAGTTAGGTGCAATGGTATTTGCACTAAGAATTTGGCGTCATTACCTTTATGGTACAAAATGCATGATATTCACGGATCACAAGAGTCTTCAACACATATTTAACCAAAAAGAGTTAAATATGTGCCAAACACGATGGGTTGAATTGTCGAATGACTATGATTGGGAGATCAAATATCATCCGGGCAAAGCGAACGTTGTCGCGGATGCATTAAGTCGAAAAGAACGACTTAAACCTTTGCGTGTGTGATCTTTAAAACTCACAATTCATAACGACCTTACCTCTCGAATTCGTGATGCTCAGCAAGAAGCATTAAAGGAAGAAAACTTCAAAGCAGAAATGCTTAGAGGTATGGAAAAACAATTAGAGCCGAAAGAGAACGGAGCTTTATACTTCATGAACATAATTTGGATTCCTCATTTTGGTGGTCTTCGAGACCTGATTCTTGATGAGGCTCATAAATCCAAATATATTCGATACATCCTGGAGCAAATAAGATGTATCACGATCTCAAGGAATTTTATTGGTGGCCTAATATCAAAGGTGATATCGCAACATATGTTGGAAAATGTCTAACATGCGCTAAAGTTAAGGTCGAGTACCAAAAACCTTCTGGATTGCTACAACAACCCGAAATCCCTAATTGGAAATGGGAAAATATTTCTATGGATTTCATAACTAAATTACCCAGGACTTCTCGTGGTCACGACATGATTTGGGTAATCGTCGGTCGATTAACCAAGTCAACTCATTTCTTGCATGTACGTGAGAAAGATAATATTGAGAAGTTAGCTGAAATCTATCTCAAGGAAATTGTAGCAAGACATGGAGTACCTGTGTCGATAATCTCTGACGTAGACGATCGCTTTATATCAAGGATTTGGCAGTCATTTCAAAAGGCCTTTAGATCCCAATTAAATTTAAGCACGACCTTTCATCCTCAAACTGACGGCCAAAGTGAACGCATGATTCAAACCTTAAAAGATATGTTGCGTGCTTGTGTGATGGACTTAGGCGGAAATTGGGACACTCACTTGCCTTTAGTAGAGTTATCATACAATAACAGTTATCACACGAGTATTAAAACCGCACCATTCGAAGCTTTATATGGACGTAAGTGTCGATCTCCGCAATGCTGGGCGGAATTAGGCAACAAACAAATGCTAGGTCTTGAGTTGGTTCAAGAAACTACTGATAAAATATTCAAGATTCGAGACCGTATTAAGGCGGCTCGAGACAGACAGAAAAGCTACGCGGATAGACGTTGCAAACCATTGTCTTTTGAGGTTGGAGACAAGGTGTTGTTAAAAGTCTCGCCATGGAAAGGTGTAGCTAGATTCGGGAAGCAAGGAAAGCTTAGCCCGAGATACATAGGACCATACGAAATCTTGGAAAAGATTGGAAACGTCACCTACAAGTTAAAGTTGCCAGAAACACTCAATAGCGTTCACGATACTTTTCATGTGTCAAATCAGAAAAAGTGTCTTTCGGATGAATCACTTATTATTCCCCCGGGCGAAATTCATATAGACGACAAACTCCATTTCATCGAAGAACCTGTTGAGGTTTTGGATTCAAAGATTCATAAAACGAGGAGAAGTCGTATCAAACTAACCAAAGTCCGATGGAACTAGAAACGCGGACCTGAGTTCACATGGGAACGAGAAGACGAAATCAAAAGAAAGTACCCTCACCTATTTAGGAAAGTCCCAGCAAAGAGTAATGCAACTTAAAATTTCGGGACGAAATTTTCTTTAACAGGGGGAGAATGTGACAATCGGCAAAATTCCGGTAATTCCGTACAACCTGAACAACTAATTACATTAATTATTTTCGCGTGTATGACTTGATTTTATTTAATTAAGTCTTAAAAATCTAGGGATTACAAAAATCATAGTTAAGTATGATAACAAATCCGTTGCGTTTAGAAATAATATCCTAGACCGACATTAGGAACGCGAATAAACAATACCAGTCGCGGTACAGTCTGACACGATTAAAAAACAAGACATACATATATGTCTACACAATTATTCGATAAAACTCTATCAAAAATAGCATGCGCCTTTATTATTTAGAAAATTCTAATTAAAAACCAAATTATCCAAGTCCGCAGAAAAATACAGTAATCCTGCGGAAGTGTACAGCATTCCGTAGAACGAAACAGAAATTGTCCGAAAACCGAAAAATAAATATTATTTGACTTATATAATATAATGGGTATTAAAACGACACAAAATCCGCAATAGAATCCTTTTGCGTTAAGCTGCACGGCTAGTTCGGTAAACAGCCAGACAGCAAAGCCGGTACCGGAACTGTGTCAGAAATAATAAAATTTTTAGTCCAAAAAGTTGGATTAATTATTTGAATGATAAAACATGTGAAAAAATAATTTTTGTCATGTATTTATCTAAACAAAACACAGTGTCAATATTTAACCCGGTACAGGACCCGAACCAACATTTTCACCCGATCAACGAACTAAAAATGGTGGACTAGTTTTACCTAGTGTCATACTACTTTAAAATATGAAGGCTTAAAACCTTGTAGATATTTTTATATAAAATATCAAAGTTCTTAAAGTTTATAAATTAAACAAGATTTTTATAAATAAATAAAGCAAATACCCCCCCCCCCCCTAGCTAATTTTCGAAATTAGCGGGTCCCCCTTGAGCCTACTCATCTTGTTATGGTGTGTTGGAAACATTTAGAGTATTACTAGGTTATAACCCGGGAATACTCCCGGGTTGTGAATCTTTATATCTAAAAAATAAATATACATCTATATATATTAATTAATAAAAATATATCATGTAGTTGTGAATCTTTATAACCCGGGAACTTTCCGGGCAGGAAAAATCAATTTATAATCTAATTATGTCATTAAATAAATTAAATGACATGTTTTCAAACGTTATTAAGTGTTAAAATAAATAAGTTAAAATTTGGTGTCAATACTATGCGGTACCAATGTTGAAATTAAAAGACATGTTTTCAAACGTTATTTGCCGTAAAATAACACTTTTTTCCATGGTGCGCCTCCTTCCTTTTCTTTACATGTGCACCTCTATGCTATGCGATACGGTACCGGTTAAGCCAAAGCACTTATGAATAAATGAGTTGAGCCAAACCACTTTTTTTACCATAATCCCAAAGAAATAAAGGCACTTATGTTTTTACCTTTTTAACCGAAACCCGATTACCAAACCTGACCCAATGCTACCTAAACCAAGTATTTAGCACAGCTGTACATGAAGCCACACATGACCTAAGTAAAAACATAACAAAAACTTTCCACATCAAACTTTTCGGGTAGAAAAATTTAATTTACAATAAATAAAAGTATATAAAAAACATTTTTAACCTCTAAAGTATTCTTTTTCCCTTATCTTCATCACACTTTTTAATTTGGTTTCTTAAACTTTTTCTTGTTGTAAACTTCACATCACTATTATACTATTTCCAGTACACCAGTACTTGCTATTAAATTCAATGCAGTAAGTAGTTCCAAAACATTCAAAAATATGTACAAATTCATTTTAAATGCAGTAAGTAGTTCCAAACATTCAAACATCAGCCCTAGTTCCAAACATCGGAGGAAGAAGAATCATTTGATTAGTGTTTATCCGCTTCAAGCAACCTCCATTTCAGACATGGCTGCGCTAGGGTTTTGAGAGGGAAGATAGAGAGAAGAGTTCTGTAGTGTTCTTGAATGAAAATAAAATTTTAGAAACAATATATACCCGGGTCAAAATCCGGATCCCTTGTATACCCATATGAAGAAAAAAAAATGACCCGAAATTTTGGAGCCAAAACCAATTTCTAGAATGCCTAAGGTGATGCCACATCATTTTCCAAGCCCTCATATCATGACACATCAGCCCTTATTTATCATGTTTATATATATATAGATATAGATTATAAAAACGTTAATATATAGTTTTTAATTTTATTAATTAATATATGGTTATCAGTTATTCTTCTTCTTATCATCAAAATCTTTTAATTTTAATAATTAATATATGGTTATCACTTATCTTTATCATCAAATCTCTTCTATAAATTTTAATTGAGATCACCTCATAAAGCGACATGTGTCTTCAAAGTGGTTTCTTTTATTATATAGTACAGATATAGATATAGATATAATAACTATGTAACCTATGTTTATAATTATGTGGACACATAATTACGCACACTATATGAATATGTAAATGTTTTTTTTATGTGACTTGTTTTCCCTAGAATGTATAGCAAGACTATTATCAAATCAAGCTATTTAAAATGCTTAATTTTATAATGTAACTTTTCTTTAGAAAATCGTATAAAAATAATATGCCTTTTAAGAAAATAATGGACCATTCTTAAAATCTTTGATATGTAGTCAGTAGATATGATTAATGCAACAAATTTTGGCAAGCACAATGCAAAATCATAAGTGAATGAATTAGATGGTATTATTCATATTCCATGACCACCTTAGAATAGATGTGGCTATTCGAATACGGAGAGTTTAAAAGTCTTGCACTCTGGCTGGCAGCTAAGACTGGAGGGATTTCTCGAGTAACTTCTGGGTTAGAGATTTCCCTCCTGATACTCATCTCATCAATGTCTGCAGCCTAAATAAATAAATCACAAACCAAAATCAATCAGTCAATTATCTAAATCCCCAAATAATGATGAAAACAGTTTACTTGGGTGTAGGCTGTTTGTAAACGAATCGAATGGACATGAACATTAAACAAACATGGTATTTCTTGTTTGTTAAGAAATTTAGTGTGCTTATGTTCATGTTCATCTTCGTTTAAGTTCATTTTTTAACTGCATAAACAAACGATTCACAGACACAAATGTATGAACGTCACTGAACATAGATGGACGATTGGACGGGCATAACTGAACTAACACCAACTAAAAGTAAAGGTAAAATTCAATAAATAAACTTCTGCCCGAACTCCCTACTTGGGTGGCTCTCCCATTTCAAAATGGATCTTAACTTTTGCAGTAAGGATAGACCTGGCAAACGGGTCGGTTCGGGTCGGGTCATGGGTCACGATGGGTTCGGGTCAAAACGGGTCAATTACAAAAAAGGGGGTGTTTTGGTTCGGGTCGGAACAGGTTCGGGTTGAAACGGGTCCGGGTCAGAATGGGTTTCGGGTCGGATCGGGTTGGTTAAAAATTGCTTTCTTTAAAAAAAAGAGAGATTGTACATCAAGGGGGTTATGTACTAACTAAATATATTAACAAACTTAACTACTGTTGAAATCAAAACTCAATTCTCATTACTGTAAGAATCCATAAAATTTAAACTCTACAACCAAATGGTGTTCATTTTTAGAAACCAAACAAAACCCATAGGCATTTGAGCCCAAATAGTCATCAAACTCTATAACAATTAGTTAGTGTATATCTCATCATGACTGACCATAACTGTGAAATCAAAGCCCATCTCCTGTAAGATTTTTCTACGAGCCATTGAAGAGAAGAACCCAGTATTATCTTCGCATCTTTCAGCTTCATATTAATAACAAAATCAACATTAAATTCAGTATAAGAGGTATTCTTAAACTATTAAATATTAATCATCACTTCAAAAAAACATATCCAAATCAAACATGCAGACCATTATTTAAATGATAACAAAACAAAACAAAAATAAAAAAAACATTGATTCTTTATATAAAAAGTAGACTATAAACATACCGTTGATGTAAGAGATACCGTGAACTGTTCTTCGAAATCGCCAAATTCCCTATCGATCAAAACACACGATATACAAAATTACAAAGGATGAAGAATCAAATAAACAACAAAATAATGAAATCACACTGGTTACCGTCGATTGAGTTACATACCTTCGCTCTTTTCATCCTAGCCACCGATTTCGATTTCCGATCATCCCATGGAAGCGAAGTCATACTATCCGGAGAAAAAAAACGATTTTCCTGGAATAAAACATACAGAAAATTCATACTGGTTACAAAATTAGGGTTTATATGGATGTTCAAAAAATGAAGATGAGAAAGATCGTACGTTGAATTAAAGACTAAAGATGAGAAAGACTGTACCTTGACATGAAGAAATTGGAGTTTGATTCGGAACAGATTGTACATAGCCGCTGATTAGAAGGGTAAAGAGTTGCATTTAAATGAAGAGGTTAGGGTTTTTGTGTGAATCGATTAGATAATGGTTGTTACTTGAAGATAAAGGTCAGTGATTTGAAGAGATGTCATAGTTCACCGAGAATAAAAGAAAGATGATGAAGTAGAACAACAAAGGGGAAGGAAGGTTTCAGGGCACGATGAGAAGCGGCGGCGAAAGAGGAAGGATGGAGAGGCTAGGGTTTAGAACAGGGATTACAAAAGGAGCGTGATTTAGATGGTATTTATATCCGGGTCAGAACCCGGATCCCGTGTCTGCCCATATCAAGAAAAAAAGACCCGAATTTTTTCCCTCCCAAACCCACATCTAGATGCCCTTATCACACGCCACATCAAATTAGAAGCTCTTATAACGCGCCACCTCAGCCCTTATTTAACATGTTTATATATATATATATATATATATATATAGATTAGTGTGCTTTCCAAGATTTTAATTGGTGTTTTCACTCCATCTTCCTTCCATAATTCCCAAAACCATCAACAAATACCATCTTCTTAATCTCTCTCTAAAAATTAGGGCTAAGAGCACCCATCACCATCTTCATCCTTTTCAAACTCAAGAACACTAATTTCAAACATGCATGGATGATTCAAGAAGGGTTCAAGACTTGAAGAAGCACTAGAGACCTTGGATAATCTTATTTTCTCATCTTCATCCATATTTTTTCTAGCAAAAATTGTAAGAACACTACACTAGTCTTATTTTTATTCTGGATTTTTCAGGAAAACAAGTTCATCATAAACCAAAATCAAAACAAAACCCACATGAAAAATGTAACAACCCGACTTTTGAAGTCAAAGTCAAAGTCAAAGTCAAAGGAAGAAGGGATTGCTAATTTGATCTGTCATTCCTTGCTTAATTATTACTTGTACTTTCGAACCTCTTTAATCAATGCTTTAGTTTATGTTATTTTAGTTGTATTATGTGGAGTAACAATGCAATAAACGCAAATAAACGCTAATCTACTTAACGCTATCTCATCGCAACTTGAATCGCAGTTCTGGATATTGTTTTACGTATGTATGCTATTATTACTTGTGCATGTCTATTATATGTTTTGAGGTGATTAATCACAAACGCAATCGCAACTCTATCGCAACGCAATCTCATCATGAACTGGAAGCGCAAGGTTACTTATGTTGTTGTATGTTATTTATGTTATTTGTGTAACTATTATTTAGAACTATCACATCGCTTAATCGACACCCGCTTAAACGCATCGCAATGCTCAACGCACGAAACGAAAAGTCGGAAACCAACTCAATGAAGCCCTTCGATCGAATGGTCATCCGAACGGATGGCCATCCGATTGAAAGGCCATCTGACCCTCCGACTTGCACGACCTTTCTCTCTTTCCCATATAAATACTCACCTGTCACATCACTGTTCACGTGATGTGACAGCTCTCCTCCGACCCAGCGCATTATCGGCCCTTTTCTCTCGATTCCTCGCGATTCTTGTAAGTTTTCATCTCGAATCTTGTACTTCCTTAATCAGCACACACTTTCTCATCGATTTCACTCACAAATCTCAACTTTTCACCATAAAATCTGTGGATTTGGGTTGTTCTAGGATGATGTCATCATGGGTTCTCATGAACACTAAGCTGTGACCTCATTCCACCAAGAACAACTCTGATCTAAAGGATTTCTACAATGTTTAAACATTGATTTCACCTAAATCTAAACATTTTCAACTAGATTCAAACCTTCTTCAAACTTTCTCAACTTTTCACTCAAAACCGATATAATCTGAGCTTGTTCTGCCCTTCTACTCATCCTCTAGTGAAGTACCGGTCTGAGAATGGATTACTATCGAAGAGATGACCAACTTAACGGGTTAAACGTGAAGTTCAATCAAGAACAGTTACTGATCAGACGGGGTGATTCCCATCCGATCTGATGACTTGGACTCAACGGGGCTTCCGTTTTTTGACACGTTGTCACGTCGTCTCGGCTAAACCGCAAACTTTTAATTTAACGAATTTTACAAGTTCCCCAAACGAACAGGTTGCAAACGGATTGTCGTCCGATCGGATCACCATCCGATCGAACAACAATTCGAACGGAAGACTTGTGATTTTCTTTCAACACTTAAACATTTTGCAAAATCTTAAAGAATATCAGTCCCAAACGAATAGCCATCCGATCGGACGACCATCCGATTGAATGACTATCCTACCAGGAGACTTGAACCCTTGCAATGTTTCACTTGGACAGATCACCATCCGAGCGAACGGCCATCTGTCTGGATGACCGTCCGACCGGACGACCTGATAAGTAGAAATATTTCTCATCTTTAAAAATGCTACAACGAAGACTTCAAAGTTCACATCATCCAACCCTCTGACCGAATGGTCATCCGTCCGGATGACCATCCGTCTGAACGGTCATATGATCAGATCATCCTTCGTCACTCATCCCACCGACACGCTATTTCACGCACTGTTCAACGCTTATACTGTCGTTATCTAATCAGGCTAACCCTCCAGCGCTCCCTTCAACCCAAGCTTGTGTTATTTATTTAACACGAACTGTGAGTATACTCGATCCTTTTTTGCTTAACGCACTTTTGGGTGTTACATACGTTACTTATACCAAATCACTCGACACACAACGCAACTACTTTTATATGCTAACCGCTTGCATGCTATATGTGTTATTCGATGGATGCTTGTATGTTATATTTACACAGGGATTGTTTCCTGACACCATAGCAACGATAGTACTATAGTTTGGACTCAGCACCTGTCGTGGACAGGGGTTGTTAAGGTATTTCTTCACTTGTTACAGTGGTGATATGTGTTGCGCATTCTACAACTTGTAGTCATGTCTGTGCATATTTCATTGTCAATAACTTGCTAGCTTCACATTTCATCATGTTACATGCTGGTTATGCGTAAAACGCTTTCGCTACTATTATTCTATTAAACTTGTATGCTCACCTTTACATTATGTGTATTGACCTATTTTAACGTATGTGACGGGTGTTTAAGATACTAGGATTTTGTTGGATGTCATGGAATCAAGCTTAAGTGGTCTAGAAACAAACTAAATAATATGTGAACTCATATTTCAAACCTCTCTTTGTATGTAGATGTAACCGGTGTGAACGTTATATGATTATGTGAACCTGGATGATTAATTGAATGTTTTGTTGTTATGTATGTTATTGTGTTATGTGAATGTATGTAACCCGGATTGCACAACTCTAACTCGATCGCACAATACGTGTTTGCCATAACCAATACGTGTTCGTAACCTGTTAGGCTGTGTGTAAAACTTATGTGCACTACTTGAAACCAAAACCTGACTTGTATGGTAACCATGTTAGGACGTGGTTGACCACATATAGCTCAAGTAACCTTTTCGTGTATCTGCCGAGCAAACCAAGGGGAGTTCACACTCCTAAGGCATGGGATTCCCGGTGGGTTGGGAATGGGATTGAATAGCTACGACAGCACTTGTACTTACACCATTACTAGACTACTTACCACTGTCCTCGGATTGGGAAGGACACCAGCGCTAAACCTACGTATACACTACGTACCTCTTTCCTCGGATTGGGAAGGACACCAGCGCTAAACCTACGTATACACTACGTACCACTGTCCTCGGATTGGGAAGGGCACCTACGTTAAACCTACGTATTCAATACGTACCTCTGTCCTCGGATTGGGAAGGACACCTATGGATACATCTAGTCTAGTGGTTTACAACATGGGGTAGCCCCCACCATTTATGGTTTGGAAACTAAGAAAGTTGATTTAACCTGTTGTTGGAGACAAACTCATAGTTCTTGAAAAACTACTTTACAACGTACACCTCCTGTGAACTCGCTCAACTTTGTTGTTGATTCTTTGTTGCATGCCTTGCAGGTCGTTAGGTATCTTTGGAGCTTGCATGGGAGCGGGAAAAGTCGTTGTGGGACATGGACAGTTGTGTGCCATGTTAAACATTTGAAACATTTAAACTTATGATTTGGTTTTAGACATTATGCTTCCGCTTGCAACTTAAACTATGTTTTGTTTGGACACCAATTGTATTATGTTGGATTTTATAAACTACTTACATGCTTGTTCAATATGATTGGTGGCTGGATCCTGGTCAGTCACGCCTCCAAGCGGTGATACTCCGCGTGTGGATTTTGGGGGTGTGACAGATTGGTATCAGAGCCATTGGTTATAGTGAACTTGGTTTTAAAAAGGGAAAAGCTTTTTGATAAAACCAGACTATAACCTGTACAGTGCTTAACGATCCACAACGACGCTTCGCTCCACGAGCAAGACTCAACATACTAGGTCATATGATTTATGTTTATATTGCCTGCTTGTTAGTTTACATAGAACATTGCTCATGGTATGCTTAGATAACATAGTGACTACTGTTTGCAACATTGCGTGCTTACTCACTTCTGTCACTCCACACTTACGCACATTCGCGACACCTTTCTTACTTGTGTTTCCTTCGATGTGAAGATCATGAGTGGACGTGTGAAGATCATGAGTGGACGTGTGAACCAAACTCGAGCCCAGCTGACGGCTCTTATCAATGAACAAGTTACGACAGCACTTGCAGCCACTCAGGCAGGAGGTATAACCTGCTATTCCAAACCTATCCTAGGATGTTAGATCCTACTCTCATGACCCAACTCTCGCACTTAACCTTGTCTTATCATCCTCGCGCAATAGGTCAGAATGCCCAGCCACCTGTTTGCACATTCAAAACCTTCATGGATTGCCGACGTAGTACCTTCAGCAGTACCGATGGAGCTGTAGGCCTCCTCCACTGGTTTGAGAAGCTTGAATCTGTCTTCGAGATGTGTGAATGCCCTGAGGCTCGTAGGGTAAAGTACGCTACTGGAATACTCGAACGTGCTGCGTTAACCTGGTGGAAAGCACAGGTTCAAATGTTAGGGCTGGCAGCTGCTAATGCCACCCCATGGAACGACTTTAAGGATCCGATTAAGGAAGAGTATTGCAGTCGTGACGACATCCACAAGCTAGAGGTGGAGTTCTTCAATTTAAAGATGACGGGATCTGAAATTGAGGCTTGTACGAAGAGATCAAACGAATTAGCTACCTTGTGTCCCACTTTGGTAGACCCTCCCATCAAACATATCGAGCTGTATCTCAAGGGTCTTGTGCCAGAAATTCAGAGTCATGTGACCGCGGCTAATCTTGGCACCATCCAGCAAGTCACTCGACTTGCTCATCGTCTCACAGATCAGGCGGTCGAACAGAACAAACTGCCAAAACGTGTTAATGCTGCCACAGCTACTTCAGATGCTCCTAGTGACAACAAACGCAAGTGGGATGGAAATTCGAGCAAGGGTTCCACTTCGGTTCAGTCTCAGTCCCAGCAGCGAAAGACAGATGAGTACAGGAGCCCCAGTCAACAGTCTTTTGGTAATCGAAGTCAGGGTGGATACAGGGGAAATCACTCTAAGTGCAATCGATGTAATTTGCACCACAGCGGGCCGTGCAACAAAGATCGTTGTCAGAGATGTAACAAGCTTGGTCATGAAGCCAAAGATTGCAGAAGCTCACGTCCTGCAAACCAGAATCGACAACAGCACCAACAAGCTGCACAGAACCAGCAACAACAGCAGCAGGGTAACAGGGGATGCTACCAGTGTGGTGCTGAAGGTCATTTCAAGAGACACTGCCCACAGTTGAACCAGAATCAGAATCAGAACAACAACCAAGGAAACAGGAACAATAATGGAGGCAACAACGGGGGTAACAACGACGGCAATGTTGCCAGGGGACGTGCGTTCGTGATTGGTCAGGGGGGATGCTAGGAATGACCCCAATGTTGTGATGGGTAAGTTCCTACTGAACGACTTTTATGTTAATGTTTTATTTAATTCGGGTGCCGATACCAGTTATGTGTCCTTAAAAGTTAGTCAAATGCTCAAGCGCACACCAACACTTATGAACACTAAGCACATAGTAGAGTTAGCAAATGGTAAAAGTCTAGAGGCCACGCATATAATTAAGGGTTGTAATCTTGTTTTAGCGAGTCAGGCTTTCTCTATCGATCTCATCCCCATCGTTCTTGGTAGTTTCGACATCGTTATTGGTATGGATTGGCTATCTCAACATCGAGTAGAGATTCTTTGCAAAGAGAAGATCGTCCGCATTCCTCATTCTGGTAAAGAACCTTTGGTAATTCATGGTGACAAGAGTGGTGCTGTGGTGGGCATCATTTCTTTCCTTAAGGCCTAGAAGTGTTTACGTAGGGGTCACGCAGTTATCTTAGCCCTCGTTACGGATGCATCAACAAAAGAGAAGAGAATAGAAGACATTCCCGTGGTACGAGATTTTCTAGAGGTATTTCCTGAGGAATTACCTGGACTTCCGCCCCATCGCCAAGTCGAGTTTCAGATCGAGCTAGCTCCTGGAGCAACACCAATAGCTCGTGCACCGTATCGCTTAGCTCCATCGGAATTGGAAGAACTATCTATGCAACTACAAGAACTCTTGGATAAGGGTTTTATTCGTCCTAGCTCTTCGCCCTGGGGAGCTCCAGTGTTATTTGTGAAGAAGAAAGACGGTACCTTCAGAATGTGTATTGACTATCACGAACTCAACAAGGTGACCGTGAAGAATCGCTATCCTCTTCTACACATTGACAACTTGTTCGACCAGTTGCAAGAGTCGAGCTACTATTCGAAGATTGACTTGAGGTCAGGCTACCATCAACTGAGAGTCCGAGATGAGGACATCTCTAAGACAGCGTTCAGAACTCGTTATGGACATTACGAGTTCATGGTTATGCCTTTCGGACTGACAAACGCACCTGCGGTCTTCATGGATCTTATGAACAGAGTGTGCAAGCCTTACCTGGATAAGTTCGTTATAGTTTTCATCGATGACATCCTGATCTATTCTAAGAGTCAGGAGGAACACGAGCAACATCTATGACTTATTTTGGAACTCCTTCGAATAGAGAAGCTGTATGCAAAGTTCTCGAAATGCGACTTCTGGCTTCGTGAAGTCCACTTTCTAGGCCACGTGGTGAATGAGGATGGGATTCATGTTGATCCATCCAAGGTAGACTCGATCAAGAACTGGCATGCGCCCCGTACACCAACAGAAATCCGCCAATTCTTGGGCTTGGCAGGTTACTACAGAAGGTTTATCAAGGATTTCTTCAAGATTGCGCAACCTCTCAATTCTCTAACTCAGAAGGGTGTCACTCATCGTTGGGGTGATGCACAGGAAACGACGTTTCAGCACTTAAAGGATAGACTTTGTAGCGCACCTATCCTCTCATTGCCTGAAGGCACAGACGATTTTGTGGTTTATTGCGACGTATCCATTCAGGGTCTTGGAATGTGTGTTGATGCAACGTGACAGAATCATTGCTTACGCGTCACGTCAACTTAAAGTTCACAAAAGGAACTACACTACGCATGACTTGGAATTGGGAGCAGTGGTTTTTGCTCTTAAGATATGGAGACATTACCTGTACGGTACCAGGTGCACCATTTACACCGATCACAGAAGTCTCGAGCATATCTTCAAGCAAAAGGAGTTAAACATGCGTCAACGACGATGGGTCGAGCTTTTGAATGATTACGAATGCGTGATCAAGTACCATCCGGGCATAGCCAATGTTGTGGCTGACGCCCTCAGTCGAAAGGATACTACACCTAAGCGCGTGCGAGCGTTACAACTTACCATTCAATCTAGTCTTCCTACTCAGATACGAGATGCTCAGGTTGAAGCATTGAAACCAGAGAACGTCAGGGCTGAGTCCTTACGAGGATCGAGGAAACGGTTAGAACAAAAGGAAGACGAGGCCTACTACGTGACAGGGCGTATTTGGGTCCCACTCTATGGAAACTTACGCGAGCTTGTGATGGATGAAGCGCATAAGTCTCGTTACTCAGTACATCCTAGTTCGGATAAGATGTACCACGACTTGAAGACTACGTACTGGTGGCCTAGCATGAAAGCCCACATAGCAACCTACGTTAGCAAATGTTTGACTTGTGCGAGAGTCAAGACTGAATATCAGAAACCATCGGGCCTACTCCAACAACTAGAGATACCACAATGGAAATGGGAGCAAATTTCCATGGATTTCGTTACTGGCCTGCCTAGATCTCAACGTGGAAATGACAGTATTTGGGTGATAGTGGATCGATTGACTAAGTTCTCTACTTTAGTAGACATGTACTTAAAGGAAGTGGTATCGAGGCACGGAGTGCCAACCTCTATTATATCAGATCGTGATGCACGTTTTACTTTCGAACTGTGGTAAGCAATGCATAAGTCCTTTGGCTCACGTTTAGATATGAGCATAGCTTATCATCCGCAAACGGATGGGCAGTCTGAACGCACCATCCAAAACCTTGAAGACATGCTTAGGGCATGTGTAATCGACTTTGGTAACGGCTGGGAAACACATCTCCCGTTAGTGGAGTTTTCGTATAATAACAGTTACCACACCAGTATCCAGGCCACTCCGTTTGAGGCATTGTACGGGCGTAAATGCCCATCACCTCTTTGTTGGGCAGAGGTTGGCGACAGCCAGATCACTGGCCCAGAACTTGTGGTAGACACAACACAAAGAATTGCCCAGATACGGCAATGAATGGCGGCAGCTCATGACCGTCAGAAAAGCTATGCTGATAAGCGCAGGAAACACTCGAGTTCCAGGTTGGGGATTGAGTGCTACTCAAAGTCTCACCTTGGAAGGGTGTTGTTCGTTTTGGCAAACGAGGTAAACTTAACCCACGATACGTTGGACCTTTCGAAATCATAGAGAAAATAGGCAATGTGGCCTACAAACTAAACCTACCAGTAGAACTCGGTGGAGTTCACAACGTTTTCCACGTGTCGAATCTGAAGAAGTGTCTGTCAGATGAGCCCCTCATAGTTCCTTTAAAGGAACTCACTATCGACGAACAACTGCGATTCGTCGAGGAACCAGTAGAGATTACTGACCGAGATGTGAAGATTCTCAAACATACTAGAATTCCTCTTGTTCGAGTTCGTTGGAACTCCCGTCGTGGCCCAGAGTTCACCTGGGAACGCGAAGATCAGATGAAACACAAGTATCCCCAATTGTTCAAGAACAACGAAACCACTACTGAGGCTGAAGCTACCGCAGAATTTCGGGACGAAATTCCCATCCAACGGGGGAAGGATGTGACACCCCAGGAAAACCATGCAACTTAACTAGCTTCCTTAGTGAGTACGTGCTAAATTTCGGGATGAAATTTCTTTCAACTTGGGGATAATGTGACAACTCGTATTTCAAACCTCTCTTTGTATGTAGATGTAACCGGTGTGAACGTTATATGATTATGTGAACCTGGATGATTAATTGAATGTTATGTTGTTCTGTATGTTATTGTGTTATGTGAATGTATGTAACCCGGATTGCACAACTCTAACTCGATCGCACAAGACCATTCGGGCTACACTTATTGTACTCGAAACCCAAAAAGGGCAGCCCAAGAAAGGGTTCGGCCCACTCCCTTTTATGCGAATACAAGCACCCATGTGTGGGGGTTGCTTCTCATTACTTGCAAAATACACAACACACACAAACCCTAATTCTCTCCTCTCTCTCTCTCTCTAAGCCGACGGCAACAACACCCATCTCTTCGAAGATCTTCTTGATTCGAATTACCCTTTTCGTCCTACCTTCTAATCGGTTAGTGTTCTTATTATTGGTTATATGATTTGAATGATGTTGTGATCGATGTGATTCTACATGATAGCCTTAGGATGCTTCGTAATTGATTGTAATGGAATTTAGGGTTGTTATTCGGCTCACATGGGTATGATTAAATCATGATAGGAATTAATAATCGGACAATGATAAAGACGATTATTAACTGAATGCTTGCTAATCGGCTGGTATGTGTTTATGTGCGGATGATATGTGTTAATCATGGTGTTTAATCCGATTGTATGTTATGATAGGTTGTTGATTATGATTTGTTGTAATTAGGGTTCATAAGAATTAATTGGTAAATGTTCAATTGGATCGACAAATGCATGATTGGAAAACTGTTATCATTGATTTGGTGAAATACATGTGGAATAGGAAACTATTTGAATGATTTGTAACTGATTACCATGATTTACGACAATCACATAACCAATCGCACAAGTTTGTCGGTCGCACAAGATCAGATCACACAAGGTCTGATCTGATCGAAAAAGCTTTGGTCGCACAAGTCTAGTCGCACAAGATTTGGTACAACCACTTTAAGCACCATGTACAATAAGTATATGCATGATCGCACAAGACCTTGTGGATCGCACAAGGTTGTGCCGATCGCACAAGGCTTGGGCTACACACGAACATTTGGACAATTGGGCCTCAAAGCCCAATCCCAATCGCACAAGGACTGGTCAGTCACACAAGTCCATCCGGACCGCACAAGTGATCCTTGCTTATCTGTTTGGGCCGTATGCTTTTTGGGCCTCTGTTACCAACTCGCACAAGATGATTGGGCTCGCACAAGCTCGATGGCCCAATCATCCGAGTCGCACAAGTTAGGCCCTTATACAATTGACTGCTAATGTGTTATACGTGTTTGCCATGACCAATACGTGTTCGTAACCTGTTAGGCTATGTGTAAAACTTATGTGCACTACTTGAAACCAAAACCTGACTTGTATGGTAACCATGTTAGGACGTGGTTGACCACATATAGCTCAAGTAACCTTTTCGTGTATCTGCCGAGCAAACCAAGGTGAGTTCGCACTCCTAAGGCATGGGATTCCCGGTGGGTTGGGAATGGGATTGAATAGCTATGACAGCACTTGTACTTACACCATTACTAGACTACTTACCACTGTCCTCGGATTGGGAAGGACACCAGCGCTAAACCTACGTATACACTACGTACCTCTGTCCTCGGATTGGGAAGGATGCCAGCACTAAACCTACGTATACACTACGTACCACTGTCCTCGGATTGGGAAGGGCACCTACGTTAAACCTACGTATTCAATACGTACCTCTGTCCTCGGATTGGGAAGGACACCTATGGATACATCTAGACTAGTGGTTTACAACATGGGGTAGCCCCCACCAATTATGGTTTAGAAAATAAGAAAGTTGATTTAACCTGTTGTTGGAGACAAACTCATAGTTCTTGAAAAACTACGTTACAACGTACACCTCCTATGAACTCGCTCAACTTTGTTGTTGACTCTCTGTTGCATGCCTTGCAGGTCGTTAGGTATCTCTGGAGCTTGCATGGGAGTGGGAAGAGTCGTTGTGGGACATGGACAGTTGTGTGCCATGTTAAACATTTGAAACATTTAAACTTATGATTTGGTTTTAGACATTATGCTTCCGCTTGCAACTTAAACTATGTTTTGTTTGGACACCAATTGTATTGTGTTAGATTTTATAAACTACTTACATGCTTGTTCAATATGATTGATGGTTGGATCTTGGTCAGTCACGCCTCCAAGCGGTGATACTCCGCGTGTGGATTTTGGGGTGTGACATAATATTTGAGTTGTCGGAACAATTTCTGTCTTTGGGAACAAGATGTCTGTAATAACTGTTTTTATTTGATATGTTATGGTATGGGACGTAACGTTAAATATCTAGTAAATTTTAGTTGTTATGGATTCTCTTGGACAATCTGTTTCGCTCAGTGCCTCTCCCCGATGTTTCCAACATCGGTTGGGGTGTGACAGATTGGTATCAGAGCCATAACTATAGGGAATTAGGCAAGACTTGACCTAGTCCGGGTCGATGTCTTAGTAACGACATAGTCTATAGTCTAAGTACCAACAGACCGCCTTGTGCAACCCGGTAGGGGTTCTGCACGAGCCTATTTCTATTACGCTCTCTCGAACTTATCTTTACGCGAACGTCGTATACTACAACTTCGCGCAAACCAGCTTTTCCTAAGGCTGGAACTCTATCACTTTGCCTTTCCTAAGGTAAGCACGACACACACGAATTTTTCGAAAGCAAAATGAGTGATAGGATCGAGATTAGGTGTGAAAACCGTAAACTCTCGATTAAATCATTCGTTCGACGCACCTTTTACTATAAACACGAAAATTTGTGTTGAATCAAATCCATACTTCGACGCAAATCTCCCTCTCTATCCCGTGATTCTCTCACACAAACTGGAATGCAGTCGTTAAGTTGGGGGTGAAACCTGAACCTTGATGATCGATTCCGCTCTCTATTTTGGTATTTACAAAACTCTCACCAAAGTCTCGATGGATTCCAACAACTCAGTTCACGAAGTAACCGAAAGGATGCATGCCATTCACCGTATGTCGGTGAGAGAGCACAGTCTATTAGGCCAAAACGTGTACTCGGAGTTCTTGAGAGTAGTCGAATCACTTTGGGTAGTTGACGTCTGTCACCCGAGGCAATCTAATTTCGATTTTATGTGTTTCGATTCTGAGCTTGCAGCCGCTGACTCTGTGATTTATCGCTTTTATGTGGAATTTTGTGTGTTTTATGTGGTTTTACGTGGTTATGTGTTCCGATTTTGGAGATTTATACACTTCTCGCTGTTTGCTTTGATAAACATGAACAACTCGCACTGCACATTTATCTCAACACGCTAACAAATCGCTGCTACTCTATGGACCCTCGCATGTTATGTTACTCGCAATCGCTACACTCGGACGCGCTTCGCGAAACTTGAATGATATGTGAATACGTGCAATATATGAAGGTGAATACGTGCAAAATATAGTGGAATGTGTGCTTCTATGCTCTATATGATTTCGTGCCTATGTGCTTATGTGCTTACGTGGTTGTGCGCCTATGTGATTACGTGCCTAAGTGATTGATGTGTTCCTGTGCTTTATATATATAAAAGTAGCTCGTGTAGAGATAATAGACTATACTAGATTTAATCGACTTGTGTCTGAGTCCTATGGCGATGTCTGTTGCAGACAATGTCGTCATTTGGATCGCATACTTCTCGCGCCGCTCGCCGAAACCACACTAACAAGCGTATCTCTTCTCTAGTCGCAAAGCAAATGGCTAAGGTCATTCGGCAAATTGTCAGTGAACTTAATGAAAACGCTAGCAAGTCCTCTGAGGAATCTAGGACCTACTCTCCCCGCGCAACTTTCAGCTTCAAGTAGTTTAAGGCCTGCGGCCCTAAAGAATTCACCAGAGAAGACGGGCCTACTGCCATGTTTCAATGGTTCAATTCAATTGAAGTCACCCTGCGCCAAAGTGGTTGTCCTGATAACCTCCGTACTGTCAACGCAACTGGCGTTTTCCAGTCCAGGACTTTGGACTGGTGGACAGCCGAAAGGAACATGCGAGGGAATGATGCAGCCTATGGCCTTACTTGGGAGGAGTTGAAAGAGATCATGATGAAGGAATTCTGCCCTCCCCATGAGCTTCAGAAGCTAGAGGACGAGTTTTAGAACATCAAGCAAGAGGGTGGCGACAACGCCGGTCTAACTGCCCGCTTCAAGCAGCTGAGTATCATTTGTCCCAGCCATGTCTCTACTCCTGATATCACCATCAGGAAATACATTTATGCTTTACCAGATTGTGTTGCTGATTTCGTGCAAGCCACGAAGACGACAACCATCGAAGAGACTTACCTACTCACTGCAGAAATCAATGACAAGAGAGTTAGGGCTGGTTATTTCAAGAACACCACCAAAAGTCTCCATCAAGTTACCGCTGCTCCCCCCGTTGAAACCGCCGCACCGCAAGCTTCCAAGTCTTCACGCCGCAAGCGCAAGAACAAAAAAAACAAGAATTGTGCAGTCACCGCCACACCGCTGAGTGCCGTACCTGCCCAACCTCAACCCCAGAACCGCCAAGAAGCAGCACCAGTGACCAATGCACCACCAGCTAAGCGTGCCTATACTGTTCCACACCCGCTATGCCTTACTTGTACTTATCATCATCCTGTTGGGCTCGCTTGTCGATTTTGTGTTTACTGCAACCTGTACGGCTACTTAACTGCTAACTGTCGTACTAGTCAAGCTCAAGTTCAAGCTCATGCACTGCCAGCTCCTCTTCCTGCTCCACAGGGCCAACAAGCAGCTCCTGCCCCCGCTGCTCACGCAAGAGCCTGCTTTGCATGTGGGGACCCTAACCACTTTGCAAAAGTTTGCCCAAATAGAGTGGTGAAGCAAGAGCCACAACAGCAACCAGCGCAACAACATCAACAGCAGCAGCAGCAGCCAGCTCAACAAGCAGCTCGTGGACGTACTTTCAACATCAACGTCCGCCAAGCCCAAGCTGACAACAATGTGGTTAATGGTACGTTTCTTGTCAACAGTATATATGCTTCGTGTTTATTTGATACTGGAGCCGATAATTGTTTTGTACCGTTAGAATTCGAAAAGCTCCTAAAACGTAAACGCGCCAATCTCCCTACGACGTTCGACGTTGAAGTTGCCACTAGGAGAACCGTTACTGTTCATTCTGTTCTCCGTGATTGTACACTTGAACTCAACAATCACGTCTTTCCTATCGATCTTATCCCGATGCAGCTTTGTAGTTTTGATATCATAGTAGGCATGGTTTTTCTTCGTGAGAATCGTGCTGAAGTCATTTGCTTTGATAAAATTATTCGTTTCTCGCTCGCTAATGGTGATCAACTCTGTGTGTATGGCAAAGTCGTATCGAAGGATCTCAAACTCATGTTGTGTATCCTAGCAAGCAAGTATCTTCGAAAGGAATACAAAGCTTTCTTGGCGCACATCGTAGTAGCGAAGGAAAAGGAAAAGAAGGCAATGGATAAGGTGCCTGCGGTTCGTGATTTTCCTGCTGTGTTTCCTGACGATTTACCTGGTCTAGCCCCGAGTCGTGATATTGATTTTCGTATTGACCTCATTCCTGGAGCCAATCCTGTTGCTAAAGCTCCTTATCGTCTCGCTCCGTCTGAAATGCACGAACTCTCGAGTCAACTCCAGGAATTACTTGACAAAGGCTTCATTCGCCCTAGCACCACTCCTTGGGGTGCACCTGTCCTTTTCATCAAAAAGAAGGACGGATCGTTCCGGATGTGCATCGATTATAGGGAGTTGAATAAGCTAACTATCAAGAATCGCTATCCCCTGCCCCGAATCGATGATTTGTTTGATCAATTACAAGGTGCTACGCCTTTTTTAAAGATTGATTTACGCTCAGGCTATCATCAGTTACGAATCCATGAGGAAGATATACCTAAAACTGCATTCCGAACCCGATACGACCACTACAAGTTTGTCGTTATACCCTTTTCTTTAACCAACGCACCCGCGGTTTTCATGGATTTGATAAATCACGTGTGTAAACCCTTTCTCGACTGCTTCATCATCGTGTTTATCGATGATATCCTTATCTATTCGAAATCAAAAGCCGAACACGCGCAACATCTACGTTTGGTTCTCGAATTACTCCAAGGGAATCAACTCTATGCCAAGTTCTCCAAGTGAGAATTTTGGCTAGAGGAGGTTCAATTCCTCGGTCACATTGTCAATAGTCAAGGTATACACATCGACCCCGCGAAGATCGAAGATGTTAAGAGTTGGGTTACACCCAAATCCCCATCCGAAGTTCGTTCATTCCTCGGATTGGCGGGTTATTACCGCCGATTCATCACTGATTTCTCGACGATCGCCGTACCTCTTACCTCTCTCACGCACAAAGACAAGCCTTTTGTTTGGGGAACTGAACAAGAGACTGCCTTTCAAACTCTCAAGCATATGCTTTACAATGCTCCTATCCTCACGTTACCCGATGGAAACGATGACTTCGTAGTCTATTGCGATGCCTCTAACCTCAGCCTCAGTTGTGTTCTCATGCAACGAGACAAGGTTATCGCGTACGCCTCTCGTCAGCTCAAGATCCACGGGAAGAACTATACAACCCACGACCTCGAGCTTGGTGCGGTTGTTTTTGTGTTAAAGATTTGGCGACACTACCTTTACGGTACCAAGTGTATGGTCTTCAGCGACCATAAGAGCCTGCAACATATCTTGAATCAAAAGAAACTGAATATGCGCCAACGCCGATGGGTTAAACTTCTTAACGATTACGACTGTGATATTCGCTACCATCCTGGCAAAGTAAATGTCGTTGCTGATGCTCTAAGTTGACGAAGTTATTTGCATAGCGTTCGCAATACTCACTCCCGGCACAACCTCAAAGCTCTAATTCGTGACGCTCAGCACGCCTGCTTCATTGAGAATACCTTGCGAGAGGAAATGAAGAAGTGTGGTGCTGAAACTCAATTTGTCACCAAATCGAACGGTATCTACTACTATCTCGATCGCATCTGGATTCCAAGTTGCAATAACCTTCGAGAGATATTGTTGACTGAAGCTCACAAGTCTCGATATTCCATTCATCCCGGTGCCGATAAGATGTACCATGACCTTCGTCTTCAGTATTGGTGGCCTAGAATGAAGAAGGATATCGCTATCTATGTTTCGAAGTACATGACTTGTTCAAAAGTCAAGGCTGAGCAACAAAGACCCTCTGGCTTGCTCGTGCAACCCGAGATCCCTATGTGGAAATGGGAGAGCATAGCTATGGACTATATAACAAAACTCCCACGCACACCATCAGGTCACGATAGCATCTGGGTTATCGTTGATCGTCTTACAAAATCTGCTCATTTTTTGCCGATACGAGAGGACTTTTGGTAGAACGATTAGCACGGATCTACACTGACGAAATCATCTGACGACACGGGACGCCTCGTGATATCATCTCTGACCACGATGGTCGGTTTATCTCGCGCCTTTGGGAAACGTTTCAATATGCTCTTGGTACTACTCTTAATCTAAGTACCGTTTTCCATCACCAAACCGAGGGTCAGACTGAGCACACAATTCGTACCCTTGAAGACATGCTTCGCTCGTGTGTCATAGATTTTGGTGGTAATTGGGACGCGCACTTACCTTTGGTCAAATTCTCGTACAATAACAGTTACCATTCTAGCATTCAAATAGCACCATTTGAGGCATTGTATGGAAGAAAATGTCAATCGCCTATTGTATGGCATGAGATCGGAGATGCGCAAATTACCGGTCCTGAGCTGCTGCAAGAAACGACTGACAAGATCCTCCAGATTCGAGACAATCTCCTGAAAGCTCGGAGTCGTCAAAAGAGTTACGCCAATAGACTCCGCAAGCCCCTTGAATTTGACGTTGGCGATCACGTACTCCTGAAGGTTTCACCTTGGAAGGGGGTGATCAGATACGGCAATAAAGGAAAGCTCGCTCCTCGATATGTTGGACCCTTTAAAATTCTAGAAAGGTGTCACACCCCTATTTTCCACGTGTCACCGGTGGGCCCGGTGGGGCGTATCGTGACGTAATTGATATCATCATAGTCAAAAAACACAACATATAAATGCACAACGAAAGCAAAAGATAGATTTATTTCAACTGAATAAATTGTAATGTTTAAGTATCAAAAAACAGTCGAAACAGATCCACAGGCGGATCAAATAAAAAGAAAAATTGTTCAACAGACTTTGACATCTAAAGCTTGCGAGACTTGAGTAATGATGCCTGGAGTAGCCAGCCTATTTCGTCTAGTACCTGCACTTAGCCTTTTTGGAAAATACGTCAGTTTACACTGGTAAATACAACTTAACTGACTCATTTTGAAAAGTGTTTGAAAATTGATTTGAATGCACTTCGGCAAAAATCTTTTTGTAACTTGGGACAATTAAAATAATCTTCTATACAGTTTTACTCATTTGTCGTCCATTAGGGCCGGTTTGTAAGGCCGGACTTAAGTTAACTGACACGCCACAGGTGTAATGCCCACAAGGTAGATTCCTTTAAGTGGGATACCAGTTTTTACATAATGCATCTGTCAGGTGTACGCCTACACCCCGTGCTTAGGTTGTGGCCATTTCTTTGAATGATGTCAAGGATATCCGGGGCATGGTCATTTAACCCCCAAGGGCAATACACCAAATAATACATATTAAACGAGTCATGCAAATACATCAATCACAATCCGATTTAAATGACTACACAAACCCGACCAAGCGGTACTTTTATAGTACCGTATCCCAAGCCCGTATAAATCAAATACAGCAAGTGCACGTAGCTTTTACTGGGCTCCTAATCTGGAACGAAGGTTATTAATAACCTATTAGAATCCTAACGGGTCTTTAATTAAGCTTAGACTTAGATCGGTTAGTTTTCAAAAGGAAGACACGGTTCAAACGCATGATAAAGCGAAGACTGGTTTAGAATGTGGTTTTGACCCGACAAGCTTGCATGCTTGTTTAATATGGGTAACTTAAACACATTCTGAATTTTGAGACAAAAACGATATGGTTTGACCCGTTTCGGCTAATATATGCAAACTAGTTACATAGACCGATCCGAACGCGAAACATGTGTAACGGGTAACCATAAGAGTCATATGCAAGTTTCCTAAGTTAATATTTCTTAAATATGTTGTGACATCAGAAAGATATCTTCTATTATACCCCAAATGAATTTAAACTCAAGTTATGCCTCGTAAGGGCATTTTGGTCATTTAAAAAGGTTATAAAAGGGTTTAAATATGATTCTGAGCTTCGGGTCTGATGTAATCAGTAATAATACTTAATTTAATAAGTTATAATAGTAGGGTATCATATATATGTGAAATTTATTACTTATAACCATACTATGCACCGTAGGGGCATTTTGGTAATTTCACATATGCCTAAAAGGTCAAAATTGGAAATCTGAGTTTTAAAACATTTGCTTACTGTTAAAATATAAAAATTTATTAAAAATATCAGTAGGCATCAAACCTAATATTTATAAAATGGTTTTAATACATACTATGCGTTAGAAACGCTTAAAAAGGTGATTTGGAGCCATTTCCGGGTTTTCAAAGGAAAGCTGATAATTTTATTATTCCAGAAGGCTCAAAATACTTTATTTATCATATTAGATCAGTAGAAAAAGGTTTGAGGTCAAAAGGATTTGTAAAACTCATTTTATAGCCCAAAAGGGCAAAACCGGCAATTACCGAATTAAGCTTAGAACTCTATGTTATGCTCAGCCTAAAAGTAAATAAAAATCTTCAAAAATCCCAAAATATTATATTACACCAGTGGGTAATAAGTTTGGTATAAGAAGTTGGGTTTAGATAGGCTATATGCTAATTATTCAGTTTAATTACTAAAAAGCTTTCTAATTACGCTAATGAGCATAACTCCTAATCTAGACCTCAAACTGATGTCAAATTTTAGGGACAAGTCTATAAATCAGTAGTGAAGGTTTCTATTCTTTCACTTTATCAAAAGTCACATTTTAAGATGATAAGGGCATAATAGTCAACATTTAAGCATTTTAACAGAATCATACATATGAATCGGATAACTAATGAACCAAGTTGTATAATCTCAGAGGGTTATACTTATAGGTAACTTGGTCCTAATAAGGCTCTAAGTCATTCCTAAATCATGCTCAAACGGGTCAGAACTGAAAGTTAAAGCATAAGTCAAACTATGCGACTTTCGGTCCCGAACCGAGCCTAAACTGAAAATTGTCGAGTTGAACATGTTTAGACATGTTCTTACATTAATTACCAAGTTATATTAATGTCAAAACAGGTTGCATAGCTTCTACATTGCTAATTATGCATTTATTTGAAAATTAGCTTTTTGTTGACTTTTTATAATCAAGTTTGACTCGACAATTGACCTAATTAGAGTGGGAATCAGAGGGTGACCTTTTAAGGGTTTATTACCCACATAATTACCAACTCATAGGTACTTTTAAATTAAAATTTGACTGGAGAAATTAAGAGTAATGACAAAGTCAAATCTTAATTACGACGGTTTGACTTTACGCTAATTAACTAAGCAAAACTGAATTAAAGGAGGTTAAGCATACTTACAATAGTCCTAAGCACAACTAATGATCACTAGGAAAGGTGCTTGAGCTCCAGGAACCTCCAAGAAGTGAGTTATGAACTTTCAAGTGAATGAGCAATTTGAAGAACCCAAGTCATGACCCTTATATAGGTTTCTTGATGCCTTTAGATCATGCCAAGCAAGTCTAAGATTGATTCCAGATGATTACAAGTGTCCCTAGACCCTTTAAAACCATCAAACAAGCTCTAGGTATTGAATACAAGGCTTCTAAGGCGGTGCAACTAGCTTTAACAACCATCTGCCAAGAATTTGGTTGCTGGCACTCTGAGGCGGGCCGCGTAAGGTCCCATAGAGGGCTTACGCGGGCCGTGTGAGGGTGTCTCTCTGGTCAGCAAGTTTCAAATATTGCAACTTTGGTCCCTGGTCCTTCCAAACTTGATTTTTACATGGTTTCTTGCACTTTTAACCCCTAAACTTGACTTTTAAGGACCCCAAGTTATAAACCAACTTTGTTAAGTCCCCGGTTATTCATACGTTCACCGAAAAGTCTTAAATTTCAATATTGACGCTTTTAACCCCTCGTATACGAATATTGTCATAACTTTCTCATACTTGATCGAAACCTTGTGAAATTTTGATCACTTATCCTTGTGAGTATAATTAACCATTACAAAGCTTCGGGTTTGCTAAAAGGTCACTCAGAGGTATACTTTAAACATGTTGACACATTTAGCCCCTATAGTTTGTAATTCCTCACTTTCTTTCACAATTAGCTTCGTATGATCCATGATTTATTCGTTTAAGGGTATGAACATCATGTAGGGTTATTGAAAGATATATTTATTTGTTGTTCACATTTTGAATCCTTTTACACACATAGATTCCTTGTTTGTCAACTTTAGTCCCTCTAATTCAATCCTTTACACGTTTTAAGTCCATGACACGTGTCGATATGATATTGGACATGAATTTTCGAGGTGTTACATCCTCACCCCCTTAAAAGAAATCTCGCCCTCGAGATTTGCTGAAATAAATGAGGGTGCTTTTCCTTCATTGTGGATTCTAACTCCCACGTGTATTTGGGACCTCTACGGGCATCCCATTTGACCTTTACAATAGGTACATACTTCCTTCGAAGCTTCTTAACCTGTCGATCCTCAACCGACAAAGGTTTTTCCACAAATTTCAAGCTCTCATCTATATGCACATCTGTATGTGGTATGACTAGTGATTCATCTGCTAGGCATTTCTTCAGATTGCAGATGTGGAACACATTGTGAATACCACTGAGCTCTTCGGGTAAGTTTAACTTATAAGCCGCTGATCCTACACATTCGATGATCTCGAATGGTCCTATATACCTCGGGCTTAAGTTACCTATCTTGCCAAATCGTATCACCCCTTTCCAAGGTGATACTTTAAGCAAAACTTTATCACCAACCTCAAACTTGAGAGGTTTTCGCCTTTTGTCAGCGTAGCTCTTCTGCCTATCCCGGGCAGCTTTTAGGTGGTCACGTATCTGGACAATCTTGTCCGTCGTTTCGAAGACTATTTCAGGTCCTGATAATTGAGTTTCTCCTACTTCTGCCTAACAAATAGGCGTTCTGCATTTCCTACCATATAATGCCTCAAAAGGCGCAGCCTGAATGCTGGTATGGTAGCTATTGTTATAGGAGAACTCAATCAATGGCAGATGGTTATCCCAGCTACCACCTAAATCAATTACACATGCACGAAGCATGTCTTCCAGAGTCTGGATAGTACGCTCACTCTGCCCATCCGTCTGAGGATGGTAAGCCGTACTAAAATTCAGATGTGTGCCCAAAGACTGTTGGAAACTTTTCCAAAAATGAGATGTGTATCTAGTATCCCTGTAAGAGATAATAGATACTAGTACGCCATGTAAAGATACAATCTTATCTACGTACAATTGAGCTAACATATCAGAGCTGTAAGTTTCCTTAATGGGTAGGAAATGTGCTGACTTAGTCATCTACTATCACCCATATAGTATCATTTCCTTTCCTTGTCTTTGGCAACTTAGTGATGAAATCCATCGTCACCATTTCTCATTTCCAAGTGGGAATTTCAGGCTACTGTAGCAAACCTGACGGCTCTGATGTTCAGCCTTGACTTGAGCACACGTCAAGCATTTAGCTACATAGGCAGCTATAGACTTCTTCAAGCCTATCCACCAGTAATTTGCCTTCAGATCCTGGTACATCGTATCAGCTCCAGGATGAATGGAATATTTGGAACTGTGGGCTTCCTGGAGGATAACTTCCCAAAGTCCTCCATAAACAGGAACCCATATTCGTCCATTTAACCTTAGGATTCCGTCCTTGCCATAGGATAACTGTTCTTCAGTTACCCCTAACTTTTCGTCAGGGTAGTTAGCTTCTAAAACAACTTCCTTCTGCGCAGCTAACAACCTTTCATTCAAATTATTCTTTATCTCAATGCTCTTGGCATTGATTCTTATAGGCTTTACCCTTTCCTTTCTGCTTAAGGCATCAGCAACTACATTTGCCTTGCCTGGATGGTATCTTATTTCACAATCATAATCATTCAAAGTTTCCATCCAACTTCGCTGCCTCATACTCAAGTCCTTCTGATTGAACAAGTGTTGAAGGCTTTTGTGATCAGAATAGATCACACACTTAGTTCCATACAGATAGTGCCTCCAAAGCTTCAGTGCAAATACAACGACACCCAGCTCCAAGTCATGGGTGGTGTAATTCTTTTCGTGCACTTTCAACTGACGTGAAGCGTAGGCAATGACTTTGCCTTTCTGCATAAGCACGCATCCCATCCCGGTGTGTGATGCATCACAATATACCACAAACTCATCAATTCCATCTGGCAATGTCAGTACTGGAGCGTTGCTCAACTTCTGCTTCAAAATATCGAAGGATTCTTGCTGCTTAGGTCCCCAATCAAACTTGCTATTCTTGCAAGTGAGTAGAGTCAGGGGTGCTGCAATTCTTGAGAAGTTTTCAATAAAGCGTCTGTAGTATCCTGCTAGTCCTAGAAAGCTGCGAATCTCCGTAGGCGTCTTCGGCTCTTGCCAATTCATAATAGCTTCTATCTTCGCGGGATCCACTTGGATACCACGCTCACTCACAACATGTCCAAGAAACTGGACTTCACGAAGCCAAAATTCACACTTAGAAAATTTGGCATAGAGCTTTTCCTGTTGAAGCAGTTTCAGAATGCAACGGAGATGCTTCTCATGGTCCGCTTGACTCTTCGAGTAAATGAGAATGCCATCGATGAAGACGATGACAAATTTATCCAAATAAGGCTTGCAGACGCGACTCATGAGATCCATGAATGCGGCAAGTGCATTAGTGAGCCCAAAAGGCATCACTAAGAATTCATAATGACCATAGCGAGTCCTAAACGCGGTCTTGTGTACATCTTCATCTTTAACCTTCAATTGATGATAGCCTGACCTCAAATCAATCTTGGAAAAGTAGCTTGCCCCTTGCAATTGATCAAACAAATCGTCGATCCTGGGCAAAGGATACCTATTCTTGATAGTGACCTTATTAAGCTCACAATAATCAATGCATAGACGCATTGATCCATCCTTCTTCTTGACAAACAAGATTGGCGCTCCCCAAGGAGACAAACTAGGTCTAATAAAACCTTTGGCTAGCAATTCATCTAACTGCGTCCTCAATTCCTTCATCTCTGTTGGTGCCAACCTATAAGGTGCTCTAGCAACAGGTGCTGCTCGGGGGATGATGTCAATTCTGAATTCTACTTGCCTATCTGGTGGTAAACCAGGTAGTTCTTCAGGAAAAACTTCAGGGTATTCAGAAATGACTGGAATATCTTCAATCTTGGGCTTCTGCTCGTCGACCGTTACTTGTGCCATATAAATAACACAACCTTTCTTCATACACCTAGATGCCTTGAGCATAGCCACTTGCTCAGGTGTCTCACCCCAACCACGTGAGACAACGAAACGTGGCGGAATCGTCGGGGAGTGTTGTAACAGAACTAATTGTTTCAAATCCATGGCAATTAAAGTTATGTTTTATTTATTAAATCAGAGAGTTACATTGTCTTTAAACAAGAACAAAGAGTACATAACATAAAATAACTAGTTCTTGCTTCGTTTTAAGTCACTAAGGCACAGGTCCTCCTAAGTATGTCTCGATAAGTCCTATGCATCAACTCCTGAAAACACATGTGAAAATAGGTACGTCAGCATAAAAATGCCTGTGAGATACATAGGTTTTGTGAAAATAGGATTCATGACTTGTAAGTTTAAGAAAATGTTTAATATGGTTTAGTCATGAACCTTGTAAATTGATTTGTTTGGTAATTATGTTTGAAAAACAATAAGTTCAGATGATATGTATAAATAAGAGAATAATGTATTGTTAAATGAATAACCATGTAAAATGAGTTTGTATAAGATAAGTTGTTTGTAAACAATGTCTTGTGAAAAGTATGTTATTTGTATAAAACGTTATACGTCTCAAATTGAAATGATTCAAATAATGCTACGATATGTAATATCATACAAACAATTATATATAGGAAGTACCAGCGGCGTATGTTTCGATAAGTCCTATGCATCAACTCCTGAAAACACATGTGAAAATAGGTACGTCAGCATAAAAATGCCTGTGAGATACATAGGTTTTGTGAAAATAGGATTCATGACTTGTAAGTTTAAGAAAATGTTTAATATGGTTTAGTCATGAACCTTGTAAATTGATTTGTTTTGTAATTATGTTTGAAAAACAATAAGTTCAGATGATATGTATAAATAAGAGAATAATGTATGGTTAAATGAATAACCATGTAAAATGAGTTTGTATAAGATAAGTTGTTTGTAAACAATGTCTTGTGAAAAGTATGTTATTTGTATAAAACGTTATACGTCTCAAATTGAAATGATTCAAATAATGCTACGATATGTAATATCATACAAACAATTATATATAGGAAGTACCAGCGGCGTATCCACCATGCTTGTATCATATTACACACGCCTCGTTACTCAAATCACTTACTCAAACCAAACCATCAAGATGTAATATTTAACAATTGTAGAAATGTTTATGTATAGTCCAATGTCTATTGTTAAATGTAAATCTTGTCAACAGATACAAAAGATTCACACGGTTCAACAGTTAAAATCAGTTCATATAATCAAACGGTTACGACGGTTCGCATGGTCAAATGGTTACAACGGTTCAAAATGTAGTATAATGTGTTCATATGCTGGCTGAGCATATGCAACAGAAATGCAATGTAAACAATGTACTAAGTATGCACACAATGGACATACATAGCATGAAATGTAATGTAAAACAATGTACTAAGTATACTATCAGTCAACATACATAGCAAAACGATGTAATGTAAATCATGTACTATAATTGTACTAATGAACATAGCAAGTATATGATGTGAAAACATGAAAGCATGAAAGTAACAAGTAGGCACATGTGTTTCACCCTAAAACAGTTTGGAAAACAGAAAAAAAAGGGTCTATGTACTCACTTGAGATTGCTTAGAAGTCCTTGAGTAACAACCAAACAGTGCTAGAGATCACGGATATCAAACGGCACCTAATATAGGTAACTATGTTAATATACCGGACCTAAGTCGGAGGATTTGATAGAATGAGGGTTCGTAAACCAAACGAGTATGGGAACTCATGTAATATGGTTTAACAAAGCCCACATACTAAAATGAAACCTAACCTAAGTGCTTACGACCCATTACGACCCGTTTAGGTAGCTTATGCTACTTAAACGTGTCGTTCACGTAAAACGCATTCGGAACGCCTAACTAGTCCTATGATAAGTAAAATATGCCTTAACATATCTAATATTGTTACCAAATTAGTTTAGATGTCAAAAGTTATGTTACGTATGCTTAATGTGAATTTTGGCGTAAAAAGGGCATTTTGGTAATTTACCTAAGGCATATAAACTACCTATCATACAACTACTTAAACGATGTGACCATAAGGTATAACCTCGGAAGGTTATTCCCTATACAACTATGGTCACCTAATGTGTTTGGTCGGATCCTAATGATCGACCAAATGGGTCTGGTTCCAAAGTATAAGTGATTGTTTAGATCGCTTACCTTACGACCCTATATAAGCACTAAACTAAAAGTGACGAGCTAAGCATGTTAAAACATGCTTAACTAAGTTTAGAAAACAGGTTTGGTATCAAAACAAACGGTTTTGATACCTATGAGTAGTTTGGTTACAAAATACGCAAGAATGCACATTTTGGCCGAAACTACGACTCGTCACTGAGCCTAGATAACGTGGTAATCAGTAGGTATAGTCACTAGGGACTATAACCATCGTGATCACGCTCACATTATGAAGTTCAAACGAACTTCGCATTGACCATAAAATTGCAGAACGTCAAACGAAGTTTGACTTTAGGATTCGAAAAGCGATAAAAGAACGAAAGAACACTTACGAAGGGTCCCCGAAAGCTAATCTTGATCCAGGAGCTCAGGTATGAAGCAATGGCCTCAACTTAAAGCTTTTAGATCAGATTTGTGGGTTTTAAACAAGAATGGGGGGGTATTTATAGGATATGCAAGACCATTAGGATCGTTTATTGATTTACGTGCTCGAATCTCGTCCGTACAAGTGTCGCAAAGTTGTGGTATCATAATGTGACCCCAACCCCAGAGATTTGCAAGAGGCATTGCCCTTTGGAGTGCTGAAAGGCTGCTAGCAGCTGGAAAAATGACCTTTGCTGATCTGAAGGGTTGTCGCGGGCCGCGTAAAGGATCACCCTGGGCTTACGCGGGCCGCCTGGATGTCCTGATCAGAAGACAACTTTCAAAAATCACAGTTTAGGTCCCTGTCGTGGTTTAAGGCCATTTCCGACATGTTTTGTGACAACCGGTAATTAACGGCTTCTAATTACGCGATTAACCAATGTTTAAGATGACAATTAATAGTGTTTTAAGGCACGGATTAACTTAATTTAGGCTTTAGTAATGCCTAGGAACGCCTACTTGACCTTACAGTACGCGAATGATAATCTGTGGAGGAACTGCGTAACGATAAACGATAACGAACTGATGGCGTACAAAATACTGACAGCGCCAACAAATACAAATTTTATATGTATGATATTTACATATGAACTTGATTTTACGGATTCATTGTGCTCTCGAACGTCACAAAACATAAACGTGAACGAAAACGCGACTGCAGGAACACACCGACAACGAAACGGAAGCATCAGAGGCGTGTATTAACTTAAAAACGGAAATATTATGATATACTTAGCTTCGTTTTAAGTTTTGCTATCCGTAGTTGAAAACGGATCGAAAAACGTGTTACGAACGACAACCGAGTCAAGTTTTACGCATTTTAACGTAAACGATGAACGGACACTTCATATATCGACATCTGATGTAATTTTGAGTGTTACGACTCGAAAATTTTAGTTTACGACGTTAAGGAAAGTTCGGGTTTTGGTAAGGGGTCTTGTAGGAAATTATGGGCCACATAAACACGGGGTTTGGGCTTGTGGGCCTTGGGCCCAAGCCCAAAGCCCATTAATCTTAACCTAAGTATTTAAGAGCTCAAACCCTAGCCCCTTTTCATTTGTTCCCAGCCGACACCCATTCTTTCCTTTTCAAATTCCTTTGTCTGCACTTATACACACACAAGAAGCATAAAGCTTCATCTCTTTGCAAAACCCTCCATTCATCTTCAAACACAAACAAAAGTCTCACCATCCCTGCTCTCCTCTCGACAACATCCGGTCACCGGAACCCCATCACCGCCGATATGTTAATCTAACAAACACACGTCTGATCTTGTTTTATATAACCCCCCCCCCCTGTCGCTTATGCCGTTCCGACGAAAGAGAGCCGCCGCACACAGCGGCGGCGCGAGAAACAGGGAGAGAAAGAGATGGAGGTGGTTGGCTGGAGCAGGTGACGACGAAGGTGACGTCGCCTCAGGTAGCGGCGGCGGCGACCACCCTCTCCTCCGGTGGTTTTAGCAGCGACGGCGGCGCTGTGACGGCCACTCGATGGTGAAGACCGACGACAAGGCCGTTTCTTCCTGGTAACTCTTCAAGACCTTCCCATTTTCTTCTTCTTTCTGTCGGATCTTCTTAAGATCCAAATGATTACGGCCGTAACCGATAGTTTTTCAGGAGGTGGTGTTTTTACTCCGACCGTGATGTGGAAGGTGATGATGTTCTTATTCGGGTGGTGGTCATGTTGTCGGCTCAGGCTCGGTGGAGTGCCGACTCAGATTTTGTGCTCCGTTTTGGTTCGGCTCGGGTCTCAGCTCGTTCGGGTTCAGATTCACTCTTGGTTGGTTCGTGATACATCAGTTTCGGCTCAGTTGACTCGGTCAAACCGAGTCAACCCGGTCAACTCAGCGAGTCGACTCGGTCAGACTTAGGTCAACAGTGAGTTGACTCGGTCAACACTCAGTCAACTTAGTTTGGTTTCAGTCAATACGAGTATTCAGTTAAGTTTGGCACACTTCGGTTCAGTTTCAGTTCACACGGTTCGTATTGGTCAACAGCGGTCAAACGCGGTCAACTCAGGACCCGGTAACAACTTAAACGTAGCGAATTAGTTTACGTTAGATTTTATATAGTTAAACGTGAAACCGAGCTCGACCGATACTCTAGCGCTTAGTTTCGTTTTATTTTGGTCGTATTTATCAAAATTTTGATATATATTGCTTGAATTGATTGAAGTATTGTTAAATTTTGACAAAAGACGACAACTTGAGTTGTCGAGTTATTCCAAAAACAGAGGAAACTCTGTCCGATTTTTCAAAAAAATAAAAAAACCAAAATACGAAACGTATATTGTTATAAAAACGACATATGTTGGAATTCAAAGTATCTTATAAAAATGAATATAATTGTATATTTAGTTTAGCAACATTTTATAACATATCAAACGAGAGCCGAGATTATAATATTCGCCTAAAACGAGTTATAAGTTATGAAACTCGCTATTTATATAAAACAAACATAGTCATTTATACTTATTTCAAAACGTCGATAGTCGAAAACTTTGTATACTTCTACAAAATAAATTTACTCGTTATATATTCATTCCAAACGTCGTTACGTCTTATATTTTTGTAAGATAAATATAGTGTTATATTTATTTCCAACGTTGGAATTCGGAATTAATATTTCAATTGTTTAATCTTCGGAAATCATATAATATAAATACAATTATTTATATTTCTTTCAATCGTCTAGAATCCGGATTCTTGTAAAAGGAATATATTCGTTTCAATGTCAAGTTTTCACAAGTTTTCAAATAGACATATATATATGTATGTATATATTTATTTATATCCATCCTACGAAAACTACAATGGTATATTACCGCAACATATACGACACGACAAGACGCACCCTTATCCGTATACGTATTTCTATTCGTGACATCTAACACGAGCTCGTAAATATAATTATATTTATGTGTATAAATATATAAATATATATCTTAATCACTTGAAAACTTAGTCAATCTCGAGACTTAGTTTTATCCCGATTATAAACGGGATCATATAACCATAGTATGGTTATTCTAAGTCAAAATAACACTACCTTAGACTTGTTTAGTTAACGATTCGGTGGAGCTCGGACACGTAGTTTAGCTACGTTGTTTATGTAGAAACTTACAAGTATTTCCTTGTTAGGAATGCCCTTGTTGCACGCTAGCTAGTTCATGTTCTTGGAACGACACTTCAGAATCACACTAAGCTAGCTTTGCACAGGAATATCCAGGTGAGTTCATAACCCCCCCTTTTTATGGTTTTACATTTTTGTAAATGTTTTCGGGGGTGGAAAGACATGCAAGTTTTTGCAAAAGAAAACACTATTTCGATGAACGAAAACACATATTTATAAACCATGTTACAAATGAATTTCAACAAACTCGAAAGGTTTACGAAAGGTTTATACTAAACGTACCGGTTTTACAAAACAAACGCGTATTTTCGCAAACGTGCATTATTTTCATGACTAGTGACGAGAATGTCCTAGTTACAACAACGGGACTGGGTTGGCCTGCGTACGAAAAAAAACGAGACAACTCAGTGAGATCATATCCCCCTTTTCTTTCAATGTTTCGGTTTACAACTTTCGGGGGAAATACATGTCAAACTTGGGTATGATTAAGTTATGGAATGAACTCTTAGATCATGTGAGCATAGGCTGTAACTGAGGTGCCATTAATCCTTTTGAGGACCAAGGAACAAAGGTTAGATCTAATGGGTACGGGCGAGCCCCACTCACGGTCCATGGGTGACCACTTAGAGTGCTGTTGTGTCCCAGTCGAGGTGATTCGACACTAAAAATTGCCTACGCGGGTTGAGTACCTCCTATGTCGTCGCATATATTAATGTCCTCGCGAAACATTAATGATCAACATGTTCATAGACGCATTACATACCTACTTATAAACTGAACTTTCAAATGTTTTTAAGATTCATTTGATGTAAACTCACAAATACATGGATTTACAAACTTTGGTAAAGTTTTTCAAATTATACCTAAGTAAGAGGACGCGCTGATCCTGCTTATAAAGGTTCGTTTGGGCTCGGCCCATTCTCTCTCATGCAATGCACAAAGACTATTGTGGGCTAGACTCACAGTTTTTCATATATAATGCCGAGAAAATGATTTTACTATGCTTTCTCAACAACTTTTAAAACCGGTTATCAAAAAGATTTCTTTTAAATCTTTTCAAAACAAACTATGAACTCGCTCAACTTTATGTTGACTTTTTCGCATGTTCTTTCTCAGGTTGCATTATCAAAACTATGGAACGGTTGGAATAGGAGAACCCATGGGAATTCGGGTACTTAGCGGCGTTCACTGTTTAGAAGTCTTAGCCTTTTGCTTCCGCTGTGCAATGAAGATACCGGTCCAGTCACGCCAGCTCTGATAATTTCGGGGTGTGACAGATTGGTATCAGAGCATTAGGTTTCAGCGAATTAGGTTTCTGTAGAGATACCTAGGCTTTAACCTTACTTCCTCTGGGAACTTAGATTATTAAGACTTGGACACATACAGAACGCCTAGGACTGAATATGGGTTTCCAACCGTTGCCGAAAACAATGAGTCAACACTTTTGGTTTTAAACATACACACGCGTTGTGTTGGATACACGGTACATGAAACGATTACATATAGTAAGCAAAACTTTGAGAGTTTTGGATAACATGCATTTAGGACCTTTGGAAAACTTACGTCGAAACTCATTAGAGGTCCTCACTTAGAAACTGCGATTATTAACTCGCGCAAACGCCATTATATTATGTCGTCTATGCTATCTTACTTACCAGAGCAGGTAACCTACGCGGAACGAAATGCTAGTGCGCACGAGTATACATGAAACTCAAATTATACATCAACGGATGTCGGAGCACATCATATTCTACGAAGAACGAAATGCTAGTGAACAGGTATACATGAAACTTAAACTATACGTCAGTGAACGTCGAAGTACATCACACACGATTTTCGAGGCAAGGCCTTGGGGAAAACCACAAATGGTCACGACAACAACGATGCTAATCCTGTCAGCGGGAGAACTACGGATCGAAATGCGGCAATTTGCCAAGTGATCCTGCAAGCAACACAAATCATGCTGAGGTACGTTGAAACAAGGTTTCATAACGATCGATGCTAGGTCTAATGAGACTCACAACTATGGGCGTTGCAAAAGAAGTCACACGTCTCCGCATTCCCCCTACTTCATTCATGGCGATTATGCTACGTACAACATTCTATGGTAATGTCACATAACAACCAATCATCACGTGAACTTCCAGGTAAAGTCCTTAAATTTCTTTTGTTGAAATTTCAACTTTTTGCATATAGTGAGTAGATTTTTCCCACTTCTACTCCCCCTAATGGTCATTGCATCACAGATATTTTCTTTCATAATAACGAATACTCATTTGCTTCATTCTTGACAAATTCATATGTTAGTATGTTACACATGCGTTGTTTGTTATGCATGTGGCTTCACTCGAAATTGTTGTTTTATCAAAGCCCAAATATCGTTTCACTATATTTGATCTTTGCATTGTGATCCAGATGAACCATATTATTGCAAAGCGTTGACTCTTCGAGTCGACAAATTTCTTGGAAAACTCATTTTCTTTTGAGTGGTCTATGTGGTTTTTCGTTGTGGCCATGTCGAAACTTTCTTATTGATACATGAATTCATTGTTGGATTATGTTTTAACCAAGTTTAATTGATTGAACTTGCTCATAATATATATTCGATTCAAGATTCCATATGATGGATTGAGGCCATCATATTCGAAATAATCCCAACAAGCACTTCATTTGCTTTGAACCATAACATGCTTGTTTGGTCTTCGACTTCACTGAATCGTTTCCTTGATCACGATCATCTTGTGGTGACATTCTCACAAATTTGAAGCTTGCGCTAACCTCGTTGCTCACATCATGTACGGATTTAATTATTTATTTATTTGTTTATTGATATTAAATCCGCTTAGTTGATTTATCATTTTAAAGCAATCTTAACACAATCGTGTGTTAAGACAATGGTACACAAATTCATATTATATTCCGGTGTACCTCTTGACGGTTCTTTCACCATCGAGCGAACATTTTGTGATATTCATTGATTCTCATCTTCGCTCGAAAACAATATTTATTTGTTTCATTTTCAATTGAAAATCCTATGAGATTTGTTTTTACTTCGTTGAACCTTGCATCTAATTTCAAAACACGGTGATGCTTGTTCGGTCACCACTATTATTGAATTATTTCGATCACTACGACACCTTGTGGTGTCAGTATGAACTTGTAGCTTGGGCTAATCATGATCGAGCATTTCATGCAAAACACAGGCGGTACTTGTTCGATCACCGCTATTATTGAATTGTTGCATTCACTACGACACCCTGTGGCGTCGGTCTAAACTTGTAGCTTGTGCTAATTACAATCAGTCGTTTCATGCAGAACTATTTATGCTTTTCGTTGACACATCATTCAAATAGTCTTAATGCAATTATGTATTAAGACGATGATACACCAGGTTCGGTTGTATTTCGTTTCGGTGTATCCTTGCAGCTCAATAATGTCAACACGTTGGTTTTATCTTATTCAACTATTGGTTCAATAGTTGACAAATCATTTCAGGATTCTATCCATTTGAGCTTATTGATTCTGAGCTTCAACTATATAACAACCAGCGCAAGATTCCGTTGGTAGTAAAATTTGTTTTTTCAAAGATTGATTTGCATATTGTGAACATTCATTTGGAATTCGTATGGTCGACATTCCTCTTCATATAGAACCCCACCGTAAACTTGATCGCAATCGGTGATAATATCACTACGCTTCGTTCATTTAACATTGATCTCAGAAACACATTCAGTTGAACTGTTGGGTTCTTATTGATACAAAACGTCCTCACATTCATGTAATCTGAATAAGTTTCGATTTGATCATGCGGTTATTCACTTTGGCATTGTTCGGACTTACCTGTGAACAACACAACTCTGAGGAGATAACATAGTCTAAATTTCGAGGACGAAATTTCTGTAACAGGGGGAGAATGTGACAACCGGTAATTAACGGCTTCTAATTACGCGATTAACCAATGTTTAAGATGACAATTAATAGTGTTTTAAGGCACGGATTAACTTAATTTAGGCTTTAGTAATGCCTAGGAACGCCTACTTGACCTTACAGTACGCGAATGATAATCTGCGGAGGAACTGCGTAACGATAAACGATAACGAACTGATGGCGTACAAAATACTGACAGCGCCAACAAATACAAATTTTATATGTATGATATTTACATATGAACTTGATTTTACGGATTCATTGTGCTCTCGAACGTCACAAAACATAAACGTGAACGAAAACGCGACTGCAGGAACACACCGACAACGAAACGGAAGCATCAGAGGCGTGTATTAACTTAAAAACGGAAATATTATGATATACTTAGCTTCGTTTTAAGTTTTGCTATCCGTAGTTGAAAACGGATCGAAAAACGTGTTACGAACGACAACCGAGTCAAGTTTTACGCATTTTAACGTAAACGATGAACGGACACTTCATATATCGACATCTGATGTAATTTTGAGTGTTACGACTCGAAAATTTTAGTTTACGACGTTAAGGAAAGTTCGGGTTTTGGTAAGGGGTCTTGTAGGAAATTATGGGCCACATAAACACGGGGTTTGGGCTTGTGGGCCTTGGGCCCAAGCCCAAAGCCCATTAATCTTAACCTAAGTATTTAAGAGCTCAAACCCTAGCCCCTTTTCATTTGTTCCCAGCCGACACCCATTCTTTCCTTTTCAAATTCCTTTGTCTGCACTTATACACACACAAGAAGCATAAAGCTTCATCTCTTTGCAAAACCCTCCATTCATCTTCAAACACAAACAAAAGTCTCACCATCCCTGCTCTCCTCTCGACAACATCCGGTCACCGGAACCCCATCACCGCCGATATGTTAATCTAACAAACACACGTCTGATCTTGTTTTATATAACCCCCCCCCCCCTGTCGCTTATGCCGTTCCGACGAAAGAGAGCCGCCGCACACAGCGGCGGCGCGAGAAACAGGGAGAGAAAGAGATGGAGGTGGTTGGCTGGAGCAGGTGACGACGAAGGTGACGTCGCCTCAGGTAGCGGCGGCGGCGACCACCCTCTCCTCCGGTGGTTTTAGCAGCGACGGCGGCGCTGTGACGGCCACTCGATGGTGAAGACCGACGACAAGGCCGTTTCTTCCTGGTAACTCTTCAAGACCTTCCCATTTTCTTCTTCTTTCTGTCGGATCTTCTTAAGATCCAAATGATTACGGCCGTAACCGATAGTTTTTCAAGAGGTGGTGTTTTTACTCCGACCGTGATGTGGAAGGTGATGATGTTCTTATTCGGGTGGTGGTCATGTTGTCGGCTCAGGCTCGGTGGAGTGCCGACTCAGATTTTGTGCTCCGTTTTGGTTCGGCTCGGGTCTCAGCTCGTTCGGGTTCAGATTCACTCTTGGTTGGTTCGTGATACATCAGTTTCGGCTCAGTTGACTCGGTCAAACCGAGTCAACCCGGTCAACTCAGCGAGTCGACTCGGTCAGACTTAGGTCAACAGTGAGTTGACTCGGTCAACACTCAGTCAACTTAGTTTGGTTTCAGTCAATACGAGTATTCAGTTAAGTTTGGCACACTTCGGTTCAGTTTCAGTTCACACGGTTCGTATTGGTCAACAGCGGTCAAACGCGGTCAACTCAGGACCCGGTAACAACTTAAACGTAGCGAATTAGTTTACGTTAGATTTTATATAGTTAAACGTGAAACCGAGCTCGACCGATACTCTAGCGCTTAGTTTCGTTTTATTTTGGTCGTATTTATCAAAATTTTGATATATATTGCTTGAATTGATTGAAGTATTGTTAAATTTTGACAAAAGACGACAACTTGAGTTGTCGAGTTATTCCAAAAACAGAGGAAACTCTGTCCGATTTTTCAAAAAAATAAAAAAACCAAAATACGAAACGTATATTGTTATAAAAACGACATATGTTGGAATTCAAAGTATCTTATAAAAATGAATATAATTGTATATTTAGTTTAGCAACATTTTATAACATATCAAACGAGAGCCGAGATTATAATATTCGCCTAAAACGAGTTATAAGTTATGAAACTCGCTATTTATATAAAACAAACATAGTCATTTATACTTATTTCAAAACGTCGATAGTCGAAAACTTTGTATACTTCTACAAAATAAATTTACTCGTTATATATTCATTCCAAACGTCGTTACGTCTTATATTTTTGTAAGATAAATATAGTGTTATATTTATTTCCAACGTTGGAATTCGGAATTAATATTTCAATTGTTTAATCTTCGGAAATCATATAATATAAATACAATTATTTATATTTCTTTCAATCGTCTAGAATCCGGATTCTTGTAAAAGGAATATATTCGTTTCAATGTCAAGTTTTCACAAGTTTTCAAATAGACATATATATATGTATGTATATATTTATTTATATCCATCCTACGAAAACTACAATGGTATATTACCGCAACATATACGACACGACAAGACGCACCCTTATCCGTATACGTATTTCTATTCGTGACATCTAACACGAGCTCGTAAATATAATTATATTTATGTGTATAAATATATAAATATATATCTTAATCACTTGAAAACTTAGTCAATCTCGAGACTTAGTTTTATCCCGATTATAAACGGGATCATATAACCATAGTATGGTTATTCTAAGTCAAAATAACACTACCTTAGACTTGTTTAGTTAACGATTCGGTGGAGCTCGGACACGTAGTTTAGCTACGTTGTTTATGTAGAAACTTACAAGTATTTCCTTGTTAGGAATGCCCTTGTTGCACGCTAGCTAGTTCATGTTCTTGGAACGACACTTCGGAATCACACTAAGCTAGCTTTGCACAGGAATATCCAGGTGAGTTCATAACCCCCCCTTTTTATGGTTTTACATTTTTGTAAATGTTTTCGGGGGTGGAAAGACATGCAAGTTTTTGCAAAAGAAAACACTATTTCGATGAACGAAAACACATATTTATAAACCATGTTACAAATGAATTTCAACAAACTCGAAAGGTTTACGAAAGGTTTATACTAAACGTACCGGTTTTACAAAACAAACGCGTATTTTCGCAAACGTGCATTATTTTCATGACTAGTGACGAGAATGTCCTAGTTACAACAACGGGACTGGGTTGGCCTGCGTACGAAAAAAAACGAGACAACTCAGTGAGATCATATCCCCCTTTTCTTTCAATGTTTCGGTTTACAACTTTCGGGGGAAATACATGTCAAACTTGGGTATGATTAAGTTATGGAATGAACTCTTAGATCATGTGAGCATAGGCTGTAACTGAGGTGCCATTAATCCTTTTGAGGACCAAGGAACAAAGGTTAGATCTAATGGGTACGGGCGAGCCCCACTCACGGTCCATGGGTGACCACTTAGAGTGCTGTTGTGTCCCAGTCGAGGTGATTCGACACTAAAAATTGCCTACGCGGGTTGAGTACCTCCTATGTCGTCGCATATATTAATGTCCTCGCGAAACATTAATGATCAACATGTTCATAGACGCATTACATACCTACTTATAAACTGAACTTTCAAATGTTTTTAAGATTCATTTGATGTAAACTCACAAATACATGGATTTACAAACTTTGGTAAAGTTTTTCAAATTATACCTAAGTAAGAGGACGCGCTGATCCTGCTTATAAACGTTCGTTTGGGCTCGGCCCATTCTCTCTCATGCAATGCACAAAGACTATTGTGGGCTAGACTCACAGATTTTCATATATAATGCCGAGAAAATGATTTTACTATGCTTTCTCAACAACTTTTAAAACCGGTTATCAAAAAGATTTCTTTTAAATCTTTTCAAAACAAACTATGAACTCGCTCAACTTTATGTTGACTTTTTCGCATGTTCTTTCTCAGGTTGCATTATCAAAACTATGGAACGGTTGGAATAGGAGAACCCATGGGAATTCGGGTACTTAGCGGCGTTCACTGTTTAGAAGTCTTAGCCTTTTGCTTCCGCTGTGCAATGAAGATACCGGTCCAGTCACGCCAGCTCTGATAATTTCGGGGTGTGACATGTTTAAGGCCCGTTAAGTCATTTTTAAGGCCCTAAAATGATGTCTAAACATTGTGGACATAAAACATGCTCAAAAATATGTCGGATGTTGGTTCGTTTGGTCGTACGATCGCGATGTTCGGTTAATTACGACGGAATGCGCATAAGCGCGAAAAACGATCCAAAATGCGTGACGAATGGATTTTTCTCATGCCAAACACTAAGGCATAATATTATGATGCTCACGTAAATTTTTGGATAACCGGATGTATTCAGAATGTAAGTTATACGCGAAAGTGCAAACTTATGCACTTTTTGACACTTTTAGCCCTTGAATGATCCAAAAGTTTATTTTAGCATACCGAACCCCTCGAAGCCTATTTCTAAGCTATATAAAGGATGTTTAAGGTGTGTCTAACTTATGGTCATGTTCTGGAATGTCTGCTTTAGTACGAATAGTCATACTTTCACAGTTTGTCGAATTTAGTCCCTGTAGGCGAATTAACTTGTTTTTGCCATAACAAAGCCTTCAAAACTTATTTCTAAGTTATGTAAAGGCTATTTAAGGTATGTTAGGTATATGCTGATGTTCCGGAATATTTGTCACATTAAACTGAGTACGTTTACGCACCAGCTTGCGTATAATTCTCTAGAAAGCGATGTAGAGTTTGAAATCGAACAAGAATTGATATGTGCAAATGATACACATATTTATACAGATCCCAAGTATGAAATACAATATTTCATTGGTTTGGTATTTGTTTGATGGTTGCAGTGACCCAGGTGTCACATCAGGCAATCCATGTTGGGTATCTCCTTGAATGGTAAGTGACTCACCAGACGGAGTCTTAATTACCACTTGTTTCTTGTTGCAGATGATCTGGGCTTGGTGATAACCAATCCATGCCCAATATTATATCAAATCCGGCTAACTTCAAAGGAAGCAAGGACAAAGGAAAAGAGTGGTTCCTAAAAGATATAACGCATCCATCTAACATGGTTGAGGCGGTTTCTAAGGTTCCATCGGCTAACTCCACCTCATACTTCACACTTAAGGTTTTAATAGGTAAATTCAGCAACTTACAAAACTTTTTATCTATGAACGACTTATCAGCACCAGAATCAAACAGTACTCTAGCATATACATCATTTATGAGGAAAGTACCTGTGATCACGTTGTCGTCCTGAATTGCCTCCTGTGCGTTCATTTGGAAGACCCTAGCATTGGTCTTTTTGGCTTCCTCAGGTTTTTTGGCGTATTTAGGGCAGTTAGTCTTAATGTGCCCTTTCCCATTGCAGCCGTAGCAGGTAGCATCTTTAATCCACTTGCAGTCAATAGTCTTGTGCTCTTTAGACTTGCACAACCTACATGCAGGTGGTCCTGACTGAGACTTGGTCTCAAGCCTGCACTTTCCAAAGTGGCGTTTTTGGCAAGTTGCACACTTTGGCTTTTCCTCAGTTCGCTGGTTACCTTTGTTGGACCCAGATTCTTTCTTGTGGTCCGTACTACCTTTGTGCTTCTTCTCAGACCTTCCTGAGGTATCACCCTCACGCTTCCTCTTACTCTCTTCCGAGTTCTTGAGCGATCTTAACCTGACGGCATCTAAAGTGAGGGATAGAGATAGATCAGCTGCTGATCTAAAAGTAGCAGGTCTTGAAGCCTTAGCACTGGCTTTGATTTCTGGGGCTAAACCCCCAATGAAGCGAGCAATCCTCTTGGGTTCTGGTGTCACAAGGTAAGGAACCAGTCTAGACATGGTGTTGAAGCTTGTAAGATAGGCTTGGCAATCTAGGTTCCTCATTACCAGTGATAAGAAATCTGACTCAATCCTTTCCACTTCATGCTGTGGACAATAATTTACTTTAATGAGAACAACAAACTGCTCCCATGACATATTGTAGAGTGGGATCTTCCCAGTAGCTTGAATGAGAGACTTCCACCATGCCAGTGCCTCTCCCTTGAACGATTGGGATACATACTTCACTATATCCCTTTCAGCACAACCGCTGATATCAACAACGGTGTCCATTTCATCTAACCAGGTCATATAATCTATTGCCCCTTTTTCCCCAGTGAAATCCCGGGGTTTGCAGGAAACAAAGTACTTATAAGTACAGGACTTGGTACGCGGTTCATCATTGAACACTATCCTCTTGGGTGGAACATTGTGTTGGTTTGAGGAATGTTGAACATCCTCTTTCTTAGATCCATCTTTCTTAGAGGGTGGCTTGCTATGAGCTTCCGAATGAGTTTTAGGGACAGACTTAGAGTGGGGTACTGAAGAAGTTCTACTATGAGTTCCACTAAACTCCTTGAATTGATCCTCTACAGCTTTAGATACAGCTGTATCAATCAGGGTACGGAGCCCCCCTCTAGTTATATTAATCTTATCATCATCATGGTTTTCCAGGGGATGACTGTTCACTTCCTCCGACCTAGCCATGTAGCTTTAATTACTACATAAAAGAAAACAAGGGCAAGGTTTATATAGAAGCTTATACAGTTTTTATCGTTTTAGACGATTTATTAACCATGGTTTTAGTACCCATTTTAGTTAATTATTCAGGATTTTTATCATAACCCTAAATTATAAATAATAGCACAAAAGGCCTAGTCACGTAGACAAGTTTAATTTATAAACCAGGATTCTTACAGAATCGGGGTATTTAAGGTTTGAATCAAAGTTCATTACCTTTCCTAGACAGGGAGTTGTAGGCTAGCACTGTCTTTAGTCCCAGAGGACGTTAATTATAGCCCGTGGGCACTTCATCCTTAAGGGATAATTATTTAAATAAGGGAATTTAGAATAACCCTTTTAAGAATGACTTATGTGATTTTATCGAATCATACTTTGTCAAGCATATTAATTTATGCTTTCAGATATTAACAAGGATTTGAATCTTTTGAATAGGTTGTACCATCTTGGTCATGTCTGCAATGACATTTAGGCTAGGTTTTACCATCTTGGCCATGTCTGTAATGACAATTAGGCTAGGTTTTACCTTTAAGATTCTTTTAATATTAACGCAGAGCAATCCTAAATTGAGATGTTAACAAGGATCTGAATCTAATTGAGGACTACCATCTTGGCCCTGTCTTAGAACGACACTTGAGCTAGGTCTTGTCCTTTTTAGATTTTGCCATTTTATCACAATGGTAGATCTTATAATAGGAATGTTTTTAAATCAGACCATTCCATTAAATTTAAACAAGTACATGGTTGCCCTAAATGGGACTTCTAACTGAAACGACTTGCCCATGCAAGGGCTAATCAGAAAAATAACAAGAAAATAAATCAAAGACAGAACAAAACAAATTAGGATTAGTCCTAAGTTCTTGTCTAGACACGAGAGTGTGCAACTGTGTAACTGAGATTAAACACAAAAGGCTAGTGTTTAATTCACTCAGTGTTGGCTCTGATACCAACCTGTCACACCCCTATTTTCCACGTGTCACCGGTGGGCCCGGTGGGGAGTATCGTGACGTAATTGATATCATCATAGTCAAACAACACAACATATAAATGCACATTGGAAGCAAAAGATAGATTTATTTCAACTGAATAAATTGTAATGTTTAAGTATCACAAAACAGTCGAAACAGATCCACAGGCGGATCAAATAAAAAGGAAAACTGTTCAACCGACTTTGACATCTAAAGCTTGCGAGACTTGAGTAATGATGCCTTGAGTAGCCAGCCTATTTCGTCTAGTACCTGCACTTAGCCTTTTTGGAAAATACGTTAATTTACACTGGTAAATACAACTTAACTGACTCATTTTGAAAAGTGTTTGAAAATTGATTTGAATGCACTTCGGCAAAAATCTTTTTATAACTTGGGACAATTAAAATAATCTTGTATACAGTTTTACTCATTTGTCGTCCATTAGGGCCGGTTTGTAAGGCCGGACTTAAGTTAACTGACACGCCACAGATATAATGCCCACAAGGTGGATTCCTTTAAGTGGGATACCAGTTTTTACATAATGCATCTGTCAGGTGTACGCCTACACCCCGTGCTTAGGTCGTGGCCATTTCTTTGAATGATGCCAAGGATATCCGGGACATGGTCATTTAACCCCCAAGGGCCATACACCAAATAATACATATTAAACGGGTCATGCAAATACATGAATCACAATCCAATTTAAATGACTACACAAACCCGACCAAGCGGTACTTTTATAGTACCGTATCCCAAGCCCGTATAGGGAAAATAAGTTAAGGGTATTTACCTGAGCAAAGTATAAATCAAATACAGCAAGTGCACGTAGCTTTTACTGGGCTCCTAATCTGGAACGAAGGTTTTTAATAACCTATTAGAATCCTAACGGGTCTTTAATTAAGCTTAGACTTAGACCGGTTAGTTTTCAAAAGGAAGACACGGTTCAAACGCATGATAAAGCGAAGACCGGTTTAGAATGTGGTTTTGACCCGACAAGCTTGCATGCTTGTTTAATATGGGTAACTTAAACACATTCTAAATTTTGAGACAAAAACGATATGGTTTGACCCGTTTCGGCTAATATATGCAAACTAGTTACACAGACCAATCCTAACGCGAAACATGCGTAACGGGTAACATAAGAGTCATATGCAAGTTTCCTAAGTTAATATGCCTTAAATATGTTGTGACATCAGAAAGATATCTTCTATTATGCCCCAAATGAATTTAAACTCAAATTACGCCTCGTAAGGGCATTTTGGTCATTTAAAAAGGTTATAAAAGGGTTTAAATATGATTATGAGCTTCGGGTCTTATGTAATCAGTAATTATACTTAATTTAATAAGTAATAACAGTAGGGTATCATATATATGTGAAATTTATTACTTATAACCATACTATGCACCGTAGGGGCATTTTGTTAATTTCACATATGCCTAAAAGGTCAAAATTGGAAATCTGAGTTTTAAAACTTTTGCTTACTGTTAAAATATAAAAATTTATTAAAAATATCAGTAAGCATCAAACCTTATATTTATAAAATGGTTTTAATACATACTATGCGTTAGAAACGCTTAAAAAGGTGATTTGGAGCCATTTCCGGGTTTTCAAAGGAAAGCTGATAATTTTATTATTCCAGAAGGCTCAAAATACTTTATTTATCATATTAGATCAGTAAAAAAAAGGTTTGGGGTCAAAAGGATTTGTAAAACTCATTTTATAGCACAAAAGGGCAAAACCGGTAATTACCGAATTAAGCTTAGAACTCTATGTTATGCTCAGCCTAAAAATAAATAAAAATCTTCAAAAATCCCAAAATATTATATTATATCAGTGGGTAATAAGTTTGGTATAAAAAGTTGGGTTTAGATAGGCTATATGCTAATTATTCGATTTAATTACTAAAAAGCTTTCTAATTACGCTAATGAGCATAACTCCTAATCTAGATCTCAAACTGATGTCAAATTTTAGGGACAAGTCTATAAATCAGTAGTGAAGGTTTCTATTCTTTCACTTTATCAAAAGTCACATTTTAAGATCATAAGGGCATAATAGTCAACATTTAAGCATTTTAACGGAATCATGCATATGAATCGGATAACTAATGAGCCAAGTTGTATAATCTCAGAGGGTTATACTTATAGGTTACTTGGTCCTAATAAGGCTCTAAGTCATTCCTAAATCATGCTCAAACGGGTCAGAACTGAAAGTCAAAGCATAAGTCAAACTATGCGACATTCGGTCCTGAACCGAGCCTAAACTGAAAATTGTCGAGTTGGACATGTTTAGACATGTTCTTACATTAATTACCAAGCTATATTAATGTCAAAACAGGTTGCATAGCTTCTACATTGCTAATTATGCATTTATTTGAAAATTAGCTTTCTGTTGACTTTTTATAATCAAGTTTGATTCGACAGTTGACCTAAATAGAGTGGGAATCAGAGGGTGACCTTTTAAGGGTTTATTACCCACATAATTACCAACTCAAAGGTACTTTTAAATTAAAATTTGACTGGAGAAATTAAGAGTAATGACAAAGTCAAATCTTAATTACGACGGTTTGACTTTACGCTAGTTAACTAAGCAAAACTGAATTAAAGGAGGTTAAGCATACTTACAATAGTCCTAAGCACAACTAATGATCACTAGGAAAGGTGCTTGAGCTCCAGGAACCTCCAAGAAGTGAGTTATGAACTTTCAAGTGAATGAGCAATTTGAAGAACCCAAGTCATGACCCTTATATAGGTTTCTTGATGCCTTTAGATCATGCCAAGCAAGTCTAAGATTGATTCTAGATGATTACAAGTGTCCCTAGACCCTTTAAAACCATCAAACAAGCTCCAGGTATTGAATACAAGGCTTCTAAGGCGGTGCAACTGGCTGTAACAGCCATCTGCCAAGAATCTGGTTGCTGGCGCTCTGAGGCGGGCCGCGTAAGGTCCCATAGAGGGCTTACGCGGGCCGTGTGAGGGTGGCTCTCCGGTCAGCAAGTTTCAAATATTGCAACTTTGGTCCCTGGTCCTTCCAAACTTGATTTTTACATGGTTTCTTGCACTTTTAACTCCCAAACTTGACTTTTAAGGACCCCAAGTTATAAACCAACTTTGTTAAGTCCCCGGTTATTCATACGTTCACCGAAAAGTCTTAAATTTCAATATTGACGCTTTTAACCCCTCGTATACGAATATTGTCATAACTTTCTCATACTTGATCGAAACCTTGTGAAATTTTTATCACTTATCCTTGTGAGTATAATTAACCATTACAAAGCTTCGGGTTTGCTAAAAGGTCACTCAGAGGTATACTTCAAACATGTTGACACATTTAGCCCCTGTAGTTTGTAATTCCTCACTTTCTTTCACAATTAGCTTCGTATGATCCATGATTTATTCGTTTAAGGGTATGAACATCATGTAGGGTTATTGAACGATATATTTATTCATTGTTGACATTTTGAATCCTTTTACACACATAGATTCCTTGTTTGTCAACTTTAGTCCCTCTAATTCAATCCTTTACACGTTTTAAGTCCATGACACGTGACGATATGATATTGGACATGAATTTTCGAGCTGTTACAAAAGGATTGGCAAGGTGGCCTACAGACTCGAACTATCGGATGAACTTAGCAATGTCCACCCGACTTTCCATGTTTCGAACCTCAAAAAGTGTCTTGCCGAGTAGAATTTACATGTACCACTTGAGAATCTACAAGTGGACGAAACATTACACTTCGTGGAAAAACCTGTCGAGATCATGGATCGAGAAACCAAGAAGTTTCGACGCTCAGTCATTCCCATAGTGAAGGTTCGCTGGGAAGGCAAACGTGGCGCCGAGTTCACCTGGGAACTCGAGGGCTACATGAAGGCTAAGTATCCACAGCTATTCGTTACGCCTGCGCCTTAATTTTGGGACGAAATTCCCTAAAGTAGGGGAGGCTATAACAACCCGACTTCTGAAGTCAAAGTACAAGTCAAAGTCAAAGGAAGAAAAGATTGCTAATTCGATCTATCATTCCTTGCTTAATTATTACTTGTACTTTCAAACCTCGTTAATCGATACTTTAGTTTATGTTATTTTAGTTGTATTATGTGGAGTAATAATGCAATAAACGCAAATAAACGCTAATCTACTTAACGCTATCTCATCGCAACTTGAATCGCAGTTCTGGATATTATTTTACGGGTGTGTGCTATTATGTGTTACTTGTGCATGTCTATTATATGTTTTGAGGTGATTAATCACAAATGCAATCGCAACTCTATCGCAACGAAATCTCATCGCGAACAGGAAATGCAAGGTTACTTTTGTTGTTGTATGTTAGTTATATTATTTGTGTAACTATTATTTAAAACTATTGCATCGCTTAATCGACACCCGCTTAACCGCATCGCAACGCTCAACGCACGAAACGAAAAGTCAGAAACCAACTCACCGAAGCCCTTCGATCGAATGACCCTTCAATCGAATGGTCATCCAAACGGATGGCCATCCAATCGAAAGGCCACCCGACTCTCCGACTTGCACCGCCTTTCTCTCTTTCTCCTATAAATACTCACCTGTCACATCACTGTTCATGTGATGTGACAGCTCTCCTCCGACCCAGCGCATTCTCGTCCCTTTTCTCTCGATTCCTTGCGATTCTTGTAAGTTTTCATCTCGAATCTTGTACTTCCTTAACCAGCACACACTTTCTCATCGATTTAACTCACAAATCTCAACTTTTCACCATGAAATCTGTGGATTTGGGCTGTTCTAGGATGATATCATCATGGGTTCTCACGAACACCATGGTGTGACCTCATTCCACCAAGAACAACTCAGATCTAAAGGATTTCTACAATGATTAAACACTGATTTCACCTAAATCTAAAAATTTTCAACTAGATTCAAACCTTCTTCAAACTTTCTCAACTTTTCACTCAAAACCGATAGAATCTGAGCTTGTTTAAGCCTTCTACTCATCCTCTAATGAAGTGCCGGTCTGAGAATGGATTACTATCGAAGAGATGACCGACTTAACAGGTTGAACATGAAGTTCCGTCGAGAACAGTTACTGATCGGACGGGGTGATTGCCATCCGATCGGATGACTTGGACTCAACGGGGCTTCCGTTGTTTGACACGTTGTCATGCTGTCTTGGTCAAACCGCAAACTTCTAATTTAACGAATTTTACAAGTTCCCAAACGAACAGATTTCCAAACGGATTGTCGTCCGATCGGATCACCATCTGATCGAACGACAATTCGAATGGATGACTTGTGATTTTCTTTAAACACTTAAACATTTTGCAAAATCTTGAAGAATATCAGTCCCAAACGAATAGTCATCTGATCAGACGACCATCTGATTGAATGACTATCCTACCAGGAGACTTGAACCCTTGCAATGTTTCACTTGGACGGATCACCATCCGAGCGAACAACCATCCGTCTGGATGACCGTCCGACCGGACGACCTGATAAGTAGAAACATTTCTCATCTTTAAAAATGCTACAACGAAAACTTCAAAGTTCACATCATTAAACCCTCCGACCGATTGGTCATCCGTCCGGACGGTCATCCGATCGGATCATCCTTCGTCACTCATCCCACCGACACGCTATTTCATGCACTGTTCAATGCTTATACTGTCATTATCTGATCAGGTAACCCTCCAGCACTCCCTTTAATCCAAGCTTGTGTTATTTATTTAACACGAACCGTGAGTATACTCGATCCCTTTTTGCTTAACGCACTTTTGAGTGTCACATACGTTACTTATACCAAATCACTCGACACACAACACAACTACTTTTATACGCTAACCGCTTGCATACTATACGTGTTATTCGATGGATGCTTGTATGTTATGTTTATACAGTGATCGTTGCCTGACACCTTAGCAACGATAGTACTATAGTTTGGATTCAGCACCTGTCGTGGACAAGGGTTGTTATTGGTATTTCTTCACGTATCACAGTGGTGATATGTGTTGCTCATTCTACAACTCGTAGTCATGTCTATGCAGATTTCATTGTCGATAACTTGCTAACTTCACATTTCAACATGTTACATGCTGGTTATGCGTAAAACGCTTTCGCTTCTATTATTCTATTAAACTTGTATGCTCACCTTTACACTATGTGTATTGACCTATTTTAACGTATGTGACAGGTGTTTAGGATGCTAGGATTTTGCTGGATGTCATGGTATCAAGCTTAGGTGTTCCAGAAACAAACTAAATAATATTTGAGTTGTCGGAACAATTTCTTTCTTTGAGAACACGATGCCTGTAATAACTGTTTTTATTTGATATGTTATGGTATGGGACGTAACGTTAAATATCTGGTAAATTTTAGTTGTTATGGATTCTCTTAGACAATCTGTTTCGCTCAGTGCCTCACCCCGATGTTTCCGCCATCGGTTGGGGTGTGACAAAAAAAAACACTAAGAAAAACTAAAAATCATTATTTTTATCTATGATTTTTCTATTATTTTGGGATGAAGTTGGAGAAATCTAGACTAGTAAACTTGAATCTTGGTTATTTTTGTTTAAAAATGTGATCTACGTACATGCATGTTGGATCAACCAAGATTCATCAACAAAGGTGATGAACATGAGTATGATGATTTAAATGATGAACATACATACTAGTGAAGTATGAGAAATCATTTAAATCCAAGAAAATAAATTTTCGAAAAATTTCTTGAATAAAGTTTCCATTTCTGGGAAGAATCAAAAGTATGAATATGTTAGTAGGAAAAGTTTTGAACACATATTTGTGCTTCAAATGACTTTATGAGTCATCTAAAACAAGAATTTTAGATAAAATCTTGTTCTACAAATTTTTGGCAAAAACTAAGAATAAAGTTTCCTTTTTGGGAAAGTTAAGAACTATATCATGTTCATGGTATTTTTGTTGACAAATTTTGATGGATATTGATACTTGATGATGTTTTATGTTGAAATAAATTGAACACAAGTTTTGTATAAACTTGGGAAAAATCCATATTTCAAACAAAACTATGGCGAAATTTTTATAAATTTTGTTATGTCCAAAAAGTTGTTAAACAAAGAAATATGTAACTATGAAGCTATTTGAAGTCTTTGAACATGGTTAAGTGAAATTTTAGACAAAATTATAAATCCACGTTTAATAAAAGATTTCTAAACAAAAAGTGACAAATATATATTTTAGATAAAATATATACTTTCAAAAAGACTCATCAAGTATCATAAATATATATTTTGATATGTACATTATCTGTTTAGTTCAAGTAGGAACAAATACAAAATTTATACACGTCCACGAAAATTACAAAAATATATATGAACTTGGAAAATGAAATAAAATGTCCATCCTTGGACATGAACATACAAACGAACAAATTCGGACACTATTGGACAATACGGACTTTTGGACAAAATAAAATGGCACAAACGAAACAAATGGTATAAACGAGACGGACGACACGAACGAGACAAACGACACGAATAAACTAAGCCGACACCATATTAAATGTTCATAGCATACGAGCCGTCACACACTCTAAAAAGCTTATGCATCAAAAAGATTTCATACATGGCATAAGTAACAACTTTTATAAAAAGTAGATTTTTATAAAAATACAAGTATTATTATTATTATTAACTAAGCCTAAATCTTGTAAATATTAAAAGAAGTCCATAAATTGCAATTGGGCTAATGTCCATTTCTCACAAAATAAAATTGGGCTAGGCCCACTTTTACAAAATATTGGACTAAAATATATTTGTAGTCAAAATTAGGCTAAAGTCCACTCTACAAAAATACTTGGACTAAAAACCCAGTTTTTATAAACTATTATGGACCAGATCCATTTTTAGAAAATAGTTTGGGCTAGGCCTATTTTTACATAACTTATTTGGGCTAAGTCCATTATTATAAACTAAATTGGGCTAGGCCCACTTTTATAAAAATGTTTTGGGCTAGGGCCCACTCCTACAAATTAATTTGGGCTTGACCCACTTTTAAAAAAGTTATTTGGGCTAGGCCCATATACACCAAATATAAAAAATGGACTTAAAATCTAATAAATAAATTAAACCCATTCAAAAACAAACCAAATTATAAAAATATATATATAGTTATAATCATACATTATATATATATATATAGGAAGTGTAGGATACAAATCATATAATCATACATTAGGTGTATATATATATATATATATATATATATATATATATATATAGGAAGTGTAGGATACAAATCACAAAATCATACATTAGGTACGCGATCCCCAGCGCCATACACGTGTCCCTGATTAAATTTAATTAGATAAGGGTATATCAGACATTCTGTTCAATCATCTGAGGGCTAATTAGGGAATTCCATCAACAAGGGAGCAGATTACGAGTTTGTTTCAAAACCATCTATCTAATTATTGTTCGTATCAATTCGATTTGTAGGTTTTTTTGGTTGATTCCTATACCGAACACACATTGGCGATACCGAAAATACTAGATTCGTCATTTAGGATGTTTATTTTGGTTTTTCATCGTAGGGTTTCGTTTGAGGTATACAGTGAAGAATAAAATCATAGCTTTCTGACATGCCTCTCCCTTATGGTCGAGCCACTTCGTACCTTTCCTTTCAGTCTTTAATACCTGCTATATGTTAAAAACAACACATGCGATATTTAAAAACAACACATGCGATATGTTAAAATCACCAAGTAAACCCAGAAACATCTTATCTTCAATCTCGTTACAATCTAATAACATGAAAACGCCTTCAAAATCAAATAAAACTCATACATTTTAAAAGTAATTATATGTAATTTCACACAGTGTGTTTTATAATTCAGTTCAATAATTCAAATCAAATAATTGAGTTCAATAATCGATATCAAGTATTCATATCAATAATTTTACAGTGCATTTTTCTTTTATTATAAAGTTTATCTTTTTATCACTATTTCAAACCACTTATATCTTATCTTATTAAAAAATGGCAGACCTCCCCACATCCTCTTCTGAATCAAGTATTAAATAGTCTTTGAGAAAATGGATTCAGGAACAAATTCAAGAGGATCGATCATGTCAAGAGATGCTGGAAACCAACATTTCTCGTGTAATAGAAATCATGAAGAGAAGACAAGAAATTGTGAACTTGTTATCTTAGATGTAAGTGAGTAGTCTTCAAGAAATTGTTGTTATGTTCATGGTTGATCTGGGTGAGAGGGATGAGAAGTAGTTGAAAGAGTTGGCGGATGCAATAACTATCTTAGGATGCTCGATGGAGATGAAAATGAAGTTCCTTTCATCTTTTGAATGAACTTGTTTATTTTAGTGCTTTATTTAATAAAACATGCAAGTTAATTTATGTTCCATATAATTCGCATGTTGTGTTATAGCATGGAATTTTGATTTCGCATGTTTATTTTCCATATTTTGCATTTTATAACCAATTCGATATCAAACATGCGACTTTATACATAAAACATGCGAAATTAAAAACATTAATGTAATCAAACAAGTCTAAATATGCAACAGAAATTCAATATCAAACAAGTCTATTTGTTCTTTCCTATAAATGCCTTCAACCTATCTGGGATTATTTTGTCCAAATCTTTGAAATACTTCTCTCTGTCCGGCCTTTTATCGAAAGCATTTGTCTCTTTAATTATTTTTTGACGCTCCAGATTGTATTCGGATAGAATGATCTTACTTAGATATCTGTGCCTCAGGAGATGAAGTGGTGAATTATGTCTGTTGTTTACTTCATCTTCTTTCACAAACCCAGGCACCCATGGTGTTTTCTACCCTTTGTATGTTTCCATATGGCGCATCGTAAACACTCCACAGTCTACACCGTTATTCTCCGCCCTCCATCCCATCTCTTTTCTTTCTATCACTAATGTTTCAAGTGCTTTTATAGCTGGTGTTTGTTTTAAGGCCTTTTGTAGGTATAAACCAATACCCTTCTCTGTAACATAGCAACATTATGTCAGTAGCTTTTACATAAATATAACATGTATATGAAGAAGTTTTTGTATTACCAGTGTGTCTGGAAGCCCCTTGTATCTATCCTTAAACTCTTGTTCAGCTGCTGAATTGTCAATCAGCTCAATTTTGCCGGTTTTCAAGTGGAAGCACAAGACATAGAAGTGGTCACCTTAAAGTACCGGAATAAACACCAAGTCAACTGAATCAAGTTTTTTTACCTCATATTTCAGTATTATGTCTTCTAAATTGAGGTAAATACGTTTAGACGTTGGTTGTCTGTGTAAGTCTCCTCCTTGTACATGATATCCGGTTGTATGTCATGTAATTAGAATCAAGGTTAAGTAATGTATTACAAGGTATTTGTACATACGAATTTAGTACATGCAAAATAATGTGTGAAAATTTTTCACATGCGAATTGTATATATACTGTATGCGAAATTACAATAGTATGCCAAATGTTGTTTTTGTTTTCACGGGAAAACTATCTACCATTCTACATGTGATTTAACTATAATTAGTATGAGAAATCCTTGAATATGCATTTTCTATTTTAATTTCAAATGCCAAAATGTTTAGAAAAACATACAATCATTATGCTAAACAAGAATAGTTTGTATGGTGATGATTTTCTATCCCTCTTCTTCTTTTCAAGGTCGAGAACATCCACAAATGCATCTATTCCATTTGATGCTACGTATTGACCCCTGTAGAAGCTTTCAAAGATACCCTTGAATGTGTAAACCCCAGTTTTTGATCGGTAAAATATATCCCTGCCAGGCAAAAAATTAAATAATTAAATATTTTGAGTGTATATATATATATATAGATGTTTGTTAGTTGATATAATTGTTTTACTTACTCTATGTCTGCAAATGTAGAAAATGTGTATCAGATCACACTCAATTCTTGATTCAAGAGTGCTTCGTGCATGTTTACCACTCTGTTGCAGAATGAGGAACAAAATGCTTCTCCAAGTTCTGCACATCTTTTCTCATTTCGAATTTTGGCAGCTTCTATTGTCTTATAAAGGAGTTCATTTAACCCCTTTGGGTCCTAGGCTCAAAAGCGACTCAACTGATTACAATTCCCCAGCCGCCACCTGAGGGCATTCCACTTCTAGTTCCTTCTCAACTTCGATACCTGAATCGGTTTGTTGAGGGTCATTCTGTGTAGTTTCTCCTAAAGAAACTGCTTCCACTTCTGGCTCATTTTCTTCAACTTTTTCTTTAATGTTTTGTGTAGATTCGACTAAGTTCACTGTTTCTTCCATACCAGTGTCGTTTTCACCACTTTCTGCAGGCGAGAGTAAGTTAAAAAATATAATATTTTGTTCTTCTATTTTTTTTTCTAATATAAAGTGTTTTTTTTACCATTGACAGGTGGTATATACACCTGTTTCGACGGTTTGAATGTTTGCAATAAGGGTGTCTATCACTCCTCCATCATCTTTATTTGTCAATCCTTCATCATCTAGCTGCAGTACCCCTATAGATAAAAGTTATTGAATTTTAATACATCAGAATCAAAATCGCATGTTATACATAACATTGCATGCGAAATCAATTGTCAAGTGTATGCATGAAATCGCATATGTGTTTTAAGGTATCGCATATGTATAGGAAATTCAATGTTTTACATAAAATCACATGTGTTAATTTGAAATCGCATGTTTACCTTCTGATTCCATTTTTTCCAAAACATTGGATATTACTTGTTGAGCTTCTTCATTATGTCTACTTTCTTCGTTTGTAGTGTCTTCATGATGAACATCAGAAGCTGCATTTTCAGGCCGTTGATGAACATCAGAGGGTGCAGTTTCAGGCTCTTGAACCGAATCAGGCGGCACACAAATGGGATTATTCCGAAGTATCTCATCCCACTGCTTATAGGCCTCCATAATCTCCAGATCCCAAAAACACTTGGTTTTTGCTTCTGAAGCTAAGTTGTTCATCCCTTGAACAACATGAACCATTTTAATGTATTTTTTGACATTGGCTTTCATTTTTTTCAACAGGTTCTGTAATATTTTTCGAGTTAAAATACTATCAATCCAGATGTTAAAAATAAATGGATTAAGTGAAATTAATATTTTTTAGGATTACCTTTTTGTTGATGTTCGAAGCCTCTCGATCTCGTTGATGGGCTGAACCGTATACTACCGATGGTGAAAGTGGAACAGGAGTGTTGCAATAGTCCATCATTTTCTGTGTCGGTGTCCCAACTCCCATCACAAGGTTCAACTGAGACATGTCATGGAGTTCAAAACTGAAATCCATCATATCATCAATGTTCTCGTTATCGTTAGGGTCTTCCTCGGTTTCTATGTTTTCTATTGCACGTGCAGTCCTTCTTCTGTAGCTTATTGTGGTGTCAACGGGTAGTAGTGTATACACCTCCATTGAACGACCCTCTTCTTTTTCATTTTCACTCATTTGCTGTCCACACAAGTCCGTTATCCGAAATATGCTCCTCGACTTTATCAATCTCCGTAGATGTGATATAACGAATAACCGGTATCTCCACGACTTTCTCAAACAGTTTAAGCCTCTTGTTGTACTCATGTGTGTATAGAAGCTGTATAAATATAAAAAGGAGTTGATATTTACTTAAAATGTGTATTGATTTTATATTCAAAGTCATCATCATACTATATTTCTACAAAATCGCATGCTATCAGACAAAAACCGTATGAAATCGCATGTATTCTTTAACCATTTACCAAAACCACTAATCTAATAAAATCACATGAATTAGTTATGATTTCGCATGTATCAGTTAACCATCACCCAAACTACCTAATCTTATAAATCGCATGCTCAAACAAAAACATTTATAAAATCGCATGTATCATTTAATTATATAGCAAAACTAACTAATCATGTAAACATGTTATCAAATGTAGTAAAACATACCGTAAGAAAGGAAACAAGTCCCACACACTGTATTTTTCTGTTCTTCCAGCCCGCTCGTGTACGATGCAAAGTGTCCAGTAGATAGTAGATATGAGCACCAATCTAGATGCAGTATGTCCTCAACAGCCTCTACACCAAGCAAACATCTATCATTTGCAGTTGTGGCCTTTGTAATCTCCGTAAAAAAACGTCATCCAGTACACCAAGAAATTTATTCTAAACAGGCTCCCCCCCATCTCTTTGACTATCTATTGCAGTTGTAATTAAGCCATGGGTAATTCTCGCATCCCCCCCCCCCATTGACTGATGAATGTATCCATGACAGTATTTCCCGGTTCTTTACTCTTTTCAATTTTCTTTACCTTTTTAACTTTTCTTTTATCGACTATTATTTCAACTGGCTTTGGCCCCTTTGGTATTCTAAATACCTCATAAACTGTGTCCGATGTAATTTCTATTTGGTGTTTACCTACGTTTAGCGTATCGAACATCTCGTCAAAGTTTCTGGCTAGCCAATATGCCAAACGTGTCGAAATATGGTTGATATTCATATCTAGAATAGCCCCAAATCCCATATTATTCACCTCATCAACCTGTTTTTTTTTTTTTTTTTTTTTTTTGAAAAAATTTTCACAGTATCCATATACGAGTTAGATTGACATCTCAACAGTATTGCTTCGTTGTTGTATTCGAAGAAAGCCCTAGGTTCTGTTCTAGGTGGTTCCAGCTGGCTTGGTTTTTTTTCCCTGTTCCACATTTTTTGAAGGTTTTTTTGTTTGTATCTTAGATCTCTTGTCATCTTTCTTCTTTTTCGGCGGTGGCTCAACAAAGTCATCATCCTCAGAACTTTCTTCCACAACCCTTCTTTTTCTATTTTTGTTCACTTTTTTCAATGTTGATATGGGCTCTTCAAAGTCATCATCAGAATCTATTTCGACAAAATCGCATGCTATCAGACAAAAACCTTATAAAATCGCATATATCAGTTAACCATTTACCAAAACTCATTAAGTTGATAAAATCGCATGAATGAGTTATCAATTCGCATGTATCAGTTAAGCATTACCAAAACTACCTAATCTTATAAATCGCATGCTTCAAACAAAAAATATTTATAAAATCGCATGTATCATTTAATCATATACCAAAACTAACTAATCATATAAAATCGCATGGAGTATTTTATAAATTCGCATGCACAAGCTAACCTTACCAAAACTACATAATAATATAAAATCGCATGCCCTAGACAAAAATAACTTTTATGAAATCGCATGCCTCAGACAAAAAACCTCAACAAACAAAACTAAACATATAAAATCGCATTTGTCATACAAAACCCTCTATAATATTGCACATGTATCAGCCAACCATTAACAAACCTACATAATCATACAAAACCTAACAAAAAACCATACCAGACATAAACCCTAACAAAATCGTAGTTATCAACAATACTTAATCTTATAAAACTATAGATTTCAGACAAAAACCTTACTAAACAAACAAAATCGCATATGTCATTCAAAGCCACTGTAAATCCCATTATAAAATCGCATATGTAATTCGATACCTAGATTCATCTTCTTTTCCTGTGGTCTGTCGTTGTTGGCCTTGCTCCATTTCTCAAAACTCATTAATCTTCTTTGATTCGCAACGGTAAGTAGAACGGAACTTGGCGGAAGAAGAATGCAATGTTTTGAATTTGAGTTTACGGTATGATTGTGAGTTTTTGGTTGCTGATTATCAGGGGTTTTGATTTCGAAATGGACGATTTTAACCTTGGCGGTTTCATATATATATATATATATTTTTTAATTTGATTAATTTAATAGTTAAGCACGGGGTTTAAATGAGATGATCTAACGGTTGTGGTTGTAGCGTACATAATGTACGATTAGGCATATTGTACGATAATCGGCCTCTCTCTCTCTCTATATATATATATATAGATCATTTCAGAACCATAAATATTTACAGAACTCGCAGAACTCCTAATAAAAATCTTTTTATTTATATGTTTAGGATAATTTTATCATTTATTATGTGTATTTTTACGATTACATACATGTTAAGACTAATTTTATCATTTTTTATATGTAATTTTATAATTACACATATGTAAACTAGTTTTTTTACATATATGTAATTAGTTATGACACATATATTTAATTTTGGCAATTAAACATATGTAAACTACTTTTAACATGTATGTAATCAAAGAAATACATATAATAGATGATAAAAAGATCCTAAATACAAAAACTTATATATAAAATGATTGTTTTTAGGAGTTCTGAAAGTTCTGTAGTTATTTAGAGTTCTGAAATGAACTCAGCCCTATATATATATATATATATATATATATATATATATATAGGAACGGGATTAGGAGAAAACGCTTAAAAGTGTGAGAACGGTGAGAACACATCTTGGCCCAACACGTGGCACGCGATATAATTAGGGCGTATGGGCTTTTTTGTCATTTTATCTTCTGCTTTTCCAGTTCCGCTTTTCACAATATTGTTTTATTTTTGGGGTTTAAGATTTTTGGCGTCAACCAAATTCAATAACTAATGGTGTTTAATGGTTTCATTGTATTAACATTTTGGCGTTTATGGCGTTTTTTTTCAAATCGTATGCCATTAGAACCCCAGGGGGTCAAGAAATCTATCTGAATGGCGTTTTTCAAGGCGTTTTAAACAAGATGGCCCATTGTTCTATTATTTTTTATATACATATTGGCATTTGTGGTATCTTGGCGTTTTACAATTGTAAGATTATATTACAACCACAGGGAAAAAAATAGAAGCGAAGAAAATAAATTAAAAATCTTAATCGGATCTCTCTTCACAATCTTCACTGTCATAAGTCTCTCTCTTCTTTAATAGTACAAGAACTGTCACCATATATATGGTGTTTATGTAAAACATAACAAACCCATTGGTTTGATTATTTTGCCTACTCATCTGTTGAAGTGGCTTTTTGTGGATGTTTGGGGACATAGATCTATGACGTGTGGGTGGGTTTTTCGCTTTTTCTTCATCTTGATCTTCATCTTTATAATCATCCCACTCTTCAGTGTCATTGATCTCTTCTCCTCGTCCAAGCCTTCTTCAAGAACAAAGAATACAAAATGACATATGACTATCATCAGTATCTTTTTCTTGAATATTTGTCCATCTCATGCAGCAAAATCTTACTGAGTTACTCCCCTCAGCTAACAATCCATTCAGTGAAACTTCACGAAGAACAATACCGAATATCCAAGAAAGCATATTAGCCATCTTTGATTTTTTTTAATTTTTTGGCGTTTTACAATGAGTGGTATTTAGTAGTATTGGCGTTTGTTTTTTTGTTTGATCAAATGGAAGTTGCTGAGACGTATCATTTTATAGGATGTCTTTTTGGCGCGTAAGTCAGGCGGTGCATTATTATAATAAAGTATTTGTCGTTTCAGTTCCTGTTTGTAGTTATTGTTTTTGATAAGCTTTATCTCTGAAGTCTATAACACGTCGCATCTTTCAAGTCTGGCGTTTTAGATTCTAATATAATAAATTTTCCCTCTCTTCAGTTTTACTGATTTGTAGTTACTGTTTCTAGTTACATTTTCAAGTTTGGTTTTTATTTATTTTATTTTTTGGGTTTTTTATAATACTTGTCCAAAGTAGTTTTATTATGGTTTGGTAGTTTTTGGGGCGTTTTATTTTTGTTTTTTGAAGTAGTTTTTTTGTGGCCGTGTGGAAGCACGAAGTCTGAAATCAGCCTCTTTTTCTTGAATATTTGTCCATCTCATGCAGCAAAATGTTACTAAGTTTACACCCTTCAGCCAACAATCTTTGAATTTCCAATGAACGATGATTGATTTTTTAACTTTTTTGGCGTTTTACCGAGAAAAAGAACGCCACTAAATAAACCACCTTAAAACTAAATTTGATCATGATAAATCAATAATGTTTTGATGTATGGTGATGGACAACATTGTTAATCCTCAGTTAAGAAAGATGTCTGACAATGTTGTCCATCCCATACAGCTAAACTTTATTGACAACAAATCTCAATAATGTTTTCGTATATTTTGGCGTTGTAAATTGGATGGAAATTGAGGACAAAGTCAATAAAATTTTACTCAATGAAATGGACAATATCCCCACTTAAGGATTTTGTCCATTACATTGAGCGAAACCTTACTGACAACCAAACTGAATTTCAAATAAAAGTTTTGGTTTAGAGGATATTTGATGTTTGGGTTTTTTGGCGTTTCTAAGTCAAATGGTATATATTAAATTTGGCATTTGGGTTTTTGTGTATTTTAATGGAAGGTCTGAGATGTTGCTATATATAGGATGTTTTTGGCGGTTTTTTAGGCGGGATTTTATTATAATTAATTTTTGCGTTTTATATCTAATGGCGTTTTTAGTTAGAATAGTGTGTGATATTTGTTTGGCGTTTTATTTTCCATGTGATGGTGTTTTGTGTAAAGAAGTCAAAAGACGTTTTTACCCTTAATGAAGCGCGCCGCATCAATAAAAGTTATGTTATTTACGAAAACGTCACCGCGTCATCTAGTCCATAGATTGCTTTGATCGGATGATCCATAACCGTTCTCTCCGTTCTCACACTTTTCACCGTTTTCTCTAAATCCTAACCCTATATATATATACAGGGAGAGGATCATGAGAAAACTAGAAAACTAACTAAAAAAAAGCTAAAAAACATACCAAACAAAAACTTTTTTTACAATTTTATATAAAAAAATCGCTATTTTTTATATATAAAAAAATAATTTCAAAAAAAAACTTGTACTGTACATGTGCATTATATGTGTACTACACATATGCATTATATCCGTATTCGTGCACATGTGAAGAACAAAAAAAATTTAAATACTTTTTCCATACATAAAAATAGCGATTTTTTTATAAAGAATTGTAAAAAAAATTAGTATGTTTTTTAGGCTTTTTTTAGTTAGTTTTTTGGTTTTCTCATTTAAACTAGTTTTCTCATGACCTAAGTAGGATAAGATCAAATAAAAAGTTTATTTTGCCTAAGTAGGATGAGAAGGAATCTTAACCATTCATTTTTCATATCAATGGTTAAGATGAAAGGCACATGCATATTCCACCCCCGTTTTTTAAACGTTCATAACTTTTTATACGATATTATTTTTTCATAAAAAATTCACCGTAAAATCGAGCGTCTTTTTATCTTTAATTTTAGTACCATATTGCTATATAAAATATGAAGACTAAAAAAACCCACTAAAATATGTTTTATTTCTATGTTGTATAACATTTTTTTGTACTAGATTTTTGTACTAGATTTTTGTGCTAAATTTTTGTGCTGAATTTTTTTGTCTTAAATTTTTTTTCTTAATTTTTGTGCTGTATTTTTTTGTACTACATTTTTTGCTAAATTTTTTTGTGCTATATTTTTTTGTACTAGATTTTTTTGAGCTATATTTTTTTATACTACATTTTTTGTGCTATATTTTTTTGTACTACTTTTTTTGTGCTAAATTTTTTTGTACTAGATTTTTTTGTTGTATTTTTAAAAAACAAAAGAGGTGCCACATGTCAGTTACTCCTATTTATAAGGACCAAAATGCATTCATTCCTACTTATTAGGAGTGCCACATGTCATCATCACAATCCTTCTTAGGCTACTTAGGCAAAATCCACTTTTTAGTGGATCCTTCCCCTATATATATATATATATAAAGGCCGGTTAACGTACAATGCCTCTTATCCTACATTATGTACGCGATGCCCTCAGCCGTACGATCTTCAATCGATCAAACGCGAGCGAAACTAATTAAAATGATTAAATTAATCATTTTAATATATCTAAATCATACCAGGAAGGTTAAACGTCATTGCGAGGTCATAAATCTCTGTAATTGACCGATGATAATTCAAAATCAAACCCTAAATCAAATTCAAAAACCTGAAAATCTTCTTCCCCAACCTCCCTTCGTTCCTTTTAGTGCGATATCGATAATAAGAACTACTAATTTGGGAGTTGTAAGGGTCAAATGGAAGAAGACTGACAATGATCGACCAACAATCGAAGAAGATGAACAGCAACACACACAGATTTTTCACATGCGATATTCAATTTTCCACATGCGATTCTACACACCCCATGCCATTTTTCACATTACCCCATGCTAGCCATTTTTCCATGTGCGATATTCAATTTTCCACATGCGATTCTACACACCTCATGCCATTTTTCACATTACCCCATGCCATTTTTCATATGCGATATTCAATTTTCCACATGCGATTCTACACACCCCATGCCATTTTTCACATTATCCCATGCCATTTTTTCACATGCGATATTCAATTTTCTACATGCAATTCTACACACCCCATGCTAGTTTTCACATTACCCCATGCTAGCCATTTTTTCACATGCGATATTCAATCTTCCACATGCGATTCTACACACCCCATGCCATTTTTCACATTACCCGATGCCATTTTTTCACATGCGATATTCAAATCTTCCACATGCGATTTTGTCCATCTACACACCCCATGCCATTTTCCACACTACCCCATGCTAACCATTTTTCACATGCGATATGTATTGAATTCGCACCAGATCTGCACCTGATTGAACGGCTGGGATAATCGCGTACGTATCGTACGATAAGCGCATTTGTATTTTACTCTTTACCTATATATATATATATATATATATATATATATATATATATATATATATATATATATATATATATATAGGAGAAGGTTCAAATGAAAACAACTAGTTATTGTGAAAACTCGAAAACTAATTAAAAAAGCCAAAAAAACATACAAATTTTTTTTTTATTTTTTTTTTGCAAACCAAATTTCGCAAGGTTTTTTATATAAAAAAATTCAAAAAAAAAAATTTTGTGTAGAGCACATGTGTAATAATACACATGTGCACTACACAATTTTTTTTTTTTTGAAAAAAAAAGTTTTTTTATATATAAAAACCAGCGATTTTTATAAAAAAAAATTGAAAAAAAAAATTTGTGTGTTTTTTAGGCTTTTTTTAATTAGTTTTCGAGTTTTCACAATAAAAGTGGTTTTCATTTGAACCATCCCCTATATATATATATATATATATATATATATATATATATATATATATATATATATATATATATATATATAGGGTTAGAATTTAGAGAAAACGGTAGAATGTGTGAGAACGGTGAGAACGCTTATGGATCCTCCGATCAAACAATCTATGGACTAGATTGGCGCGGTGGCGTTTTCGTAAATAACATCAATTTTGTTACATGGAAGCGCTTCATTAAGGGTAAAAAAGGTAAAACATCATTTTTCACATAAAACGCCGTTGAAATATAAAACGCCAAATAAATACAAAACGCCAATTTTATCACTGCGTACTTTTTTTCTGTGTTTTTATTTAAGCTCTCAGGCTACATAAACGCCACAAAATGTGAAACGCCATAATATAACGCCAAACCTTACATCCGGATAAATGTTAATTACATTTCTTGTTATAAAAATAATATCCCGGCTAAACTACGCGCAAAAAAAATATCATATAAAAAGAAACGTCTCACCACCTTTCATTTATCACACCAAAAAAAACACATAGAAAACATAGTGGTTCCTAAAAAAATACAACTCAATGTAAACCGCCAAAAAATACAACGATGGCAAACATCTTTTCTTTGATACTCAGTAATGTTCTGCATGAAGTTTCACTGAATGATTTGTTACGTGAGTGTAGTAAGATTTTGCTGCATGAGATAGACAAAATTCAAAAAAGAGGGACTGATGACACCCATATGTCATTCTGTCATCTTTGTTCTTGAAGAACGTTTGGATGATTAGAAGAGACATATCCCAGTGTCAATGCTACTTTGGCCACGATGATTATAATGAAGACGACGGGCAAATAGCATCCACCCACACAGGGTCAATCTATGTCTCCAACATGCACAAAGAGACTTCAACACATGAACAAAGAAAATAAACCACGCCAAACCTAAAACGCCATTTATTTGTGACAATTCTTATAGTTTCAAAAGAAAAAAGAGACTGGTGACACTGAAGATTTAGATCATAAATTGATTCTATTTTTTTTTATTTTCTTTATTTGTTGTTTGTTTTGTAATTCCCGCTAAGAAACAACAAAATAACATTAATACTATAATGAAAAGTATAATAAAACGCCAAAACGAGCAAATGCTTGTAAAACACCATCATGCCATAAAAACGCCCCCAAAAAACTACCAATCTATAATAAAATTACTTTTAACAAGTACTATAATAAAAAAAGCTTAAAACAATGTGCAATGAAAATAAAACAAAAAAGTCACATCGTTATCTAAATGCAATTGGAAAACAAAACGCCATAATTACCGTCATCAAGATTAGACGTGTTACACCATAAAAACAGTTGAGTCTGAAAACAAAACATCGTAATTGCAAAAACAGTAAAATGAAACGACGGAAAACATAATTACTAACATTTATTATATTGAAAGCTAAATACTTGGGGAATTGAATTTATTTATCTTTTTCAAAACGTCATAATTACCTGTCATGCGCCGAAAAAAAAGTCAATATAAAAGAAGACCATGAGAACACAAGCTCAAACACGCCAAAAACATTGACTAAAAACGCCACATATTGTACAAAACGCTGAAAACTTCAAAAATAGCTAAGGTTATTGCATGGAGGTTTGAAAGGAAAGAGAAACGATTCATCATAAAGTTCTCTGATATGAGAAGGGTGAAGGTAAGGACAATCAAAGCCATGCTTAGTATGAATGAAGGGGTTCAGAGGGATATCCTGGCCCGTGGGGTTCCAATGGCCAACGATTGTGAAAAAACCCAACCTGTAATAAAAAGACTGAAGAGAAAAATTTCCGGCAGAAGATGGTGATGATATTGACGATACTCCTCTACCAACACTTAGCAGTTGGGTGATGCATGAGAAAGAATGAACGCTTGAAATGACTTATAAAAACGGGGTGCAATATTCATTGCCAATGGAGAAAATGTTGAAGACATGGTTGCTATCTATCATTGAACAACTCTGTGATTTAGCACCTTCGAACGATCCAAAATCAAAGGATGTAGTGATATTCAAGAATAGGCTGCAGCAAAGAAGAGACGAGCTAATGGCGTTATACGCCAATCTAAAATTTGATGATGATGAATCTGAAGAAATGATGAACAAAGCGATGGGTGCGTCTCTGATGTAATCCCATCCACGGAAGACTATTAGTTTATTTTGATTTCGTATTATTGTAATTTTATAAAATATTAATCTATGGTAATCAATTATTAACAAAAATACCCAGAACGCCACAAAAATGACATGGAAAAAGCCATAACGTCAAAAATATTAACTATGTGACACAAAAAGAATTAATTCAACGAGAAGAAATCTGAGAAAAACAGTAAAACGTCGAGTAATTAATGATTCTAGATAACGCTAAAATTATCTTGCACGCCAAAAATGAAGCAGTATGTCAAACGCGAAAATCGGGAAAGGAGAAGAATACTAAAAACACAAAAAAAAACCACTCAGACCCTGATCATGTCCCGCGCCATGTGTTGGGCCAGGATGCGTTCTCACTGTTCTCACACTTTTGGTCGTTTTCTCCTGATCCCGTTTCTCTCTCTCTCTCTCTCTCTCTATATATATATATATATATATATATATATATATATATATACTAGTAAAAAACCCGCGCGATGCGGCGGCGGCGACAATTTACAACGAGGTACTCATAAATCGTTAGTTTATCAATCCACTCGTGATACAATATGATATAATGTATTGTATGTGTGTGTTAGTTTTCTTATTCGTAGCATCGGTGTAGTTTGTCTATGTCATAATCCTAAATTCCTAATAGATCTCAATTAAATAATAACGAACACTAAATAAGAAAATAGCAAACATTGGTTACCATGATATTAATAATAATAGCGAAAACTAATAAATAAAAGATATATCATTTTTAAGAAGCATCACATCTACATTTAACAAATGGTTGGAACGAGATTATGAAGATATTAGTTACTTAAATGGTTGACTTTGTCACGTAAACGACACATAAGCTAGGGGCTTTATTTTTAACTTTCATTTGCACGGTATAGAATAAATCTCGATTAACTATATAAAAAAAAGAAATTAAAAAAAGGAAATCTAATTAGTGATATACAAGTGGGCGCCCTTCTTTGGCGGCTAAGGGGTGGTGTGTTGGGTGTAATATGCTATAAATAAATGTTTATATAATGCCAATTGATATAAAAAAGAACCGAAATGTTTATACGAAGTAGTCTTTTTTACCCTTCTGCTGCATATTGGTCTTAGATAAGGTTATTTTAATGATCATTTATATTTGATGATTTATACGCGACCAGCGAGACAAAAAATGTGAAGTTCTTTCGATGAACAAGCATTTTTATGACTATTTATTATGCATCGACAAAATATAATTCTAATATATGTTTACAAATTTGAAGTCCATGTGCCCTTGACAACAAACAAGTCGCATTTGTATTAATAGCATGTAAATTATTTATAAGTCCCATTTGTATTAATACCATACAAATCGTATACAATCTATTTGACATTTATGGGTACTAAATTTGTATGCTACTTGTACCTTTACATTTAGTGTTTCTTGCATAAAAAGAAGATACAGGTCTCACAAAAAAAGAGATGATGCACACTATACAGACTCCAATTTTTGGATATCGAAGGGGAATAACTCAAATGTGTTGTCAACATCAAGACATAGAAAGTATGGTTTATTACTTCCAATTGAATCTTTGTAGAGAGGGGTTAATAAAAATAATATTAGTAGATATGAAGAAGGTACAAATGCTAGAAGTTGTTTGTACAGCTATTCAAAGTATAATATTTGAGAAGTCAAATGTAAGAAAGTGTTTGTACAAGCTGTTGTCTACAAACTTTTTTAGAGTGAAATGTCTGACAGAAATTGGAACATAAAGTTTCTGTATATGTGCCTTAACCTGAAAAAGCATGGTCACTTGGATATATGCATTTCAATTAATTTAGCTCAGTTTTTTTAAATTACTCATAAATTTGTAGGACTCCTACTTTATTACAATTGAATTTACACATGCATATATGCATCTAAGACTCGCCATTTAATTTATCATTCCGTTGCACAACCATTTACCATCCAATGTGAAGTCAAACTATCAAAATGCGACAATTGTCAATTCTTTCCGTTTCTTAACCTGTTGCTATTCAAAACAACAAACATATAGAAATAAAAATTTATGTTGGTCTTTCCTATTTACAAGCAAGTTAGCTTAAGTGTCATGAAGTCAAGTTTTCTTATACTAATCAGTTCGCATGTCCAACCACAACCACTTTAAAATTAGTCTCAACAATATTGAACATTGAAATCTTATATCCTTCGATTAGAAGACACGTGTGTAACTAAAACTACCCAAAATAAGATACTTCAATCAACGAATCGGCCAAATTGCAATTCGAGAACAAACAACAGTAAGCATAGAATACAATAAAACATATGAGCAACAGTAAGCCAAGTGTATAAAATTAGTATATAGAATTCTGGCAGGCTGGCGGTCGTTCAATAAATCATCTTGCGTCTGGATCAATCTATTCCCACAATAATATTAGCTTTATCCTTGGTATGAAGGGGTATATTGCTCAGCACATCCTGCAAACAAACACCAAATAACATATTATTAAATAAGAAAAATTCTGGCAGGCTGGCACTTAATCACCCGACCTATTAATTTACCTTCGACCTAGTGCTTCAAGTTCAGCTCATCTAAGCTCAGACTTTGGCGATGGACCAATGTTGGTATTTTTCAACTTCTTAGCATTAATACCCAGCAAAACCAACTTCCCAAAGTAGACTTCTACAAATTTTGTGATATTTTGTGCTTTGATTTGGTCTTCCATGACCAAGAGCAGAATAAAATTTTACCAATATCACTACTGTTAAATAAGAACTTTGAAAAAGGATACCTGAGTAGCAGCTTCCCCAATTCTTTTTTATTTTGATAATGATCTGATACCCTTATTTTGCTAGAATTCTTGTGTGCTAGAGAATGGTTCCCCAAAACTTTGGACCTGCTCCATAAAACAATACACATGTAGATATCAACTTATTGGTATTATTACAATAACAAAATGTGCAAAAATGTGGATTTCTTAATGATAAACCCATCAAATTAAAAAAAAAAAAAAGTTACCACATAAATAGCTACATACTAATCTTTAACTCAAAACACATGGAGCTACACAATTTCAAAGGAGTGGCTGGTATTGTCTATTTGATGCTAACTGTGGAGCTTCTCATTTACTTCAACATCCTTGAAAAAGCCTAGCTTCTCATAGATTTGAAATTGTTAAAAAAGGTAAAATATTACCAGGTGATTCATGGAAGCTATAGCTCTATTGTTAACCTTCTAGCACAATGTAACCATCATATTAGCTTGTGAAAAATATTAATATCACACAATTACCTTATCTGCAACTAAGAGGTGTCTGGAACAAAGGATCTAAACCACTAAGAGAAACACGTCTGATTACAATCATCGAATTTTCTCTTCTTTTTTTTATCAACTTATAAATTACTTCTCTACATCCTATGACCTCAAACAGGTACATATATAATACTTCTCAACCCTACCATCACCTGGATTTACCTCATCAGTCCTCAATAACCCAATTAAAAAAAACGTATCTCAGTTCCCCAAGACACAAAATCAACGGAAATACGAACTCAAATTGACCAAATCTTACCTTGATTGTCTGAAGAACATACGTGCAGAAATAGATCGGGAGTCGAAATCCTAGTTTGGCCGGCCTGCGTCACTGGTATGATAACCTAGATCGAGCTTACCAGAACTGTCCAGGTGGTGATGTTTACAGAGAAAGAGGTAAAAGAAGAAATTGTGGTTCTTATATTGAAGCTTGAATCGGCATCAGCAACAGATTGTTCTTCTTCTTCTTCTTTGATGCGCAGATCTGATTTCATTCACAGGGAATTTGAGAGAGAGAGAGAGAGAGAGAGTGTGTGTGTGTGGTGGGTTTGAAATTTGAAATGTGATTAGGGTTTTTTGTCCCGCCTTTGTATGTCCGGGCCTTTAAAGAGTTTTTAACTGCTTGAATATATATATAGATATAACATATCCACTAAAGGTTAAAAACTCTTAATTTTCAACATCTCAACACTCTCTCTCTTATATCTATTATATAATAGTATAGATATATATATATATATATATATATATATTGAGACAGTGTATTCTTTCCTTAGGATCTGTTCGCAAACATTCAGACAAATTGAGACGATATATCTTTCCTGTGATCAATTTATACACCTCTAACTCACATATATTACACACTCATTTGTGTGTAATGCTACAAAGATATAATCACACACTACAAAGAAGGGAAAGATAGTAGAGTTATGTATTACTGGTAAAACGTTTCTTACACTTATTTATTTAAAAGTAGTATTTGATTTGATCATAAGAATCAACTTTCCTCTTATCAATAAGGTTATTAACATGTAACCATTTAACTAAAGCATCTCTTAGATGCGCCATGAGGGGCTAGCCCAAATGGTATAGACACAAGTCTCTTAGAGAAGAGGTATCGGGTTTTAATCCTAGGAAGGGTGTGTTTAGGTGTAGAGTTCCATTTAGCCGTTAAAAAAATCTCTTATATGCAATTTAATCAAGAAATCGTATGAATTTAACCCATAATTAAATGAATGAACCTTTCTTTATATGAACCGAAACAAACATGTTCCCAAGTGATAAAGATGATTGTTTGGCCCAAATAACCCTAAATTTATATTCCAAAATGTCATTTTTTCTTGTGATGGTAGTGGGGACTAACAAGATTCCATTTGAGGCACTTTGAGTGATATGTGGCTAACATTGTTGTAGCCAAAGCTAATAGAACCAACACCTGTGTGAGTTATGAGTTAAAGTTGGCATTTTTCATGTGATTTTTAGCCACGACATGTGGCATGCACTTTGTGGAAGTAGTAAAAGATAGTCTATATGCCTCCAATGTTAGTCCATGTTTAGCGGTGAAGATGAACCTTGAAGAGTGGATTAGTGATTCTTGTTCTTGACTCATCCCAAAGATTTTATCGTTCACTTTTGTTATGCTGATTTTTGGTTAATATGTAGAACTGTTTGGATTTTCCTATGCGATGTGGCAAAACATCAGGTTCTATCGTTATCGATTTTGTTCATTATGATACCAATATGGGATCAACACTCAGTATAGCTAGCAATCAAAAGAAAAAGGCCAAGGATATAAATTCGTGATATGCATAAAATGATATCGATACATGTTTTACATCGATCAAAAACTATATAAAGAATATAGTTGTAACATGCCCAAAAGGATACAATACCTGTTTTACATCATTCAAAAATCATAAAAACGAATACCGATACAATGTCGGTATCGGTTCAATTTCATCACAAATTTTATACCGGAACCATCCACATTTGAGGGTGTTTGGGATTAAGTTTGCCAATGCTAATAATGCTTTTCATTTTGGCGTTTTTAAAAGAACTAAAAAAGTTGTTTTTCAAAAGCTACAAAAATTTGGCTTTTTCAATGACTTTTGGCGTTTTATCATAAAATTATCAATTTATCCTCATCCTTAAGAATAGAAACAGAACATCGAAACTTATATTATCCTTTTTGGGCATTTTACTTTTTCCACCACAAAAAAAGTTAATTCAAACATTTTTTTTTAAAAAACTCCATTTAGAAAAGTCATAAGTTAATAAAAAGTTTTGACAAAAAACACTTTTGGAGTTAAATATGTAATCTGAAACACCCTGTGACTCACATATCACCCATGTTTGCATTAATATTATAACTTTCTATACATTGTATTCACATCTAAATGAATATGAATTTTCTTTTTTTCTATTCTCATTTCTTTTAAGTTAATTTGTCTCTATGCTTATACTAGATTAAAACCTTGTGTACATATTAAATGAGTTGAATGAGTAAGACCTGACTTTTTTTTTGTTATTTTGAATATATGGAATAATAATAACAATAATAATAATAACAATAATAATCGATTCACGCAACCGAATAGTTTACAAAAGTTATTTACTGGAGATAAGATGGAGAATTGATCGAGTAAGATAATTTGAGTAGCAACTTAGTGAATTTTTTAGAGATAATTTATTTTAAAACATGGGATACCATGAAATGCTTTTCCTAAATTATCAACTAGTGGGAATGTCCGCGCGTTGCGACTGGTGTTTCGACTCATATCAGATTTAAATATGATGTCTATTACGAACGACAACCAATTCTGGTTTTGGAATTTTTTATCTCATTCAACGAAAAATAGTCATAAAACCTATAAGGTCACAAACATGCAGAGAAAGTCTAGCAGACTGCTTTAATATTACAAGTATATGTATGTTCTAGGGGTGAGCATATAACCATATTAACCAACCTTAACCCGAACCGAACAATACGGTTCAGTTTTAGCTATGGTGTGTGGGATAACTGAATGAACCGAACCAACTAAAAATAAAATATAACAAATTCATCATTATAAATTATTAGAGATAAAACCCAAATGATACCAAAACCTTGATGCTAGATCCATGTCACTAAAAAAATAGAGTGGTGTGTAGGAGGATTTCTTATGGTCATAGCACCTACAAAAACAACTTTTACCTTTAAAAGAATTCTCTTATTATAACAGTCGCACACAGTTCTTTTAATCAAAGTTGAATGACACCAATCATTATAAAATGTGAGGCCCTTGACAATCTAAATGTTTAATTGAAAAGCTAAGTTTAACTAATAACTAATATCCCACATTAAGGAAAGAATCGTGGAAAGGAATGGCGGGTTTCACGTAATTTATTTTCAATACCAATTATAGGCTAAACGGGTCATGTTTGAGTTGGACGTAAATGAGCTTGATTATAACTCGACAACTCATGAAGCTTACTTCAAAGTTAAACAAATACTTTTATATGTTTTTTTCTCCTTTTTATAGCTTTTGACTACCAATAACCAAAAACTTCAAAGTATAAATATGTTGTTACGCATGATTGAATGTTTACTTTTTAACAAATTATTATTTTCTATAGAGATTAAATATAACATATAATTTACTAACCTATTTAATAAATAATTTTATACATTTTTTTTACTGTTTTGCCATTCTCGTTTGATGATCAGTTACCAACTCTAAATAAAAATAAAGGAAAACAGACGATTAGAGAAATCAATAGGCACCTGTTAGTCTATGAGTTGAATTCAATACTTAATTTTACCATGTATAAATTTATTTAGAATAACAATTAATTTAGACTCTTCGCATGTCATCTTAATTATAGGTTACAATGGTGTCGAAATTTCTAAAATGCCCCTAAAGAGTCTTAAATAATGCGTAAGTTTACCCTCTCTAAAATAGCTTGGCTCTCTTGTATATGTTGTTTCAAAATGTGTACACAATGTAAAGTTACTATAAGGGTAGAAAATCTAGTTCTTTTAATAATGTATATAGTGGGTAACCCACGCGTTGCGACAGGGTTGATAATATACGACGGAAACATGATACACGTCAGACAATTTTGTGGTCATTCATGAACATTCCTTGACTAAGCTGAATTATCAGAAAGTAATCAACGTGTCTATAGGGGATTCAATTGGTTATGTGTGTGGACCATTTATTTGTTAGTTATATGAAACTAAAAACCACAGTTCATTTGTATCACAACTCTAATAATTAGTATATCAATTGATGACTAACGGTTATTATTATTGATGGATTATAATTACTTTTCGATCCAAGGTTTCTATTTAGTAATGTTCCATTTGGCAATAACTACTTTTCGATCACTCATCATCTAATGTACTCATAGTAAAAAAAGTGTTTAGGCTTGTTTGCCAAATGGATCGAATCACCCCGTGCAACCCCTATAATATAAATGGATTATTTGTTATTTTAACAAATAAACAAAACTCATAATCGATACGGCAATTTACCTTGAATCACGAATGACAATCAAAGCAACACGGAGGGTTGGCGTTACGTGATGGCCGGTTGGAGATAAAAATGGACATATGTTTAGGCTTGTTCCGTGACACCAATGCTGGTTTTCATAGTTGCGATTCATATGTTGGAGATGAAACAAGGGCGGTGGTGTACAGTGGTGATCAGAGATACAAGGTGTGGAGATGGTCTACGGCGGCGTGTGGACATTTCACTTCGTCAATAATAACAGCAAACAACAATTTAAACATCAAATTCCAAACTTATAACTATATATTTACATGAACCTATTTTAAGTATAATTCATGAAAGTAATAAACTTATAACTTAAAATTTACATATAAACATCCTACAAGAAATAAAGATTCAAACTACCACCGGGTGATCTAAGTCTTAAAGTGAGCAAGAAGTTGTATCGCTTCATCATCTTCTCCGATTTGTGCGAATGTGTGAAACTAGGTAAAGAAAACTATAAAGAATCATCTCTTCACCTGATCATGATTGGGTATCATTTTGTTCTCAAATTAGATTTGCCTCTCGTGACCGGCTACTTGATCGGAAAAAGAACCGGCGAGTACGAGGTGAAGCGCGACCTCACTAATGGCGGTGGAAGTCACCGGAGAATGAAATGATGAAGCCCACGACACTCCAATACGGATAACGTCGGCATGGGCGTCGTAATCATCAAACTTTTTGCTCCAGTAATCAGATCCATTGCCATTTTTGGAATTGCGGCATTGTTTTGTCGCCGCGGGTGCAAAAATTTGAAACCAAACAATTAATAAAAGAGTTCTGCTTTTCAATTACTCTGCTCCACATGTATGAATCGTAGATTTTGAAGTTAAACCCTGGTCTTTAGTATCGATGCTGCTCATGAACGAGTTTATATGTTGAGAGAGGAAATGAGTTTAAAAAGGGGTAGTGGCTATCCAAACCGTCACTGACCGTAGCAATAGAAGGTTACAAATTTTCAATGCATAAATTTATTTACTATAATAATTAATTTAGTCTCTTCACGTATCATCTTAATTATAAGTTACACATGTGTTGAAATCCCTAAAATGCCCCTAAAGTGTCTTAAATTTTTGGATAATGCATAAGTTTACCCTCTCTAAAATAGATTGGCTCTCTTATACATGTTGCTTTAAAATGTGTACACAATGTAAAATTACCAAAAGGGTAGAAATCCTAGTTCTCTTAATAAAGTAGTATAGATATAGATAACTAGACCTACATATCTAGACCAATTGTAATGCAATAACTAAAAAGTGCAATAACTACTGCCACGTCACTACCAGATAGACAAAGACATAATTACTAAACTACACAATACTATGGGTAATGACATAATAACTACTTTATTAAATAATGTTTATATTAAATAAATAAAAAATAATTAAATGGGATGCATTGGGTTGGCATGTGAAGAACCTGACATGGAGGCTTTAACGCCTTCACTACTTAGGTTGGGTAGTGTGGAGTATGCCTCAGCCACCTCAGTGAAACACGCCCCTAACACCGCCCTAGTGACGCAAAATGGAGACGCTAAAGAGGCTCATGAGAGTGGAAACAGGGGCGCAACTTCTAGTGGGTGGGAGGGGCGGCCGACTCCCCGAATCGCTCAGTAGTGGAGAGCATGTAGTTTTCGTATAGAAATTTTTTGGTATATGCGTTTTCGACCCCCCAGTTTTATAAAATTTTTGGGTATATACATTTTTGACCCCCGATCGGAAATCTCAAGCTTTGCCACTGAGTGGAATAATGAGTGTGAAGGAGGGTAAATTGTGGACCACATTTCTACAACCTTAATGGCTGATAAGAAGCCTTTATGTGGAGGTGGGGCGTTAAAGAGTTTGAGTCTACACCACCCAGTCTTGTCGTTAAATAGTATAAATAGACGCAAGTAAGATATTATATTATATAAGATCTTAAAACACAAAGTCGGTGGCTTCTGCCACCGACCAAGTTCTCCATTTTTGTGTAATTTCATTTTCAAAGTAGTTCAAAGTGATATGTCCCATATCAACTAAATTCAAAGATGCTGCGGAGAAAACCCAGCCACATTGAAGACAAAATAGAATACAAAGAAGAAACAAAGAAGCACGCAAACGCACCACCACCTCCACCTCCGCCGCCTTCAATCCCACCGGTGCCACCTCTCTCCTCCACCACTTCAACAATTCCTCCGCCTCCGCCACTTCCAAAGCCCAACACACTTTCTTATCTTTTCTGCTTCCAGTTTTTATACTTTAAAACACTTTGTATACCGATCCAAACCCTAATCCTGATTCACCATGGAGGTCGAAGTGAAGCTTTGATTACCCAATTCTAACACCTACAAAAGCTTAACTTCTCTGTTAGCCCCGTTCCACGTCAGAACACACAATCAGCACAACCATTTCCTCGGCAGCGGCGCAGGAGAACTCTCTGGCCGCCGGGCCGTCCTCCGCATCCGCTTCTACAACGACCAACCGGCTCGTAAATTCGTAATCTGTCTCAAAGCGAAAGCCGTTTTAATAAACAGTGTGAGTCGAGTTGAAGAAGATGAAGGAATTGATTTTTCAATTAGTGAATAATGTTTACCAAACACTAATCGATTAGGAGGTTTGGCGGAATCTTCTACGATTATGAAGAGGCCAGAGGGTTAAGGATGAGTTTTTTTGGGGGAAATGATAATAATGGGGAAAGTTGAACGTCGGTTGACATTTCAGCCTACAACTTTGTCAAAGATCACATTTTTACCCCTTGACATTTTCTTTTACCCTAAACGTTTTCTTTTTTAAAACCTATCTAAAATGCCACTTTGAATTTAGAAATGTGATTTCAATGCATTTCAACTTTTTTTCTTAATACCTACATAAGCCCTTTGTACGTTTTCTACATATGAGTCAAGTCACATATAATACATTTTAATTGTATGGTATATATTTGTACAATACGTTTCCTAGGTATGACCCGGGTCGCCTATAATATGTTTTGACTTAACGGTATAAATTCGAGTTAGTCGGTCGCATATAATATGTGATAAGCGTACGTTATGTATTTGATGTACTTTATGTTTTGATCAAATCGCAATGCTCATATAGGTTACATTGAGTTCATTCGGTTACGTCTTGAAACACACGTTTTCATATAGTTAACGCATCACGTAACGCTTGGACTAATCTATTCCACGATTGCGATTTACCCGTGCCGCAACGCGCGCGGGTCTTTTTACTAGTTGATATAAATAATATGTTTTATCCATTTTGTTCATGTTAAATATCTTGTAAAACCAATTATATATATTCGACAGGGGGAAAGCTATGTTAAAAAAATCCATTTTGTTCACGTTCATTCAATATCTTGTAAACCCGAAGGTACTAAGATAATATTGAGAACTACAATAAAACTTGCAATATTTATAATTGCATGTAGATTTTGATATGTATTAACTTTAGAGTAGTATGGGGAGATGAGGGGAGAATACCGGAGTACAAGATCCGGTGACTCTGCAGGAACTGAGAAGACGCAAATAGGAAGAAAACAACAAGATTAAGGACAGGATATACAACGAGGAAGACAGATGGCATCTAGTGATTAGCAGGAGGGAGGAAAAACAGGTAAAAAGGTTCACCAACAGGGAATACAGACTTCACAACACTACAACCTTCTTCATTTCCAATCTCCCAGATCGCTATAATCGAGATAGACTATGCAAGGCTTTCAGTTTTTTGGAAAATCTTGAAGATGTTTTTGTACCATGGAAAAGAGATGGGGCTGGTAATAAATTCGGTTTCATCAAACTCTCGAACATCCAGGAGGTGGATAGTTGGATTGATAGACTGAAGGAGGTGACTATAGATGGTGCGGTGATTGGGGTAAACTTGGCTAAGTTTAATAGGGATGGATCGAAGATTGAGGCGCAAAAAACTGGGGAGAGGGTTTCTGTTTTTTTCTAGATTGAAGATTGTGGAACCTGAACGACCGCCTAAAAAAATAGTATAGGCCTCGAAACCTAGTAATAATGACGGTAGATCATATAGCAATGTGGTCACCTCCCAAAACATAAAGAATCCGGATATTACCATTGAGTTACCTCCGTTAAACATGGAAGCTAAGAAGCAATGGGAGTTCAAATCCCTAGTCGGGGAAGCAAAAGATATCGAGTTTCTTAATAATCTGAAAATACATCATGTTGGGCTTGTGGAAGAAGGACCGATGTTGAGATATTTGGAAGGATTAAAAGTGTTGATTACTTTCTCTAATAAAGAAGAAGCAAATAATTTCTTGAGAACCAGGGGTGAGGAATGGGCTAGTTGGTTCTCAAGGCTCTATGTCTGGGAAGGGATCCCACCGTTGTTTGAACGGGTTGCATGGATCAAGGTGATCGGTGTCCCAGTTTTGTTATGGGATCGCCATGTGCTTAATCGAATTGGTGAGAGGTGTGGCAGGATTCTTGTCAAGTCGGAGGCTTCCTTTGAAGATGGTAACATGGCGGAAGCCATCGCGCCACGCCGGAAGCCATCGCGCCACGCAAGCCTATACACGTGACAAGGCTGACCTAGCCCTAGCCGGAAGCCATCGCGCCATGGGGGGGAGTCCCCAGCTCCTCCCACGACGCGCCTGGGAAACCCAGGTGGGCTATATAAAGGCCGACGTGGGACATCGTCAGTTGCACCTGTTCGATCGAATTCTACGAACAAACGTTCTCTCTTTCTGTTATTATATTTCTCGAGCCACTAAACTCTGAATCTCTACTACGTAAAAGTGTACGAAACCCTTATCACTGGTACGATACCCTGTCCGATCGATCTGAAACCCATCAACGGATGTCAAAGTGCTTCCTGGATAAGGCAATACTTTGGTAACTACGTTGGGGTTTTAATCTCGTGATTATCGTTAAAGTTTGAATTAGGTTAATACACTAATACGTGTTGCATTGTGTGTTTATTAGGAATCCAAGCTTAATACCAGGAGGCTGCTATAATCAAAACCCTAAATCTACAAAGTGAATCATTCTCTTTTATCAAATGCTTTCAAAACCCTAAATGTTTTCCGGTTGTATTTACAGTGATTAAGTTTTTGTATTCTGAAATTATTGCCAGTATGTGCAATTTTGTATACACTACTAGTCCTGTAACGCCCTGCTTCTTCGTACTTTCCATAATTAGAAAGTCTTGTTTGCATTTCTATTTTTGGAAGTCTTGTGTTCTTGTAATCGTTCCTTCGTTGTAATCGTTGTAAAATCCGAGACTTGAAACATAAATAAAACTCGTATTTCTTTAAATTCGTGTTATACATATATGTACATTTGAATTCGTGAAACAGTTGATACTTTGTTCGTAATTCTTGGAAACTGTGTGTTAAACTTGCGAATACGTGAAATTTACCAATAATACGTCTTTCGAATGCATTCATACGCTTAATCATACTTCTTTATACTTGTTTTATGTTAATTATACATGTTACACCCTTATAATATGCCTTTATATCATAAACTACCCTTTAACACACTTGAATCTTGCAAAAAGGAACATGAGGGGCTAAAAATGACAAAGTTTAAAACATAAACTCACACCAGGACGAGCCTGCCGGGCCGCGACTCGCCCCACACATGTGTTCGCGGGCCGCGAGCCAGCTGGATCCGAGACTAGCGTGATCAGATCATGTATTGGTAGATTTTTCTTGGGTTTTGATTGGTTTTAAGTGTGTTTCTTGCATTTAAAACCTCACCAACCCAACCCTAATCCATCCCCTATAAAACCCAAGACTCCTTTAAGCATTTTTCATTTTCTAAACACTCTCTAATCACTCTCAAACTCTCAAAAACGTAGCTGAATTCAGGAGCTAAGGCAGATTGTTATCTTCTTACAAAAGTGAGCATAATACACTCATCTCTTAACCTTTTTGCTTTGATTCTTTTTCCTACTTACTTGGATTGACCTTAGGAACGTTTCCACAGGTTTTCGATGGAAAACCAAGGTCTGGAATGTCACCAAACAGGCTCCAAAGTGGACTGAAACTTTCTGTTTTGAATCAAACTTGATTAATCTTGCTTAAACTTGAGTTATCTCATCTCAAACCTATGTCCTTATGCTTATAACCACATCTATGGTTATTTGTGCTTAAAAACAAGGGTGAGACATATAAAATCAGAGGTGTAAACCTCATAAACTTTCTGTTTTGATTAGGGTTTAACCCACAAGTAATGAACAAGCTTCAAGCTTGATGTTTATGTGATTATAGGACTAGCTTGGTCTATCCTACTTGAAAATCCACACATTACCTGATGATTTCCATAGAATAGTTGTACCAATTTCATTCTTTATTGTAAGTTCATGACCCTCCTTGATTGTTTTTAACAAAAAGTGTAGTGGTGAATACCCAAGAGGTACCTAAATGGAAGACTTGTTCTTCCTACCTCATGCATGACTTCTATGATACAAAAGAGGTTCCTAAATGGAGGATTCATCCTCCTACCTCATGCTTGATTTATTGGATATATTGATATATATTACATAACCTATATATTACCTAAGTAATCAAACCTTTGATGATGAACTAGTGGTCACTTTTCAAAGTGTTGTGTTTGATTACATCATCTAAAACATTATGTGTTAAAGATGATTACTATTCATATGTTTATGTTCATACGTTTTTAAACTCCGAATTGTTACTCCACCGTTATACTCCAATGCTCATACGCCTTGTTTCTTCATGTAGAAGGACTTGGTGTTCCAACCTCCCATAACAACAACTTTCTCGCGGATTCACAAGTGGAGGGCTTGCAAAACCGTGAGTATACTCAAACTTCCCCTTTTTCGTTTACCACTTTTGGGGTGTAACATGTTGAACTATAAACTACACTCAAACTTTAATCTTTATGCATGCACAAAACAATCCAAATACATGAATGTTATGTTGTTATACTTGATACATATACTTAGGTGATTCGTATTTGATACAACAGTCATTAGCTTTATACGAGCCTCCATTTGACATGTATAGTGCTATAGGAGTAAAGCACCACCCGTGAACGAGAGGTCATGTTAAATTTCATTCTTTATTGCGTAAACAAAGGGTTGACTAGAAATATTACATGCCTTGTTAAGTTGATCTTGTATAACCTAAGTTGCCATGTGGATTCGTTTTTTAAACTTTTGTACTTATACAAGTACTTAAACTTGTATACTCGTCTTTGCTTTTGCATTGAACTTTATTTTAAATATGTTACAGGTTGAGGATGACAATGCAATGAAATGAAGTAGCAATGATGCCTAGATACACATTTGGACGTCTTAGGTTAAAATGTTGTATCAATTTTGTTCTTATTGTTATGTATTTTCGTTGAACTTGTTGTTATTTGAAATTCTATGTAATGTTGGACAATTTGATTTATGAAATGAAAACGGTTTGAATTAAATATTGTCAGCAATAGTGTTATGAAGTCTCTTGCAATCTCGTTTTCGTCCCACTCCGATGATTCCGCCATTGGTTGGGGTGTGACAGATTGGTATCAGAGCCATAACTATAGGGAATTAGGTAGAATTGCCATGTTCGACCTAGTCTATAGTAGGTACCTCATTTTTTACCATTCTTGATTCATGCTTAAAATATTACTCTTCCTACTTTGCGTCTTTCTCTTCTTTTTGGTCTTAATGTTTACATAATGTCTTTCCTAAGACATTTTACACAATACACTTGAAGACTTGAAGACACTCTTTATACAAAAGAGAGAAGTTTACCAAAATAGGCGTGAAACCCACAATTTGGTGAACGACTCTCATTCCGCTTATTCTTTATTTTGCACGAAATTACACCATTAAGTTAGGAGTGAAATCCACATCTTAATGGTAAATTTCCAATTCAAACTCTAGTGGACCCTCGTCAAAGTGTCGAAATTAAATTTTGACCTGACGAGTACCAACCACATTAGGGTTCGAAATCGTCAAGTAAGGGGTGAAACCCGCATCTTATCGATTAAGTCCCATTCCTAGATTTTCAATCTCGCCAAAGTTTCGATTGTCTCAATCGCTTAGAGAAGTGTAGTAACTGGAAGGGTAAGATACCGTTAATCACTTCTCGAGGAGAGTATCCTATAGGCCAAAGCACGTTTCTCTAATTTGAAAGGACTTTCGATTCACTTTGGAATAGTCGACGTTTCTCTACCCGAAACAATCCTATATTTTATGAGCCTCTCTTTTATGTGATTCAATTTATATGTTCGGCGAAGAAAGAGGCACCGGTTAATTTTCTTACAGACCCGTCAGAGGGGAGATCCACCCTACGCCCAGCTGACGTGCTAGTTTTTGGTTGGGAGGGCGGGAAACATGCTTGTGTCGATCTCACAGGTGTATCCCCACTAGCCGGGTTCCAGGAAAATGGGTTTGTGGCGGGGCAAGCGGTACTGAAAGCAGAGTCAAAGAAGGTGGAAAAGCACGCGAAAGCTTGTGAGGATAATCAGCATGCCTTTGTCCCCCTGGCGTTTGACACGTTCGGCTCCTTGGCGCCGGAAGCAGTTCGGTTCTTGTCTAGAGTGCAGCGTGTGGTCCATAGCAACTTTTCGACCCCTCAGGGGCGGGGCTTTGTTTTTAGTAGATTAGGGTTTTCTATTCAGAAAGGGATGGCGGCGCAGTTTGTTGCTCGTCTACCTGCTATCCTTATGTAATTTGCCCTGATGATTGGAATGAAATAAAAATTTCTTTTTGAAAAAAAAATTTATATGTGATTTTATACTTGTTACCTTGTTCATTTCAAAACCGTTACACAATTCACACATCTCGCGCAATCAAAAACAATAATAACTAGTTTTTTTACTTCGCGCGTTGCAGCGAAACCAAGCAAATGTGTGACAACTCGAACCCTCCATCCTGATCGTCAAGAGACGAGCCTATGATTATTGTTATTGTTGTTGCTGTTATTATTATTATTATTATTATTATTATTATTATTATTATTATTATTATTATTATTATGATCATCATCATCATTATCAACCCGCAACGAGATAAACGAGTTGAACCGCTTTAATCATTCGCAATTTAAACCGAGCGTTTGCATTAAGTTAGATGCATAAGTATGTGGATCCTTTCGCACGGGCTCAAGCCCAACCCAAAACCCTTGCATCTAAACCCTACCCTATATATTCAACTTAAACCCCCATCCCTTCATTGAGAACCCTAGTAACATACACACATAATCTCAGTCGCTTTCCCCTAACCCTCCTCCCTCACAGTCCAGTCACCGGATTTCCGGCGACATTGCCGGCTCCGGTCATACTTCCGGCTGGCTGATGTGACCACACTCCCCTATTTCTTCTACACCTTCACACCCACCCATCTATACATCACGACCCCCCTATCGCGCACCTACATCTCAGAGAAGGAGAGAGATGACAGAGAAAAAGGAAGCTGGCACCTCCGGAGACCTCCTCGGCGGCAGCGCCGCTGCTCATGGCGGCGGTCAATAGGATCGGAGCAAGCATCTTTTCACTCCGAAGAACTGCTACCGAGAGGGTGATGGCGGAAGGCAGTGGTAGAACGACGGCAGCAGTGACTGATGTCGGCGGAGGCAACCTCCGGCCGTCATAGTGGTGACGAGTCCAATGTGACTGATTCGGTCAACCCTGGTTCGGGCAGCAGGAGTATTTCTGCAGTGGTGGCTGGGTGGCTACGGATCTCAGTTCAAAAAAAGGGAACAATGGCGGCACCAATGTACCCATTCGGTCAGTAAATGCTCTCCGGAAGATTGTTTGGTATTGCTTGTATCAATTATTGTTCACCTAGCTTTGTTGTTAATTGTTTGTGATATGCATAATATTTGAAAGTGGGTTTAATAAGTGATTTTTGTTAAGCTGGTGATTTTTAATGATGATATAATCTTTATATGATAAAGTAGTGAACGATGATGGAATTTCAAAAAGGTAGACTGTTAAATAAAGTCTGATTGCTCATTTGGGATTTTGTGTGGTTTATAAATTTTGAAATGAAAAGGTTAATTGTGCGTTGAAGCTGAGTGGAATTTATTGTCTGTTGCAAAGATGTTAAGTGTTATAAGATAATTAGAGCTTTTTAAGGTAATTTTGGGATATGTTGGTCATATTAATTTAGTTGGTAGTTAGAATTTAAGTACTGAACGAAGAAACAATTGGGGGTAATAGTGAAAACTCAGGTCAGTTATACGTATGCACTAGGATTCATTATGTGTAAACACGGATGCTTGAGAATAAAAATCGTTTTGATTGTTTATTGTTCGCCGATGATAAATTGCTAGAGTGCTACAACTTGGGGTTCACATGCTAGGTTGTTCGGTGATATCAAAATAAATAAATGATAGATTTGATATCATGATTGGTGCTTGATTTAGTAGTGTTTAAATCTGTGCACAAAATAACGAAAATATGGATTGAAAACATGTGTTTAAATCTGACTGAGATTGCGAGTCGAAGCATGTCCGGTTGCGACTTGAGATCCTTTTGGTTCGAACTCAAAACGGGACTCCACACACCAAAAGACTCGAAACCAATCCGGTTGTGAGACGAGACCTCCTTGATTCCAACTCAAAATGTTTGTCACTCGAGATTTCTAGATTGTGAGTCGAGATCTCATGGTCTCGACTAATGTCCCACTCGCAACGTATTTGGGTCGTACATTAACTATTGTTCTCACTATTGGGCGTTCACTGTAAATTTAAATAAGGCCCACATACTCTACATGTTACATGACAGTTTGACTTACATGCTCTACATGTTACATGATGGTTTGACTTACATGCTATTTGTTAGATACGTGTAATTTATACGTGACATTACTTGCACACGAACCTAATAAATATTTAATAACCATAATAGGGTATGGCTGACCAACGTAACACAAGTAAATGTCAACCGAGCAAAGCAAAGGTGAGTTCACTACTTTTTACTTAAAGCATGCGTTCCCGGTGGTTGGGAAACAGAACGAAACAACTTTTCCTGGTTTGGAATTACTTACTATCTCCTTATGAGGGATCCGGTATTTCTATCTCCTGGTGTGGGATACGGGTTACAACATTATCCCCGGTGAGGGATACAACTTACTTTTCTTCCCTTGTTACTGGGAACTTTTAGTTAATTACTGTTTATACGAAAATGCAACGAGCAACACTAAACGAAACTCTATCACTCAAGTCCCTACTACATAATACCGATTAGTCGCCAGGGCCAGGCGAACGGGTTATTAGTTGATAGCGCTATTTAGGTTTTACCAGCCTCACACCGTGCCCGTGTATGGGATCGGTCGTGAACTAATGGACTCAGGCATCCGTCAATGATGATAGAACATTGACATCAGGGCATTATGCGGAAACGCAACGGTTACCTAGTGTTCGGTATTGGAAAAACAGTTTAGTCGCTTACTTATGGGGTAGCTCCCCATGGCATGTATAAACGGGTAAATTAACTGGTTAAAACGAGTTTTTGGAATTAAAACTGGAAAACTGCAAACACGTGAACTCGCCAACATTATGTTGACACTCTATTGCATGCTTTGCAGGTTGCTCGGTACAGCTTTGGACGGACATTGCAATTGGATGGAGTGCGTGGTTTGTAAGAAACATATTAATAAACTTGTGGTTTCAATTATGATAAGTTTTCTTCCCCTTTCCGCTGTGAACTTAAACTATGTTTTGAAAAATTTAAATTAGGTCACTAATTATGCAAATGTTTATAACCATAACTAATTCGTTCAAAATAATTAGTGGCTAAGATCCTGGTCGTCACACGCCTCGCGGTAATACTCCGCGCGTGGATTTTGAGGGTGTGACAGATTGGTATTAGAGCCATTGGTTATAGCGAACTAGGTTTTAAATATAAAATATTTTGGTTTGGGAAATAAAATATTTTTATAAGAAAACCAGACTATAACTATGTGACAACTCGAACCCTCGATCCTGATCGTCAAGAGACGAGCCTATAATTATTGTTATTGTTGTTGCTGTTATTATTATTATTATTATTATTATTATTATTATTATTATTATTATTATTATTATTATTATTATTATTATCATCATCATCATCATTATCAACCCGCAACGAGATAAACGAGTTGAACCGCTTTAATCATTCGCAATTTAAACCGAGCGTTTGCATTAAGTTAGATGCATAAGTATGTGGATCCTTTCGCACGGGCTCAAGCCCAACCCAAAACCCTTGCATCTAAACCCTACCCTATATATTCAACTTAAACCCCCATCCCTTCATTGAGAACCCTAGTAACATACACACATAATCTCAGCCGCTTTCCCCTAACCCTCCTCCCTCACAGTCCAGTCACCGGATTTCCGGCGACATTGCCGGCTCTGGTCATACTTCCGGCTGGCTGATGTGACCACACTCCCCTATTTCTTCTACACCTTCACACCCACCTATCTATACATCACGACCCCCCTATCGCGCACCTACATCTCAGAGAAGGAGAGAGATGACAGAGAAAAAGGAAGCTGGCACCTCCGGCGACCTCCTCGGCGGCAGCGCCGCTGCTCATGGCGGCGGTCAATAGGAGCGGAGCAAGCATCTTTTCACTCCGAAGAACTGCTACCGAGAGGGTGATGGCGGAAGGCAGTGGTAGAACGACGGCGGCAGCGACTGATGCCGGCGGAGGCAACCTCCGGCCGTCATAGTGGTGACGAGTCCAATGTGACTGATTCGGTCAACCCTGGTTCGGGACAGCAGGAGTATTTCTGCGGTGGTGGCTGGGTGGCTACGGATCTCAGTTCAAAAAAAGGGAACAATGGCGGCACCAATGTACCCATTCAGTCAGTAAATGCTCTCCGGAAGATTGTTTGGTATTGCTTGTATCAATTATTGTTCACCTAGCTTTGTTGTTAATTGTTTGTGATATGCATAATATTTGAAAGTGGGTTTAATGAGTGATTTTTGTTAAGCTGGTAATTTTTAATGATGATATAATCTTTATATGATAAAGTAGTGAACGATGATGGAATTTCAAAAAGGTAGACTGTTAAATAAAGTCTGATTGCTCATTTGGGATTTTGTGTGGTTTATAAATTTTGAAATGAAAAGGTTAATTGTGCATTGAAGCTGAGTGGAATTTATTGTCTGTTGCAAAGATGTTAAGTGTTATAAGATAATTAGAGCTTTTTAAGGTAATTTTGGGATATGTTGGTCATATTAGTTTAATTGGTAGTTAGAATTTAAGTACTGAACGAAGAAACAATTGGGGGTAATAGTGAAAACTCAGGTCAGTTATACGTATGCACTAGGATTCATTATGTGTAAACACGGATGCTTGAGAATAAAAATCGTTTTGATGATTGTTTTGATTGTTTATTGTTCGCCGATGATAAATTGCTAGAGTGCTACAACTTGGGGTTCACATGCTAGGTTGTTCGGTGATATCAAAATAAATGATAGATTTGATATCATGATTTGTGCTTGATTTAGTAGTGTTTAAATCTGTGCACAAAATAACGAAAATATGGATTGAAAACATGTGTTTAAATCTGACTGAGATTGCGAGTCGAAGCATGTCCGGTTGCGACTTGAGATCCTTTTGGTTCGAACTCGAAACGGGACTCCACACACCAAAAGACTCGAAACCAATCCGGTTGTGAGTCGAGACCTCCTTGATTCCGACTCAAAATGTTTGTCACTCGAGATTTCTAGATTGTGAGTCGAGATCTCATGGTCTCGACTAATGTCCCACTCGCAACGTATTTGGGCCGTACATTAACTATTGTTCTCACTATTGGGCGTTCACTGTAAATTTAAATAAGGCCCACATACTCTACATGTTACATGACAGTTTGACTTACATGCTCTACATGTTACATGATGGTTTGACTTACATGCTATTTGTTAGATACGTGTAATTTATATGTGACATTACTTGCACACGAACCTAATAAATATTTAATAACCATAATAGGGTATGGTTGACCAACGTAACACAAGTAAATGTCAACCGAGCAAAGCAAAGGTGAGTTCACTACTTTTTACTTAAAGCATGCGTTCCCGGTGGTTGGGAAACGGAACGAAACAACTTTTCCTGGTTTGGAATTACTTACTATCTCCTTATGAGGGATCCGGTATTTCTATCTCCTGGTGTGGGATACGGGTTACAACATTATCCCCGGTGAGGGATACAAACTTACTTTTCTTCCCTTGTTACTGGGAACTTTTAGTTAATTACTGTTTATACGGAAATGCAACGAGCAACACTAAACGAAACTCTATCACTCAAGTCCCTACTACATAATACCGATTAGTCGCCGGGGCCAGGCGAATGGGTTATTAGTTGATAGCGCTATTTAGGTTTTACCAGCCTCACACCGTGCCCGTGTATGGGATCGGTCGTGAACTAATGGACTCAGGCATCCGTCAATGATGATAGAACATTGACATCGGGGCATTCTGCGGAAACGCAACGGTTACCTAGTGTTCGGTATTGGAAAAACAGTTTAGTCGCTTACTTATGGGGTAGCTCCCCATGGCATGTATAAACGGGTAAATTAACTGGTTAAAACGAGTTTTTGGAATTAAAACTGGAAAACTGCAAACACGTGAACTCGCCAACATTATGTTGACACTCTACTGCATGCTTTGCAGGTTGCTCGGTACAGCTTTGGACGGACGTTGCAATTGGATGGAGTGCGTGGTTTGTAAGAAACATGTTAATAAACTTGTGGTTTCAATTATGATAAGTTTTCTTCCCCTTTCCGCTGTGAACTTAAACTATGTTTTGAAAAATTTAAATTAGGTCACTAATTATGCAAATGTTTATAACCATAACTAATCCGTTCAAAATAATTAGTGGCTAAGATCCTGGTCGTCACACGCCTCGCGGTAATACTCCGCGCGTGGATTTTGAGGGTGTGACAGATTGGTATCAGAGCCATTGGTTATAGCAAACTAGGTTTTAAATATAAAATATTTTGGTTTGGGAAATAAAATATTTTTATAAGAAAACCAGACTATAACCGTTCTTTAATGGAAACCACAACTACAGCACACTCCGGATTGCAATGTTCGTCAACCTCAGATACTCACCTGGTAATGGTAGGCTAACGACATTTACTTGTGCATAAATTATGTGTGTGAACACGCATGTGTGTATGTGTATAATTAGCATAAATGTGCGTATATTTAGTAATTAATGCAGTGGATCATACGAAGGCTAGGCTAGCATGTTACGTGTTAAACAGGAGTGAGTCCTCCTAAACCTAATTCGAAACTACGACACACTAAGGGCAAGGAACTAGTTATTCCAAGTCCTCGTCCACGTATTTCCTAATATCATCCTTGGACTGTAAATCAACGTAAGGGACGTCCGCTCGATAGACCTGCCCAGGAAAAGCCTGCTACACAGCACATAGAGAAGTTACAAAAACGAATCGACAAAGGGGAGCCACCCCTACATCATGGGATGTTAGAACGAAAGACGGCGTCATTCGCATCCTTTTTACTTGCGTATTTCTTTTCCCGCCTTAAGTAGTGGGATTTGTCCCCTCACCCGACTGATCACCTGGATTCTTGAAACGTGCTAGTAAGTCTACACCTTTCGAGTTTATGTTTGCACGTCTTGAACACAAAAAGCATGCGTGGTGTATGCTTCTCACTGTAGTGCCAGCAATCGTATCACCTTTTCATCGACCATGAAATTATTTCCCCTAATTCCTCGTTACATGGTTAATCCTTATTCAAGTTGAACTTTATACCATAGCACGCCCCGAAACCCAGCAAAGTGATATCTTTCTTACAAACCGGTGTGTTTGAAAGCGTGGCAAGACGAAGACACGAGCCAGTCAACCCACCGACGAGTACGGTGATCTAGATGCTGATCTTATCCTCCATTTGCCAGAACTATTATTCCTTGACGACTTATTTGATTCCGTGAATCCTTTCATTAGCTTTCGTACGAAACCGCGTTTATTGCTCAAGACGGTATCCCCGCTTCTATCGTTTCTTTATCCCCACATCCACGTTTCTTCATATAGAAACCTTGACCAGATCTCTCATCAGTTGGCGAATCCAACAACCTTGACCTTTAGTCGACAAACTTTTAGCCCTTGAAATTCAGCAACGTGTTATTTCAATCGTACTTTCTCGAAAACCTGTTTTTGCAAAGCCACATCGAAACCCCCTCGACGACGCAAGCGCTACACCAAACTCATTCGCGCGACTTAGAACAATCCACTCGAACTTGGTTCCTTACCGATTTGAGGAATCACATCTTGCCATACGACGACCATCCCTCGCTAGTTACTTCTTTTGTGCTAACCAAGTCAACGTAACACCCCCCCTCCAGTAAACGACATTCCTTATTCTTTTACACCCATAACTTGCGTACGACCAGCTATCTCATCGACGTCAGATAAACCCCTATTGCCGATCCCAAAGCCTTCATGTTTTGTCTCAAGTTGAACACATCAGCTATGACTACCCTTCTTGCATTATCTCGCTACCCGTGTTGTGATTCACAGATTCCATGATCCTTGTCCTACTCTACTCTGCACAAATCTCTGTCTGAACGAATTACTCCTACGAATGTTACTCGTTGGAGCAACGAGCCAAGGGTACCCCGGGGGTAAAGGTACCACAAGCATTGCTCTTCGAATTTGACACGACTAACACCTAGTCACGACACCCTAATTTATTCTATCCTGTCAAAAATTTGACGCTTGTTTCTTTTGACGACATCTGAACCTACTCCGAAAACCCGAGGTAGTCCGAACGACTCCTCTGTGCTACCCTGGCACCTCTACAACTCAACCGCCTGCGTTAAGTTTCCCACACGACTTTTAAACGTCTCAACGCTCGCATTTCTCGACCGTACGCAACCCCTCACGAGTTTGACTCGAAAGAGCATCATCTGGCTTTAGAGAGATGCTCAGTGATCCGCAACTCCGGTAATTGAAAGATAATCTATGATGTGCTCCTATTTTATTCTATCCTGCCAAAGACATTGATGAAATGTCTGCTAGTAATGGCATGCGACCAAAGAAACCGACAAGCCCTCGAACTTACAACCATCTACTTGATAAGAAGTAGATGCTGGGCACAGAGTGCCGACTTCTATCGCTTTTGACCGAAACACACATTTTGCATCCGATTTGTCGCAGGCTGCGCACAAAGACTTTTGGCTCACTGTTAGGCATGAGCACCATTTATCACCCGCAACCTGATGGTCGGGCCAAACGCACCATCCAAACATTCAAAGGCATGTTGAGAACATGTGTATTGACCATGGATACGAGTGACACCTCCCTTATGTAGAAATCTCTTCCAACAACTACTACCGCACTAGCATTCAGGCAACACAATTTGAGGCATTGCACGGACGCAGATGCCGTTCACCCCTATGTTGGGCGGAAGCCAAATTTCCGGCCCAAAACTTGCACTTGACACAACGGGTAGGATTGCACAGGACAGACAATGCATGGCGGCAGCTCCAGAGCGTCAGAAAGGCTACGCGGATAAGCGTAGGAAACCTCTAGAACTCCGAGTCGGAGACTGGGTTCTACTTAAAGTTTCACCCTGGAAGGGTGTGGTACGTTTTGACAAACAGGGCAAACTTAATCCGTGATATGTTGGACCGTTCAAAATTTACCGAGAGGATCGGTAGGGTTGTTATAGACTAAACCTGCCTGAAGAGCTGAATGCGCTACACAACGTCTTTCGCGTGCCTAATCTGAAGAGGTGTCTGTCAGATGAAACATTCGTTGTTCCTTTTAGTAACCCGTGATCAGCAACAAACTACGCTTCGTCGAGAAACCAATTGAGATCGAGGATCAGGAAATCAAAACCCTCGAGCGTAGTGTAACCAACAGACCGAGTTCGATGGAACTCACACCGTGGCCCAGAGTTTACCTGGTAATGGGAAAACCAGATGATGCGCATGTATCCCCAGTTGTTTACAAAAACTACTCCAGCACTAAAGCTACCGCTAAATTTCGGGAAGAAATTCCAAGCCAACAAGGGGATGATGTGACGCCCCACGAAAACGTTTAAACACACTAGCCTGTTAGTGGCTGCACTCTAACTTTCGGGACGAAAGTTCTTAAAACCTGGGGATAATGTGACACTTCGGGTTTTCCTGTACGCTTCTTGGATGTTATGATTAATATTGTGAAATTCTATACTATGTGAAATACATCCGAACTCCGTGGATCTTGTGCTACATGATTTTTTCGTGCTATGTGACTGTATGTGCTATGTGGCGTACATGTTCGTTCTGTGGACTTTCATGAAACTGATTATATCTACGTATAGTAATGGGAATCTAAGTACACATTTAGAGTGAATCGCATGACTTTTGCTTAAATTTCGAGGACGAAATTCCTGTAACATGGGGAGAATGTGACAACTCGAACCCTCGATCCTGATCGTCAAGAGACGAGCCTATGATTATTGTTATTGTTGTTGCTGTTATTATTATTATTATTATTATTATTATTATTATTATTATTATTATTATTATTATTATTATTATTATTATTATTATTATTATCATCATCATTATCAACCCGCAACGAGATAAACGAGTTGAACCGCTTTAATCATTCGCAATTTAAACCGAGCGTTTGCATTAAGTTAGATGCATAAGTATGTGGATCCTTTCGCACGGGCTCAAGCCCAACCCAAAACCCTTGCATCTAAACCCTACCCTATATATTCAACTTAAACCCCCATCCCTTCATTGAGAACCCTAGTAACATACACACATAATCTCAGCCGCTTTCCCCTAACCCTCCTCCCTCACAGTCCAGTCACCGGATTTCCGGCGACATTGCCGGCTCCGGTCATACTTCCGGCTGGCTGATGTGACCACACTCCCCTATTTCTTCTACACCTTCACACCCACCTATCTATACATCACGACCCCCCTATCGCGCCCCTACATCTCAGAGAAGGAGAGAGATGACAGAGAAAAAGGAAGCTGGCACCTCCGGCGACCTCCTCGGCGGCAGCGCCGCTGCTCATGGCGGCGGTCAATAGGAGCGGAGCAAGCATCTTTTCACTCCGAAGAACTGCTACCGAGAGGGTGATGGCGGAAGGCAGTGGTAGAACGACGGCAGCAGCGACTGATGCCGGCGGAGGCAACCTCCGGCCGTCATAGTGGTGACGAGTCCAATGTGACTGATTCGGTCAACCCTGGTTCGGGACAGCAGGAGTATTTCTGCGATGGTGGCTGGGTAGCTACGGATCTCAGTTCAAAAAAAGGGAACAATGGCGGCACCAATGTACCCATTCGGTCAGTAAATGCTCTCCGGAAGATTGTTTGGTATTGCTTGTATCAATTATTGTTCACCTAGCTTTGTTGTTAATTGTTTGTGATATGCATAATATTTGAAAGTGGGTTTAATGAGTGATTTTTGTTAAGGTGGTGATTTTTAATGATGATATAATCTTTATATGATAAAGTAGTGAACGATGATGGAATTTCAAAAAGGTAGACTGTTAAATAAAGTCTGATTGCTCATTTGGGATTTTGGGGCTGTTTGTTTAGGTCTGAATGGAACCATTCAGAGGTTCACATCTGATTCGGTCAGATGTAAATGTGTTTGGTTCATTAAGACATACCTCTGAATAGGTTCCATTCAGATCTGAATGGTTCAGCTAGTTCCCACATCTGAATGAAACATTGGACTTGTATGCCCTTTGCCCCCATCCCCTTCACGAGTTCTCCACAGCCCCATCTCCTATCCTCTCCACTCCTCCACCGCCGGTAACGTTGATCTGACCTGGTTTGAATCGTGACTAACTTTGACCCAGAACCAAGCACCACCGTCTCCACCGCCGGTAACGGCGCTCCCGCCGGCGACTCTGGTTCTGCTGCGACACTATCCTTAAAAGCAAAGCAACCGGAAACCTAACCCGATTCCGTAGAAGGCGGCACTGTCACCGGGCCCACTGTAAACACCCACCACCGCCGCCGCATAACACCATCAACCCCACCACTGTGCCGTTTGGAGACTGACTTGAAACAACCACTACCTAGCCAAACATCATGCTCCGGCGACCGGACTCGTGAGTGAGAAGAGGGAAATGGCAGTGGGTGTGTAATGGTAGAAGGAAGGGGGATTGGGGTGTTTGGATAAGATCTGCAGAGGAGAAGGAATGGGGTGTTTATAAAATGGTTTTTTTAATTAAAAAGGGTAAAAATGTCATTTTATACCGTCATTCAGATGTGCAACCAAACAGCACTTTACTGGTTCAGCACTTACTGGTTCAGAGCCTCTTACCCATTCAAACCTCTTATTCATTCAGCACTTATTGATTCAGATGTTGCCAAACAGCCCCTTTGTGTGGTTTATAAATTTTGAAATGAAAAGGTTAATTGTGCATTGAAGCTGAGTGGAATTTATTGTCTGTTGCAAAGATGTTAAGTGTTATAAGATAATTAGAGCTTTTTAAGGTAATTTTGGGATATGTTGGTCATATTAATTTAGTTGGTAGTTAGAATTTAAGTACTGAACGAAGAAACAATTGGGGGTAATAGTGAAAACTCAGGTCAGTTATACGTATGCACTAGGATTCATTATGTGTAAACACGGATGCTTGAGAATAAAAATCGTTTTGATGATTGTTTTGATTGTTTATTGTTCGCCGATGATAAATTGCTAGAGTGCTACAACTTGGGGTTCACATGCTAGGTTGTTCGGTGATATCAAAATAAATGATAGATTTGATATCATGATTGGTGCTTGATTTAGTAGTGTTTAAATCTGTGCACAAAATAACGAAAATATGGATTGAAAACATGTGTTTAAATCTGACTGAGATTGCGAGTCGAAGCATGTCCGGTTGCGACTTGAGATCCTTTTTGTTCGAACTCAAAACGGGACTCCACACACCAAAAGACTCGAAACCAATCCGGTTGTGAGTCGAGACCTCTTTGATTCCGACTCAAAATGTTTGTCACTCGAGATTTCTAGATTGTGAGTCGAGATCTCATGGTCTCGACTAATGTCCCACTCGCAACGTATTTGGGCCGTACATTAACTATTGTTCTCACTATTGGGCGTTCACTGTAAATTTAAATAAGGCCCACATACTCTACATGTTACATGACAGTTTGACTTACATGCTCTACATGTTACATGATGGTTTGACTTACATGCTATTTGTTAGATACGTGTAATTTATACGTGACATTACTTGCACACGAACCTAATAAATATTTAATAACCATAATAGGGTATGGTTGACCAACGTAACACAAGTAAATGTCAACCGAGCAAAGCAAAGGTGAGTTCACTACTTTTTACTTAAAGCATGCGTTCCCGGTGGTTGGGAAACGGAACGAAACAACTTTTCCTGGTTTGGAATTACTTACTATCTCCTTATGAGGGATCCGGTATTTCTATCTCCTGGTGTGGGATACGGGTTACAACATTATCCCTGGTGAGGGATACAAACTTACTTTTCTTCCCTTGTTACTGGGAACTTTTAGTTAATTACTGTTTATACGGAAATGCAACGAGCAACACTAAACGAAACTCTATCACTCAAGTCCCTACTACATAATACCGATTAGTCGCCGGGGCCAGGCGAACTAGTTATTAGTTGATAACGCTATTTAGGTTTTACCAGCCTCACACCGTGCCCGTGTATGGGATCGGTCGTGAACTAATGGACTCAGGCATCCGTCAATGATGATAGAACATTGACATCGGGGCATTCTGCGGAAACGCAACGGTTACCTAGTGTTCGGTATTGGAAAAACAGTTTAGTCGCTTACTTATGGGGTAGCTCCCCATGGCATGTATAAACGGGTAAATTAAATGGTTAAAACGAGTTTTTGGAATTAAAACTGGAAAACTGCAAACACGTGAACTCGCCAACATTATGTTGACACTCTACTGCATGCTTTGCAGGTTGCTCGGTACAACTTTGGACGGACGTTGCAATTGGATGGAGTGCGTGGTTTGTAAGAAACATGTTAATAAACTTGTGGTTTCAATTATGATAAGTTTTCTTCCCCTTTCCGCTGTGAACTTAAACTATGTTTTGAAAAATTTAAATTAGGTCACTAATTATGCAAATGTTTATAACCATAACTAATCCGTTCAAAATAATTAGTGGCTAAGATCCTGGTCGTCACACGCCTCGCGGTAATACTCCGCGCGTGGATTTTGAGGGTGTGACAAAATGATAATGTAAAACAAACGTGATGTAAAAATAAAACATGTTGCCAAACCATTAGAACGGTTTAGTTTATTATCGTACCGTTTTATAGTACCAAATAAATACTTTATTTTTAGTACAACTTCATTTTTAACAAACTTATAACGGAATGTCAGAGAAAAATTAAGCACAACTACGTGCTTAAGTTTTTAGAAAAAAGTTATAAACGTAAATTGTTAAAGAAGTATCAAATTAATTGATAAATTAATATATTTTCTAATAAAAAAATATTAAAAAATGGTAAAGGAAATATTCTATGGTTTTAAGAAAGAAAAAAAAGTAAAAAATATGTTATTAAAAGTAAATATTATAAAAAATATATAATTAAAACGGAATGTCAAGGAAAAATCAAGCAGAACTACGTGTTTATTTTTTTTAAGTTATAAACATAATTGTTAAAGAAGTATCAAATTAATTGATAAAATAATATATTTTTTAATAAAAGAAAAAATATTAGAAAAATGATAAAGGAAATAATCTATGGTTTTTTTTTTAAAAAAAGTAAAAAATATGTTATTAAAAGTAAATATAATAATAAAGTAATATAATATATTAAATAAAAACAATAATAAAAAGCTATATATTATTATAAAAAGAAAATTACTATTCATCGTCCCTTGCAAACATAATATATATAATATATATAATTCTCGTGAACAAACTAAATTTATACTCTTTTACGCATTCACACGTGATTATGTTTTGTAAATGCTTGTTGAATTCATGCTAATTATGTGAACCATACCTGATCAAGTCTCATCCTTTTTCCCTTCTCTTTCGATTCGTAGATGTCGTCCAACACTGCGCCAAAGAGGACCAAGTCAAAGAAGGGTTCAACCTCCAACACCAACTCTGATTCCATGTTGTCACGACCTCCAACTCGGTTTTACCCATTTCAGGAGTCGTGGGACAGAAACCCGTGGTATTTTTTATTTTGGCAGCGGAAAGTTTAACTGGATCTTTTAAAACTGAAAATGCCCAATTATTTTATGTCACATTTTGGGATAAACCCCATAATTTACATCAAGGGAAATTTCACTGGGAAATTCCTGTTTTACAAAAACCTGTTTATTTATTTTATTTACTGAGCCACATTCTTCAAGCTGGTGTGCTATGCGACACCTTTCCTGATTCACAGTAAATCACCAGAAACATGTTTAAGAAGATTTTATCAGCGGGGAAATACTGGAGAGTCACTCAAGTTTATAAAGCGACCTATTAGTTATAGATTACAGCATAAGAGCGATTACAATGGCCACTATCTTATAATTATCTGGCCCCGTGTCACACCCTGGTGACGATGGTCATACCACCATTGGGTCCTTTTTATCCAATAGTGATGATTATCACTGTTAAAAGTGAGAACAATAGTAATGTGCACAATACCCCCCACTTGCCAGTAAATTTAAGATAACCAAGACTTAATCCCTATAACATATAACTGGAAAACATTTAGGTATTTGCAAAATACTTTTGACAAAAGAGAATGACTCACATTGCAAGTTTAATTGGACAGAACCTTGCCTACTGATTTAGTCTTGTAACCTAGGTAAATAATAATGCACACAAAACTAGGTTAGTAACTTAATACAACATTTACGATAAGCTCACGAAATCAAAACCCCCACGACGAATGACAAAGTGTAGCCCGCATTCGGGTAGCACTTAAACATCCATCGGATCAGTTTCAATCAATCGGACATTGTATTGTAGCAGTGATCGAGTTATTACCCTGTTATCGCAGTAGAGATTCGTGCTTGTGTGTGTTTTTGAACGAAACAGCGAATATCTCAATGTACGAAATGAATTTTTACGTCGAAACACAATAGCCACGCAAGTGCCAAACTCCTGAGCTTTATACTGAATTTTGGCTCCTCTCGCGTGTCGCGCCAGACCCACCTGGTCCTGGCGCGATGGCTACCCTTTTAGGGTAGGGTAGCCTCGTGTCCTACATAGCCTAGGTGAGTCAACAGCAAATGCATTTCGTGCTTTACAAACGGTTTTAAGGATAATTATCAATTAGGGGATACCCCCCCTTTGAGTTTTAGGGGCCCTGATCCTAGTTTCGATTGTACTGACAAATTATGGGTCATGCCATACTACTTGGGGGTCTCAATTAGGTTTTCCTAATAGACATTATTAAAATAAGAAACAGTAACTTTGGCAAGAGTTGTTACATCCTCCCCACCTTATTTAAAATGTCGTCCTCGAGATTTATTGAAATATGTAAGGATATTTTTGCTTCACTTCCGATTCTAGTTCCCACATGTACTCAGGTCCTCTTTTTGAATCCCACTTAACCTTTACCAGCACCAATCTCTTGTGCTTGAGAAACTTGACCTTTTTGTCTTCTATTTGGAGTGGTTTCTCAACAAATTTCAACTTTTTGTTTACCTTTATGTCTTGAAGAGGTATTACCAGGGACTCATCAGATAAAAATTTCTTGAGATTGGATACATGAAACATATCATGTACTCCAGCTAGCTCTTCTGGTAGTTGTAAGCGATAGGAAACTGGTCCTATTCGCTGGATTCCTGGGAATGGTCCTATGTACCTGGACTTAGCTTCCCTTTCTTACCGAACCGAACTACTCCTTTCCAAGGAGAAACTTTTAAAAGTACCTTATCTCCGATTTGGAATTCTAATGGCTTGCGTCGATTATCTGCATAACTCTTTTGACGATCTCGTGCCGTTTTGAGTCTTTCCTTGATTTGTGTTATTTTGTCGGTGGTTTCTTGTACAATTTCGGGACCTGATAATTGATTTTCAACTATTTCTGCCCAGCAAATGGGAGTTCTACACTTTCGTCCATACAGTGCTTCGAATGGGGCAGCTTCAATGCTTGCATGATAACTATTGTTATAGGAGAATTCAATTAAGGTAGGTGGTCATCCCAGTTTCCACAAAAATCTATTACACATGCTCTGAGCATGTCTTCCAGGGTTTGGATCGTCCTTTCACTTTGTCCGTCTGTTTGGGGATGGTATGCAGTACTTAAATTCAATCGTGTCCCCATTGCTTCTTGAAAACTTGTCCAGAAATGTGAAGTGAAACGACTATCTCTATCTGATACAATGGAGAGTGGAACTCCATGTAAGGATACTACCTCATCTATGTATAACTTTGCTAATCTTTCCATGCTAAAGGTTTCTTTCATGGGTAAGAAATGAGCTGATTTGGTTAATCGATCCACAATTACCCAAATTGCGTCGTTACCTTTCCTGGTTTTGGGCAACTTAATAACAAAGTCCATTGTTATTAGTTCCTATTTCCATACAGGCATTTCTAACTGTTGGGGTAACCCTGAAGGTTTCTGGTGTTCTGCCTTAACTTGTGAACAAGTTAGACACTTAGATACATATCTAGCTATGTCCTTTTTCATTCCTATCCACCAGAAATTTTTTCTTAAATCATGGTACATCTTATAATTACCAGGGTGCATGGTATATCTAGATTTATGGGCTTCCTCTAAAATCTTATCTCATAAATTTCCTTTCTTAGGTACCCAAATCCTTTTCTTGTGGAATCTCCAAATTCCATCAGTTCCTTGCTCTAATTCCTTTTTCCATCCTTTCATTCCTTCAGCATCATCTTTGATCGCTGTTTCTTGAACATTCTTCAATTGTTCCATTAAATCTACTTAAATATTTAATCTAAGAGTACGAATTCGTCTTTGTTTTTCATGATACTTACGACTTAAGGCATCTGCAACTACGTTTGCTTTTCCTTCGTGATATTGAATATCACAGTCATAATCACTTAAAATTTCCATCCATCTTCGTTATCTCATGTTTAATTCTTTTTGCCCAAATATATATCTTAAACTCTTATGATCTGTATAAACTGTAAACTTACTTCCATACAGATAGTGCCTCCAAATCTTAAGGGCAAAAATTATTGCTCCTAATTCTAAGTCGTGAGTTGTATAATTCTCCTCGTGCTTTTTCAATTGTCTTGAGGCATACGCAATTACCTTCTTGCGTTGCATCAACACACATCCTAATCCTAGCTTAGAAGCGTCACAATAAACTTCAAAATCTTCTGTTCCTCCTGGTAAGGCTAGAATTGGGGCGTTTGTTAACCTTTGCTTTAAAATCTTAAAAGCCTCTTCTTGCCTAGATCCCCATTCAAACTTAACTGTTTTACAAGTTAGCTTAGTTAATGGCACTGCTATCTTAGAGAAATCCTTAATGAAGCGCCTATAGTACCCAGCTAATCCTAGAAAACTTCTAACTTCCGTAGCTGATTGCGGGACTTTCCAGTTCGTGATCGCTTCTATCTTGGATGGATCTACATGAATACCTACCTTCATGATTTACCAGGTGTCCTAAAAATTTCACCTCTTGCAGCCAAAATTCACACTTCGAGAATTTGGCGTAAAGCTTTTCCTTTCTTAACAAAGTTAAGAGTGCCTGTAGATGCTCACAATGCTCGTCCTGACTTTTGGAATAAATAAGTATATCGTCGATAAAGACAATTACAAATTTATCCAAATACGGTTTACAGATTCTATTCATCATGTCCATGAATGCTGCGGGAGCATTCGTTAATCCAAAGGGCATGACTGTAAACTCGTAATGACCATACCTAGTTCTGAAAGCAGTTTTAGGTATGTCTTCTTCTTGTACCTTCAACTGATGGTATCCTGAGCGCAAGTCTATTTTAGAGAAATATCTAGCTCCTTGAAGTTGATCAAAAAGATCATCAATCCTAGGTAATGGGTATCGATTCTTAATTGTAACCTTATTCAGTTCCCTATAATAAATACACATTCGCATTGACCCATCTTTCTTTTTCACAAACAACACTGGTGCTCCCCAAGGGGATGAACTAGGTTGTATAAATCCTTTTTTAAGCAATTCATCTAATTGCTTTTTCAGTTCTAACATTTTGGTGGGTGCTAGCCGATAGGGTGCCTTAGCTATGGGTGTTATTCCAGGAATTAAATGAATTCTAAATTCTACTTCCCTATCTGGTGGTAATCCTGGTAGCTCTTCTGGGAATACATCTGGGTATTCTGATACTACAGGAATTTCCTTGAGTTCCTTACTTTTAGTGTTAATGATTACCGAAATCATATACACTATTCCTCGCTTTCATCCCTCGTGCGTACCAGTCCGTCAGTTAAGGTGTTGGCCAATTCCACCGCATCGTCAATCGTGCGGGGTCTTGCAGCTTTGACAATGTCACGAATCTTGCTAATTAAACCCCAAATATAGCGAGAAATAAGTACCGGTTCTGGCGAAGCCAAAGTTGGTACAATTCGGGCATACTCGAAGAATTTCGAAGTATATCCTCGACAATCTACATCCACCATTCGGTGGCTCAGGAACTTATTTGCCATTTGTTCCTTTTCATATTCGGGACATAATTTCCTTTCCACCAACTGCTTAAGTTCTTCCCAATTCATGGCATAAGCCATGTCACTTCCCTTGGCTTGCAATACCGTATTGCACCATTCTAATGCCTCTTCCTTGAAAAGGTGAGAAGCATACATGACCTTATCCTCCTCGGCACATTTACTCATTTTAATTACTGCTTCAGTTTTCTCTAACCAACGTAATGCAACAGTTGCCCCTTCATTGCCTGCAAATTCAACAGGTTTATAGGGAAGAAATTCTTTATAAGTGCAACCAGGTGTTGCAACTTTCATTTTCTTAAGTATTGGGGCTTGAATCACGTTGTTGTCATTATTGTCGCCTCCGTTAACACTGTTACTAAAATTATTGTTGTGCATGCGTTTACTGGGGTTGGCTTGCGATGGCTCAACAGGGCTTTTAACAGCAGCGATGATTGCCCGGATAGCATTGGATATTCTCTGGGCAACGATGTTTTCTATATCTTGCCTATTAAGAAAGTGATCCTCATTGTTTTGTTCAGATTGATTAACTTCATTGACTGGTTGGTTTTCCGCGTTTTCCATCTGAATAATAATTAACAATATAAATATAAATTATTGACACAAAATAAATAACAACCAAACATAATAAAACAATCACACATAATTATGTCAACACGTATAGCCAAAATTGTCGACTTTGCGATATATATATACATATATATATATATATATATATATATATATATATATATATATATATATATATATATATATATATATATATATATATATATATTAGTATGCATCGATACACACCGGATATTTTATAAAAGTTTTATTTTAAGTTATTTTACATGATTATATTTTTTTATTATTTAGTATTATTATTTTATTATTATTATACAAACACACAACCACAGTCAGCTGGCTTTTCAGAAACGACGTTCCCCCTCGTCGTATTTCCAGGAGATTTGTTCTCCCACTTCCCGGATTCGATTCCCTGCGTCCACCAGTTCCTCGCCAGAGTGACGGAGTTCAGCCAAGTTTTCGGTGCTCATAGGTGGGTTTGGTGCAGGCTCAGGGTCAAATTGGGGAAAATAGACATTGGGGTTATTCATGAAATTCTGAAATTGCAAGTCGCTTGTCCACCACTCTTCCAGCTGGCCTATAACAGGTTGGGGGTTGACAATAGGATCTGGGATAGCAGGAACTTATTCCTACCATTGTAGGATCGATGCGTGACCAAAACAAGTCAATCAGAAGAGCTCTTGTCTGTTTTAGAGGCGGAAATAAGGAAACAGACTTGTAAAACATCTTGATTCACTCTTAAACATCTTGTTTTATTGATTTAACAACAATACAGATTAAACGACGCGTCGGCAGCACTTCGGTACCGGAATCGCAGAGGTTACAAATGATTTCGCTTGGACGGCTATATATAGGCTCATAATTCCTCGTGAAACAGCCCTGAGCGGAATTAGAATTCCAAGCGGAATCTAATTCCGCACGAAATTACATCACAACACATTTCAAACGGAATTAACCTTTACAAGTGGAATTACATGCTTCCAAGTGAAATTACCTTTAAGCGGAATTAACCCTACAAGCGGAATTAACCCTACAAGCGGAATTAACCTTAAACCCTATTTCTCGAACTACGCGCCCTGATCTAACATTCTTAGTAGACTCGATACAAGACGAAGTCGACAGACGCATGCACCAACAGACTCCCCCTCGGATGTTGACGAGTCTTATGTGTCGAGTCTTCAACGTCTTCAGTCTTTATCAGTCTTTGGGCTCTTTCCAGAAACTCGATCTGGCTCTTATCTCACTCTAACTCTTCAGCTAATCTTCACCTCGGATGATACTCTATCAGTCTCTGGCATCTTCAGGATCAAATTCCTAGCTCTTGCATCTTCAGACTCTCTCTCTCTAACATATACCCCCTCAAGATGTACTGGGATCGTAGTCTGGCTTTCACAGGATCAGGATCGAAACCTGGGTCTCTATTCAAAATCAGAATCCAGGCTGTCCTGCTGTAACACCTTGAAAATTTGTCTCCAATAAAGTATAAACACGTGTCATAAGCTCTGAACGTGAGAAAGAATACTTTGGAGGGACTAAAGTTGACAAACAGGGAAACTATGTGAATATAAGGGTCCAAAGTGTCAACAATGGATAAATATATTCTAAAATAGCCCTACATAATGTTTATACCTTCCAACGAATAAATCATGGATCATACGAAGCTAAACATGAAGGAAAGTGAGGAATTACAAACTACAGGGGCTAAAAGTGTCAACATGTGCAAAGTATACCTCTGAGTGACCTTTTGGCAGACCCGAAGCTTTGTAACGGTAAAATATACTCACTAGAATATGTGGTTAAAATTTCATAAAGTTTCGTTATCGTATGAGAAAGTTATGATCAAATTCGTGTTCGAGGGGTTAAAAGCGTCAACATTGAATTCTATGGCCTTATGAGTGGTTACAAGGTTAGTCAAGGACTTAACCAAGTTAGTAAAAGTCCCAAGGCCCTTAAAAATCAAGTTAGAAGGCTGGAAATGCAATTTAAGGAATTAAAACCACGTTACAAAGGACCAGGGACTGAAATTGCAAAATTTGAAAACTTGTTGACTGATCAGACAGGTCAGGCGGCCCGCGTTAGAATCCCTGGTAACCCCAGGCAGGCCGCATCAGACTCCCAGCATCAGATTTCGTGGACAGCTGCCATTTCAGGCCTGTTAACCGACTTTGAGAGCTTGTTTTATATACCAGGGGCTGCCGCAATCGTATTTCATGCACAGGGGGCACCTGTAATGATCTTGTATCATGTGTAGACTTGTTTGTCACCATCCTATGAGATCAAAATTAGTATATAAGGGACTTGAAGTTGTGAACAATTCATGCATTCATTTACAACTTTGCAAAAGTTCACTTCTGGAGCTCTCTGGACTTCAAGCCATCTTTCTTAGGCTCTCTAATCTCAATTAGGACTCTTGTAAGTGTCCTTAACCCTTCCTAATTCGTTTTAGCTTAGTTAATTAGCTAAAAGTCAAACCGTCGTAATTAAGGTTTGACTTCGTGATTAATTAAAATGTGCTCTGTCAAATCACGAATTAAAAGTACCTTTAAGTAGGTAATTATGTGGGTAACAAACCCTTAAAAGGGTATTTCCAGATTCCCACACTAACTATGTTAATTGTCGAGTCAAAGCTTGTTATAAAAAGTCAACAGAAAGGTTATTTGCGAATTAATACATAATTAGCAATGTAGGATGCATGTAGCTTGTTTAATCATTAAAGTAACTTGGTAATTAATATAAGAACACGTTCCAACAAGTTCAACTCGACAATTTTCAGTTTAGGCTCGGTTTAGAACCGAAAGTCGCAAAGTTTGACTTCTGCTTTGACTTTCAGTTCTGACCCGTTTAAGCCGAGGTTAGGATTGCCTTAGAGCTTCTTTTGAACCTATTTACATGTTAGTATAACTCTCTGAGATTATACAACTTGGTTCATTAGATATCCTATTCACATGCATGTTTCCGTTAATCGCTTATATGTTGACCATTATGCCCATTTGACCCTAAAATGTGATTTTTGAAAATATAAAAGGGTAGGCACCTTAGCTACTGATTTATAAACTTGCACCCAAAATTTGAAGTCAGTTTGAGGTTTAGATTAAGAGTTATGCTCAATAGCGTAATTAAGAGCTTCTTTACTAATTAAATGGCGTAAATTATGTATAGCCTATCAAAACCCAAATTTTTATACCAAACTTTTTACCCACTGTTATAAAATAATATTTTGGGATTTTTGGAGATTTTTATTTATTTTTAGGCCGAGCATAACTTAGTGTTCTAAGATTAATTCGGTTTATGTCGGTTTTGCCCTTTTTAGCCATAAAATGAGTTTTACAAATCCTTTTGACCTCAAACCAATTTCTACTGATTTGTTATGATAAATAACTTATTTTGAGCCTTCTGGAATATTAAAAATATCAGCTTTTTACAGAAAACCCGGAAATGGCTCCAAATCGCCTTTTTAGGCATTTTTAACGCATAAGTGTGCACTAGAACCTTATTAAGCTTAAGGGATTGAACCTACTGATGTAATTAGTGAATTTTGTTATTTTAAACAGTAGGTAAATGTTCTGAACTCAGAATTCCAGAATTGACCTTTTAGGCACATGTGAAATTACCAAAATGCCCCTACGGTGCATAGTAAGGTTAAAGATAATAAATTTCACATAAATTTGATACCCTACTGTTATAACTTAGTAAATTAAATATATTTACTAATTTAATCAGACCTGTAACTCAGGTTATCATTTTAACCCTTTTATACCTTATAAAATGACCAAAACGCCCTTATAAGGCATAGTTTTGGTTTAAAATCATTTGGGGCATAATGGAAGGTATCATTCTGATATCACAACATATTTTAAGCATATTGACTTCAGAAACTTGTATTTAACTCTTATGGTTACTCGTTACGCATTATACGCGTTCGAATCGGCTTATGTGACTAGTTTGGCCATTTTAGCCGAAACGGGTCAAACCATATCTTTTTGGTCTCAAAATCCAGAATGTGATTATGTTACCCATATAAAACAAGTGTGCAAGCTTGTTGGGACAAAACCACATTCTAAAACGGTCTTTGCCTTATGGTGCGTTTAAAACCGTAATCTTTATATAAAACTAACCGGTCTAAGCTTAAGACCCGTTAGGATTCTAATAGGTTATTAAAACTTTAATTTCCAGATCTAGGAGCCCAGTAAAAGCTACGTGCACTCGTTATATTTGGTTTATACTTTGCTCAGGTAAATACGTTTAACTTATTTTCCCTATACGGGCTTGGGGTACGGTATATAAAATACCGCTTGGTCGGGGAATTGACCTTAACCGGTCTTGGTTATGTGCAGTCGAATTAAACCGTTTGAAAATGCTGTTTTGTTTGTTTAACGCCTTTGGGGGCTTAATGACCATGTCCCGGATATCCTTGGCATCATTCAAAGAATGGCCACGACCTTAGCACTCGGGTGTAGGCGTACACCCATAGTGTTGTACAACATGTATAATCGTCGGTACGAGAGAAGTCTCACGACGGAATTATATTAAGTGGTGTGTCTATTAATCTTTAACCCGGCATGACCCGGGCTACTGAACGCAGAACGAACATGTAATTCTTTTACAAGATTATTAAGCAAATAATTATCCCAAGTTATAAAAAGTTTTATGCCACGAGCATTTAAATCAATTTTAAACATTTTCAAAATGAGTCAGTTGAATTGTATTTACACGTGTAAACTGATGTATTTACCAAAAAGACTAAGTGCAGGTACTACGCGTAATAGGCTGGTCACTCCTTAAGCATCCATAGAAGTCTCGCAAGCTTAGGATGCATGAAGTCTGTTGATATGAAGTTTCCTTTTTATTTGATTCTGCCTGTGGATTCTATTTCGACATTTTGTGATACTCGAATATTACAATAATTTAAGTTGAAATAAATCTATCTTTGCTTCCGCTGTGCATTATAATTTGTGTTGTTTGACTATGATGATATCAACTACGTCACGATAATCCTCCACCGGGCCCACTGGTGACACGTGGAAATTAGGGGTGTGACACCTGCACATCCTCAACCTCAAAATAAGATTTTTAACAATTTGACAAACTTAAACTCTTGCAAGAATCAATCTGAAAGATTTAGCATTTAATATATCTGAGGACCACTTGTAAATATAATTTTCAAACAAACTCTTTTTCCCAAATCTGTTCGTCATGTTTAGCACTCGGAATTTTGAAAATCAGCTTTTCATTATCAGTTGTCGAAAATCTTTTTGTATTTTCAAAACTTTATGCTAAAACACACTAAAAATATTTTTGGATCTTTGAAAATTGAACAGAAATGTACTAAAGAAATAATTACAGACAATATTTTTTTTTAATTTGTGTAAGAGGATCATATCAGTTTATGAGACAAATCACTAACACCGTTAAGCTTTAAACATTTTAAGCTCAAAACAATTCACTTAGATTATCAGTATATTGGTCCACTTAAATTTTCACACAAAGTTCAACTGTTTCGTGATACGAGATTAATGTTTTAAGAACTTAAACTTATTCGCGTGTCCCGCCACTTGAATATACTCCCGTATCCAGATCCCAATATTCAGTCTTACAGGTGAATATACCTAGATGATATCTGTAAAAGGGTTAAATGCGAAACCATGAGAGCTCAGGTCAGAACTTCCGTTCAGCAGAGAGATGACGGCTCGACTTTTGGTGTGTTCCCTTTAGAGGATCTTTTCTTCAACAACACATGATTAGCATTTTTCAATGTTTCATCATTTTTGTACTGAGGGCAGCGCTATATTTCAAGCAAATGCAAAGTATTATACGGGGACTAGGCCATTGCTTCTGCAAAATCAGAAGTCCCAGAATAATACCCCAGATATCACTGAGTATAAAGACCTAGTATCTCAGAAAGAGGGATCTTTCAAACAAGATTTCGAGGGTTACCCATATATCCAAGAAATGTTACCCACGAAATAAGCAAGTTTGAAATTTAGGTTTATATCTCGAAAACAATTTACTAAATGTGCAAAAACCTACTGGCATATCCTCAGCGAGACTGTTTATCACTTTTTAACTTTTCAATTCTTTAGCATCTTGTGATAGTCCACTGATGTACTATCATTTCCTCTTTTCACAACAAAACTCGATTTTTGAATTTTATCATGTTTTTGGCTTTTTCAAATTTTCTAATGTTTTTGGATTTTCTAGAATTTCTTACAATTTTCAAAATCTAATGTAAGTTTGAAAACAAAATTGTACAAGCAAAGTGACAACTGATTATCAAGCTTCAATTCGACATCCTCTTGGCATAAACAATCAGAACTCCCCCTCACAACAAACTATTTTCCCATTAAGATTTCAAAACACTTAAGTTTGTTTTAATCAAAATGGTTTTTCCGGAAAATTAGTTGTGTTGTTACCACTTGTAGGTTGGGGATTCATTCATCACATTGCTCTTTCAACCACTTGGAACAATTTTAACAATCTTAGGTTTTCACAACAACAACCACTTGTAGAAAATCAAGTACAACTTAATGTCCCTGATTTACCACTTATAGGACAAACCAATCAAACCTGATACAAAGAATGATGCCGATTCCTGCTCCACGATTACCCACTTGGGAGCTCCGGCAAGTCACGATTTTAGTTAGGAAATACTTTCCCCCAAGCCTGACCAGCCTTGGGAGATTCTGGTACACATCTATCCCACCAACATTTTGATTTGTAAAATTCTTTTGCACCTTTTAATTTCCCATCAACCATCTTCCCGAAAATATGTTTAACTTTTCCATTAAACACCTTTTCAGCATCAAATTCTTTCTTACCATCAAAGAATTGACCTGAAATCTCAGTTTTACCCACTTTCAACTTCACATTTTCCTTCGACAACTTAGGAAAATTTTCATCGTTCACTTCTGGAACGGAATTCTCATTCTTCTTCTCAACAAATGACTCCTTTGATTTTATGGAATCAGATTCATTGTCAGAACAACTTTCAGATTTAACGACCCACTTTTGTTTGTTTAAATCACCTTTCCTTTTGTAAAAACGTTTTGAACTTTCACCAGATTCAAAACTCGATTTATCAAACATTTCTTTTAGTTGTTCTGATTTACCAACACATTTCCTTCTCATTTCAGGGTTAGAAGAAACTTCCTGTTTTGTATAATTGGATTCATGGCAGTTCCAAGCAATGTGTCCAGCTTTTTGACGCTTGAAACAGGTTCTTCTGTTAACTCTTGGAGCAAACTTCTTCACATTCTTCTTAACTTCAACAAGAAATTCTTGATTTGATTGTTTCCAGAATGGTTTCTTCTGCTCTTCATCAGAACTTCCTCCTACAACAAATGTTGTTTTTGGTTTATAATTTTTCTCATTTTTATAATTTTCTAAAGAACTAAAACCTAAACCTTTCTTTTTGAAATTACTATTATGGTTTGGTTTCTTTTGAAAACCATAACCACAACCGTAACCCATTTTCCTGTTTACTCTTTGTTGAATTCTTGAAGAAGTGTACTTATTAGATTTTCCATCAAGATTTAAATCTTTTATTTCAGAAATATTAATTTCTGTTAATTTGAAAACCTGTTTGATCATTTCAGTTTTGACACTTCTTATTGGAAATTCCTCATCAGAATATAATTTGTCTGAATCATTCAAAGTATAAGCTACTTTAATTGATCCATCATTCAAATTAGATTTTGACAACAGGAATTCTTTATTGTAAACCCTTTTAACCGGTGAACTTGGACTCTTTTCTGATGAACTCGAACTTTCAGACTTAGACTCCGGTTTTGACTCTTCATCTGTATCCAACACCTGATCGACCACTTTCTTTACTAACTCAGACTCATGATCAGTGTCAGACGCTGTGAATGTGACATCAATATTGTCTGGTAATTCATCAATGATTTCAGACTTTAACTTGGTGTTGAGAGCCTTATTTAATCGTTCCTCATTTGGCTTTCTGGGAGAATAACTCTCATAGATCGGGGGCGGACATCTGTTATACTTGACACTTTGTTTCTTACCAATATCAGTATCTTTAGTCTTTTCCTCCTTGAATGCTTCAAGACCTGCAACAGTAGGATAAAGTCTGTTAATCAAATAATCACATGTTGTATAACTCAACAGTAATCGTTTAATCCTTTCACTTTCAATCTTCTTAAGCTCTAAATCCTGCTTCAGCTTAGCATAGTCTTCAATATACTCATTGATGACCTTCTGCTTCATCATTAATGTTGAGTTCATTTTTGTCATTGCATTTTTAATTTCTAAATTCGTTCTTTTCAGACTATCAGCTGTTTTGTTCAGCACATCAAATGATTCCTTCACGTACTTCACATCAGATAGTAAATCTTCTTTAATCTTTTCTAATTCAGCAATCTTCTTATCTTTCTCCTCACAAGCTTTGCAAGATTCTGAACACTTCAAACATGGTTTTTCAACTTCAACCAATTTTTCAATTATCTTTTCAACCTCGACAATTTTCTCAACTTCAACAATTTTCTCTATAATCTTCTCAACCACTGGTTCTTCAGATTCTATTTCAGCTTTCTGTTCCTCAGTTTCCATTGTTGAACTTTCTTCAACTTCTGCTTTCTTAGCTTCTATCTCTTCCCATTCTCTTTTCAATCGAGCAGCTCTTTTTTCTTTCAACATCTCGATCTTTTCTGCAAAAAAACAAATTAAAAGTATCAGTATCAGTATCTAAACCTCTCCCAGCTTTTTCAATATATTCTTCTTCATCATCGGTATCTGCCTCAACTCCCAATTCTGGAAAAATCGGTATTCTTTTTGGTTTAGATTTGTCAGATGTTTCCTCCAAGATTCAAGCAACAAAAGCTGAGCTTAAGTGAGGATTTTCTTGAACGTATTTATCCCAGCTAAAACCTGCAGCCATTTTCTCATCATCTTGATCAATGATACCAAAATAAGCTTTCTTATTTGCATCTTCGATCATTTTCCTTTTTCGATCATCAATGTCCCGAACATGTGCAGTTTGTGGTTCCCATTGTTGAGTAATCTGATGAAAAGTTGACTTCTGATAATAATCATTCTTTTTTTGATTCCCGGTTGCTTCTTTATTTGTACATTCTCTTTTAAAATGACCCTTTCCTTTACAATGGAAACATGTAACTTTTGATTTATCAAATCCCAAAGGAGAAGTAGCCATTCCCCGAAACTCATCTCTACCAGTGATTTGCTGAAACTTTTCTGCTCACCTAAACGCACTTACTAAGCACCACTTCACATCCATCAACTCCAGTTCTTCAGCATCGATTTGGTCATAATCCTCTTTGATTAGCATTGGATTTCCAATTTTACCACTGATCAAGTTTTCATATGATTCCAACATAGCAACAAGTGATGCCATATGCTGTTTTGCAATTTCTGGAGACAGATTTTGACCATTTTGAATGTTCAATATAACATTGCATTGAAGATTCGCTGAGTTTTGTCTTTGAGAACTTGATGTTGTATGATTTGGATCAAAGCTTGAATACGAAGACGAAGATCCACCACTTTGAGTTACATTACTACCCTTTGTTCCAGATGAACTGTCAGCACTAAAACCAGTTTGGATCTTTGGGCTAGAGCTGGGGGTAGCCTCAAACTTATTCCCTCTGTAATATAAACTGACATCTTGTTGAGCATTCGGATTTGTCATGATAGCAGTTTTCTGAATATCCAATTCATGCTCCTCAATTTTCTGAATGAACTGTGCCAAATTCATATTCTCAGACTTCCTCATGTGTTTCACAATCATCAAGTAAGTTCCCCACTTATGCTGCGGTAATGCTTCAGCTAATTTATCAACCCACTCTTCATCATCTTTCTTTATATCCAATCTTCCCATTTCAAAAACAAGATGACAATATCTGTCGATGGTTGTTTTTGTTGATTCACCTTCGAAAGCTACAAACATATCAAATGATTTCTTCAGTAATGCCTTTCTGTTTTTAATCATATCTGCACTTCCTTTGAACTTTTGAATCAATGCATTCCAAATCGATCTAGCAGTATTCTCATGTTGAAGTAAAACGAAGATATCTTCCTTTACTGCTTGTTGTAGAAGACTAATCATCATTTTCTCACTTGTATACTTCAATTTATCACTTTCAGAAAAATCACAAAAAGCTTTTTCAAGCCCACGCTCGTTTTTCGGTTTCTCATAATCTTTGTTTAAAGCACACCATGCGTCAAACTTATATGCCTGCACCCAGTTCTCAAACCGATTTTGCCAACCTTTGAAATCTTCGATGAACATTAGCTTAGGCGGTTTTTGGTAAGTTCCTGTCTCATTCTCAGTGTACAATGTCTCAGCAGCAGTAACAGGAGCAATCGGAGTAGCAAACGCATTGTAGAAATCCTCATCCATGTTTCGGCAAATTTTTCACAAAATTACAAGTTCAATCAAAATATCAGTCCAAGCGAAATTAATCTTCAAACGGAATTACCTACACAATACTTCAAACGAGATTAGATCTCACACGGAATTACTCACACGGAATAACAAGTTCACACGGAATTAGTAATTCCACGCGGAATTACTTCACACGGAATAACACTTTGAAACGGAATTAACTGTTTCAAGCGGAAATAGTTAATCTCGAGCGGAATTAGGTGATTTCGTGTGAACAGGCTCAAACGAAATAATATTCAGAAGCGGAATTAGTTAATTTCGTTTTAAATCAATCAGTAATTCCGAGCGGAATTAGGCTGACGTCATCTTTTTCGATTTGTGTTTCGAACGGAATTACCAATTTTATCGAATTTTGATTGAATTATGGTCCAATTTTCTCAAGGATTCATTAAAACACTGTTTCGCACAGAATATGTGAAATTCAAGACAATTTGACCGTGAAAACTAGTTCAATTTCAAAAAGAAGGTGTAGAAGTCATAAATTAAGCCTGTTTTGGTAAGAACTCTTCTTCCTGAGCTCTGATACCACTTTTAGGATCGATGCGTGACCCAAACGAGTCAATCAGAAGAGCTCTTGTCTGTTTCAGAGGCGGAAACAAGGAAACAGACTTGTAAAACAGCTTGATTCACTCTTAAACGTCTTGTTTTATTGATTTAACAGCAATACAGATCAAACGACGCGTCGGCAGCACTTCGGTACCGGAATCGCAGAGGTTACAAATGATTTCGCTTGGACGACTATATATAGGCTCATACTTCCGCGTGAAGCAGCCCCGAGCGGAATTAGAATTCCAAGCGGAATCTAATTCCGCACGAAATTACATCACAGCACATTTCAAACGGAATTAGCCTTTACAAGTGGAGTTATATGCTTCCAAGTGAAATTACCTTTAAGCGGAATTAACCCTACAAGCGGAATTAACCCTACAAGCGGAATTAACCCTAAACCCTATTTCTCGAACTACGTGCCCTGATCTAACCTTCTTACTACAAGACTCGATACAAGACGAAGTCGACAGACGCATGCACCAACAACCATAGACTTGCCAAGCAATCAATCCTCCTCCTTTTAACTATACACCTTTGTAAATATCTAGAGGACTTTTGGGGTGAAGGGTTAGGCTTGGGCTAAAGGTGGGTGGTTGGGTTAGTGGTTAGTAAAAGGGCGAAAAGCGTAAAAAGTGTCGGTTTTCAAAAGACTCGTTATTTTTCAAATTTTTTTATATTTTGATGAAGCATTTCTTTCAAACAAAGTTGTTTTTGATAAACTTGTTTGTTTATTTCTTTAGGCTTCATCATCATCAAATTTTTTTCACCAAGTCATAAGAAAAACCGAGCTTTGTTACTAAAATAAAGGGTTTAAAATGAAAAAAGGGTTTAAGTGGGTAAAAAGGGTTTTTGGTTTGGGTTAAGAAATGAAAAGCTTTAGGCTCAAAGGGGTTAACTAGGGGGATTTTGGGTAGGTGGTAAAAAAAAATAATGGTGTAGAAATAAAAAGGGTTAGTCCTAATGCCTCCATGATTTACTTACTCGGGTTTAAGTTGGTAAGGACTGGGAATGTATTGTCGTGGCAAGTTCTAGAGTCGTACGAACCAAGCGGCTATTCACATAAGAAACAAAAAATGAGCATTTAGTTTAAAGATATGTATTTGTATGCTCAATAAAGGATCAAAACTCACTTTTGTGGAAATGGGTTTTTTATGTGATCAAGTATATATAATCAAATTTTAACTAAGCTTGTCATGTCGTTTCATAATTTTCTTATGTTGGTTCTTTTTATCACGACTCTATCGGTTGTAAATTTGTAAAAATATAACCTTTTTAGAACTTGAATTTCCCAGCTTAAACCTAGACAAGAAAAAAATGAAATTTTTTGAAAAATTTGGGGTGATTAGCGGTTCCAATAGAGTTTTGTGTAAGGCTTGTTAATTAGGACTTGCAAGATTCAAGATTTTAGCATCCCCCCCCCTCACACTTAAATTACACATTGTCCTCAATGTCTCCCAAAAATAAGTTTTTAGGTTGATTGAATGTGTAAAAGCAAAATTTTATGTTACTGGACATCTGGACACGGCCCTGTGGTGTCCGGGCATGACCCCGTGTTTAGATCGCCAGTAACAAAAGTTTGTAAAAAGAAACAGAAGCCTGGGCACGGGGGCGTGTTCAGTGAGCACGCCTCGTGTCCAGTTACTTGAACTGGGCATTTTCTGCAGACTATGCAGCACGAGGCCGTGTTGGGCGGGCACGGCCCGTGTTGAACTTGCTGTAATAAAAAAAATTTTGTCGGATGGCCTGTTTTCGTGCATGGGGTGCTGGTGCAAGTTTCCCTTGTTATTCTTCACCATCCCGAGTGTGTTTTATCCATTACAACATCATCCAAACACCAAATTACTAAAACCGTCATTCCATTTAAAACATAGAGAGAATAATAATCCTAAAAAGTTATAGTTATAGATAAATAAGTTAAAAGAAGCACAAGAAGTCCAAATCAATAAGTTCTAGCCTAAAATTTATTCTATTAGCAAAATTTCCAAAAAGATATTTCTCTCTGTTGGATGCGGCTTGAAGAACTTCTTCCTTCGGGTATGGGTCCCTCACACGTCGGCGAGCCACTCCTCTATCTCCCTTGGGAGGAGAAAGGCGGGCTCATTGGCATCGGTTTGAGGGGGTGCAACCTCCACCAGAACTTCTTGTAGATCTTCAAGAGGAGGCTCCGCTGGAACGTCGTCCCACCCGGTAGGATTGTTGATTTCAAGTGCTAGGTTCCAATCCTCTTGAGGGAGGATTGGTTCCATGGGAGGTGTTACAAGAATGTTTAACCTCTGGTGCAAGAGGTTAATTTCTTGAAAACTGTTTTCCAGCCCCACCGTAAGATAATTTATACGGTCTATAAGGACCTCCTCCACCGAAGTCATCTCATCAAGGGCTTCACGTAATGCCATTACGTAATGTACGAGAGTTGCTTCAATCGAAGACCTTCTTTCCCTTTGACTGTTTCTGGAGTGCACAGAAGAGGTTCCACTGTTTTGGCTTGACATTCTACGAAAATAAATGGAAAAGAGTTTATTTTAACGAAACAGTACCTGCAGACACGGCCCCGTGCTCAATGAGCACGGCCCCGTGTTCACCTTTCTGCAGATTTTTGGAACAAGAAATCTCGAAGTTTTAAATCATTTTTTCAACTTATGAAGCATTTTTTAGCAGTAATAACTTAAAACAATGTTATACAACTTATTTTTAACAAGATTACTTGAACAAAAACTCAACAAACATCACAATAAAGCTTGGAATCTTGGTGATCTCAAGCTTCAATGGTGGTGTTGAGGCGAGAAAAATGAAGAAGAAGGTAATGGATAAAAGAGGAAAGGACAAGATGGTTGTTAGAACCTTCTTTTAGAAAATACCTAGGATGGTATGTGAGAAGATCCTCTCAAATCTCTGTCCCTGGATGGTCCAAATGTGCAGGATTCTTGGCTGCATTTATAGAAAACGACAGCACGCTGGACACGGCCCCGTGTGCACGCAAGATTCTGACACACTTTGTCCGTATTCTGACAAAAAGTCAGAATTGAATCTTTCGGTGGACACGGGGGCGTGTTGACTGGGCACGGCCCCGTGTTGAAAGGCTGTTTATGAAGTTTGTCTATTTCTAAGGAACTTATCCGTATCGGCGGTTCCTTACTGGATGGAACAACCCCAAAGTACCTAAGATACCTTAATTTCTCTAGATTAAGACGAGAACGCAAGAGGTTGTCGGTGAGGGTGATTCCTATGCTAAATGTAGGTGGACAAGTCCAACCTTTTCCCGGGCTCTCGTTAAAGAAGGTGTATGCCGAATCGCTCAGGTCTATGTATGCACCGAACGAAGTCGATGGAGAGTCCTTCACGGCACAATCGGCACAGGGACGACTATCGCCCAAGTCCTCGCTAGAGTCGAAAGTATTATCGGGAACAACGAAGTTGTTTTTATTCGAATGCGATCCCAAAAATTCTTCTTGGGTATCGTCTTGAGATGAATCGATGAAATCCATCTTAAGTTCTTTTAACCAATTAAGAATTAGATCTTCCAATTGAAATAGTTCATCAAGAAACATTTCTCCTAGAAGGTCCGGTTGAGAGCATTCGAGGGAGAGATAGGGATTATTTTTACTTTCGCCCCTCTTAAGGCTACAGGAAAACAATGGGTCTATATAATGGGGTTTATAATTTAGAAAATAACATTTTAATTCTTTGTGAGAGCCACCACATATTTGACACCACGTACCATAAGAGTGCCGAAAGTAAAAAGTATCAGTATCACTCATGTTTATGTCAGAAATTACCAACCGTCGGGATCTTACGGTTCTGTTTTCAGTAACTGAATCTTGGGCACGGGGCGTGTTGAGTGGGCACGGCCCCGTGTTCAGCTTACTGTCTGACTTAAAACAGGATTGCCAGTTCCAATGATTGGGCACGGGGCGTGTTCAGCAGGCACGGCCCGTGCTGAGTTCTGCAGAAGCTAAAAAATTAAGAAAAATCCTAAAAAAAAAATTTAGAAAAAACGATTAGGCCGTTGATTCCTAACTTTCTTAAAATCCTTGTGTCCCCGGCAACGTCGCCAAAAACTTGAGGCGTGTGTAGTGTAATATATTTTAGGTGTATATTTTAATCCCTTTTACACTTTTTAGCCAAGTTTTAAATTTATAAAACACGATATTTACTAACACTAAACACACATATGGGCAAGTGCACCCATCGTGGACGTAGTATAGTGTTGGTAAGATACCAAGGTCGTCCAAGGACACAAGAGCTTTTAGTACCGGTTTATCCTCAACGTCTAATCAAATCAAAAAGTTAGAAAAAGGTTTTAAACTAGAAAAATAAAACTAACTAAAATGCTGAAAAATAAAAATAAAAACAGATAGACAAGATGAATCACTTGGATCTGACTCGTGTGTAGTGTAACCTTTGATTATTTCTGCACTTTTGCGCTGTTTAAGAGATTATCTTAGTTATTGTAGTAGGCCCCTCTTTTGAATGTGACGTTACCCTCAACCCAGTAGTTTGAGTCAGCAAGGATACAATCCTAAAGGGTCGGATTATTGAAAGATAATTAATTAAGTTATTAATGCATAATGTGGTAGGCCCCTCTTTTGAAGGTGATGTTACCCTCGGCTAAGTAGTCTGAGTCAGCAGGGATACAGTCCTAAGTAGCCGGGTTAAAGTTTTAATAGTAGTTTAACTTATGAGGGGGTCAAAGAGTTTGGACCCCCGCCATCCAATACCGGTGGGTATTGAAGAAGGTCCTACTAAATTTGACCCAGGTCCTTTGCAGGATCTATACACTGAACAATGGCAAGACTCTTACCAAACCGTTCCCTTAACCCCCGACCAGGTAGCCAACATATCTCCATATAGACCATAGAGATATGAATGGTGAAAATCTTTTATTTTATATAGACAGTAAAATAATGCCAAGGCACCACGGACAAACGATAAGGAAGAATCACCTTCAACATAAGAAACTAGTTATTAAAGTCATTAATACATAACCAAATAAAAAGTGTGAAAATATTAAAAATAAAATGTATTACACTAAACACTTGTCTTCACCAAGTGATGTAAGAGACTTAGGCAAACATGGCCTTTGATTGTCAAGAACTCTTACTATTAATCTTGGATCCCGAGATGACTCACACACTCTATGATGGACAATGGATGATGGTGTTGTTATGGTGGTGGGTGGTGGGTGAAGTGTGAGAGAGGTGGTGTGCCAATGGATGAGTTGCAAGTGATCCAAGCACTCCTATTTATAGGCTGAATAGAAGCTCGGGCACGGCCCCGTGTCCATTGGGCACGGCCCCGTGTCCATCCTCCTCTCTTTCTTCATTAAATGCAGTTTGTCTACATTAGTTGACCACGCCCCCGTGTCCGCTGAGCACGACCCCGTGCGCAGAAGCGTATCTGTACTATCAAGATTTCCCTAGATCTTGCGAATCTTAGAGTTGACCACGGCCCCGTGTCCGCTGGACACGCCCCCGTGGTGGGTGATAGAAGCTTCTACAACTTTGTCTTTTCTGCTGACACTTGGGCACGCCCCCGTGCTCATTGAGCACGGGGCGTGTTCAGCTTTCTGTTCTCTTGTTTTGCTTGGGAAGATGCTGTCGGGGAGGCCGGGCATGCCATGTTTGTTCCTTTTCTTGTATTTATGTTAGATTTAACTGCCTTTTTGCTTCTTTTATTTATTTGAGCTCATTTAATCCTGAAAATACAAAAGGAAGACAAAAGCACACTTTTTCCAACATTAGTACTAAAAAGGGGGTTAGTTTTATGCCACAATTGATGTAATTTATATGTTGCATTTTGTGTACATCACTCCAATAGTTCATTCATGTTGTTAGCACACATGAAGACACACACACAATTCTAAGTTAAAATTTTATTTATCAACTTAATTTACAGAATCACAAAAATAGCAATCTGAAAAATTAAGTATTTCTAAATACTTAATTGGCTTAAATCAGTGGCTCTGATACCACCTTTTTCTGTCACGGCCCCCGACTTGGTTTTACCCATTTCAGGAGCCGCGGGACAGAAACCCGTGGTATTGTTTATTTTGGCAGCGGAAAGTTTAACAGGGTCTTTTAAAACCGAAAATGCCCAATTATTTTATTTCACATTTTGGGACAACCCCATAATTTACATCAAGGGAAGTTTCACTGGGAAATTCCTGTTTTACAAAAAACATGTTTATTTATTTTATTTACTGAGCCACATTCTTCAAGCTGGTGTGCTATGCGACACCATTCCTGATTCACAATAAATCACCTGAAACATGTTTAAAAAGATTTTATCAGCGGGGAAATACTGGCAAGTCACTCAAGTTTATAAAACGACCTATTAGTTATAGATTACAGCATAAGAGAGGTTACAATGGGCACTATTTTATAATTATCTGGCCCCGTGTCACACCCTGGTGACGATGGTCATACCACCATTGGGTCCTTTTTACCCAATAGTGATGATTATCACTGTTAAAAGTGAGAACAATAGTAATGTGCACAATACCCCACTTGCCAGTAAATTTAAGATAACTAAGACTTAATACCTGTAACATATAACTGGAAAAAATTTAGGTATTTGTAAAATACTTTTGACAAGTTTAATTGGACAGAACCTTGCCTACTGATTTAGTCTTGTAAGTTTAATTGGACAGAACCTTGCCTACTGATTTAGTCTTGTAAGTTTAATTGGACAGAACCTTGCACAATACCCCACTTGCAAGTTTAATTGGACAGAACCTTGCCTACTGATTTAGTCTTGTAACCTAGGTAAATAACAATGCACATGAAACTAGGTTAGTAACTTAATACAACATTTACGATAAGCTCACGAAATCAAAAGCCTCACGACGAATGACAAAGTATAGCCCGAATTCGGGCAGCACTTAAACATCCATTGGATCGGTTTCAATCGATCGGACATTATATCATAGCAGTGATCGAGTTATTACCCTGTTATCGCAGCAGAGATTCGTGCTTGTGTGTGTTTTTGAACGAAACAGCGAATATCTCAACGTACGAAATGAATTTTTACGTCGAAACACAACAGCCATGCAAATGCCAAACTCCAGAGCTTTATACTGAATTTTGGCTCCTCTCGCGTGTCGCGCCAGACCCACCTGGTCCTGGCGCGTGCCGCGACGGCTAACCTTTTAGGGTAGGGTAGCCTCGTGTCCCACATAGCCCAGGTGAGTCAACAGCAAATGCATTTCGTGCTTTACAAACGGTTTTAAGGATAATTATCAATTAGGGGATACCCCCCCCCCCTTGAGTTTTAGGGGCCCTGATCCTAGTTTTGATTGTTCTGACAAATTTTGGGTCATGCCATACTACTTGGGGGTGTCAGTTAGGGTTTCCTAATAGACATTATTAAAATAAGAAACAGTAACTTTGGCAAAAGTTGTTACACATGTCGAAAAAGGATTGTATGAAACTCATGGCCAAGCAAATGGCTAAGGTCATACCTGACATTGTCAGCAGGATTCAGACTAACACTGATTCACCACATGGCCTTGTCGATTCGAAGGTGGAAAACCCCTAGCCGACATTCCAATTCAAACAATTCAGGGCCTGTAAACCTCTGGAGTTTACTGGCAAGGATGGCGCCACCGCCATGATGAATTGGTTTGACGCAATTGAACTCACATTCCTGCAAAGTGGGTGTCCCATTGACCTACTGTCACACCGCCAAAATACTACGAGCGGAAACCCCCGCGAGGCGTGTGACGTACTGTAGGATCGTTTTCGGACCCGAACGAGTCGATCAGAAGAGTTATACTCAGTTTGAATGGCGGAAACAGACAAACTGAGGTCAATTCAGCAAGAGTATTACTTAAAACTGTTGATTCTATTGATAACAAAGACGTTTATAACAAGTCGACACTTCGACAGCACTTCGTGGCAAAACCGGAATGAATGCTACTAATTTCGCTCCAACTGACCCTATATATAGACAGTCTGATTTCGCTTGAACATGTTTCAAGCGAAATCACCACTATCAATTCGAGCGAAATCATACAAGATCATCTCGAGCGGAATTAGAACCCTGTGATTTCGCTTGAAATGTCCAGATGTCATTTCAAGTGGAATCTTCACTAATTCACTTTCTCGTTTTTCGAGCCCTGATCTAACTTATTCTATACAAGACTTGATACAAGACGAAGTTGACAGACGGATGCACCAACAAACTCCCCCTCGGATGTTGATGGAGTCTTCAGTGTCGAGTCTTCGGTTGTCAAACCTTCAGTCTTTATCAGTCTGCTTGCTCTTTTTCAAAGTATTCTCCATTGTAACCATCCTTTCTCAATCTCTATCCTCTTTCTTTTGTCTTCAAAATCTCGATCTGGCTTTCTACATCTTCAAACTCCCTCTTAATGTCTTCAGACTCCCCCTTTCAATCTGCTGGGATGAAAGCCTGGAAATCACCATCTTCGGGTATCAGAAACTATCATTTCCTGCACAACTCTACCAAACAAATAAGTTTCTCAAAGTTTAAAGATTTAAAATTTTAAAAACCATTTGCAAGAAACATTCAAAATGATTTATACTTTAATGATCACTTGTAAACATAACTTCTTCATACATTCTCTCCCAAACCTGTTCATCAAGTTTAGCACTTGGAATTTTGAAAATCGGCTTTTCAACACCAGTTGTCAAAAATCTTTTTGAATTTTTTCAAAATTTATGCTCTAAAACACACTAAAATCTTTTTGGATTTTTGAATTTAACATGAACACAGTAAAGAAATATTTACAGACAATCTTTTTGTGAGTTTGTGTAAGAGGATCATATCAGTTTTTGGATTTCATTTTAAGTTCTAAACAATTCACCTAGATTGTCAGTATATTGGTCCACTTTAAATTTTCACACAAAGTTCAATTGTTTCGAGATATGATATTAATGTTTTAGATACTTAAACTTATTCGCGTGTCCCACCATTTGAATATACTCCCGTATCCAGATCCCAATATTCAGTCTTATAGGTGAGTATACCTAGATGATATCTGTAAGGGGTTAAATGCGAAACCGTGAGAGCTCAGGTCAGAACTTCCGTTCAGCAGAGAGATGACGGCTCGACTTTAGGTGTGTCCCCTTTAGAGGATCTTTTTTACAATAGCACATGATTAGCATTTTGCAATGTTTCATCATTTTTTATGCTGAGGGCGTTGCTTATTTCAAGCATTTGCAGAAAGTATTATACGGGGACTAGGTCAGAATTTCCATTCAACAGAAGTCCCGGGATAATACCCCAGATATCACTAAGCATAAAGACCTAGTATCTCAGAAAGAAGGACCCTTCAAACAAGATTTCAGGGGTTACCTATATTTCCAAATCTTATTCCCCACGAAATAAGCAAGTTTGAATTTATGTTTATATCTCGTCACAATTTACTAAATGTGCAAAAACCTACTGACACATCCATAGTGAGATTGTTTATCACAATTGACTTTCCATTTCTTTAGCATGTTGTGATAGTCCACTGATGTACTATCATTTCCTCTTTTCATAGCAAAACTCGTTTTTCATTTTATCATGTTTTTGGCTTTTTCAAATTTTCTAATGTTTTTGGATTTTCTGAAAATTTTTACTCCCCCTAAAATACAAACACATCTAAAAGAAATTTGAAAACAAACTGTACAAGAACATGACAACTGATATCAAAACACTTCAGATCGCCATGCACTTGGCAAAAACAATCAGAACTCCCCCTCTCAACAAACTATTTTCCCATTTAGATCTCAAAACACTTAAGTTTGTTTTAATCAAAAATGGTTTTTCCGGAAGATAAGTTTTGTTGATTTTACCACTTGTAGGAAATGGGAATCAATTCATCACATTGTTTACCAATCTTTTGGATGATGGTTAAATCAAGTTCAAGTTAATGACCCTGATTAACCACTTGAAGAAATATTAATCAATCTTCTAACAAATAAACCTTATCTTTCAACCATGAGTCGGTTTGCTTACCAACACTTGCAGGTTGAAATCTCAGAATGCCGATTCCTACTCCACACTAACTACCTGGGAGTTCCGGTAATTCCAGCAGTATGACTTGCCAAAATTTTAGATTTTAAAAAAAAAATTCAAGAATGATGCCGATTCATGCTCCACGATTACCAACTTGGGAGCTCCGGCAAGTCAGGTTTTTACTCTTTAAAAAATATATCCACCCAAGCCTGACCATCCTTGGGTGAAACAACCTCTTCTTCATTGGTACTTTCAACAGAATTGTGAATTTTCTTTTTGGAAGCATAAAATTCTTTGACACTTTTGGCTTTACCATTGACCATTTTGGCAAAAATGTGTTTCACATTTCCGTTAAAAGCCTTTTCAACATCAAACTTATTCTTTTCAGAATAAAATTGATTTGAAATTTCAACTTTCCCAACTTTCTTTTTAAAATTTTCAGCCCGCAGAGGTGGAAAATTTTCATCATCAACAGTCGGAACTGATTTCTCAACTTTTTTATCAACACGTGGCTCCTCTGATTTTGTGGAATCAGATTCATCACCATAACTGTTTCCTGAACCCTTAACCACCCATTTTTGGTTTTTCAGATTTCCTTTTCTTGTTACCACATTCTTTGAACATTCACCAACCTCGAAAATTGAATTTTCAAAACCCGTAAATTTTCTGGTTGACAGTTCAGTTTTCTTAACAATCTTTTCTTTCAGTTTACCAGAGACTCCCTATTGTTTGTTGATTGTCTTTGGACAATTTCTGGCAATATGACCAGCAGTTTTGCACTGAAAACAGGTTCTTGTCTCTGTCTTCTTCTGAATAATACTCTTCTTCATCTCTTCTTGCTTTTTCTCAAGGAATTCTTTGTTTGTCTGGTTCCAGAATGAACTCTTTTGTTCTTTCTCAGCATTTGTTCCTGAAACAAAAACAGTTTTTGGTTTATAAATTTTCTCATTTTTATAGTTTTTCGGTGATTTAAAACCTAATCCATTCTTTTTGAAATTACCGTTATGGTTTGGTTTCTTTCGATAACCATGACCAGAACTGTAACCCATTTTCTTGTTTAAACGTTGTTGAAATCTTGAAGTGTAAGGTTTAGGTTTTCCAAAAAGATTTAAATCTTTTATTTCAGAAATATTAATTTCTGTGATTTTGAAAACCTTTTGAATCATTTCAATTTTAACACTTCTTATTGGAAAAATATCATCAGAATATAATTTGTCAGAATCTTTCAAAGTATATGCTACTTTGACCGGTTCGTCATTCAAATTAGATTTTGATAACAAACACTCCTTATCATAAACTCGTTTGTCCTTTTTGATTGTTGATTTTGATGTGTCAGACTTAGACTTTCACTCGGATTTGGACTCCATTTTTTACTCCTCTATGTCATCTTTATCCAACACCTGATCGACCACGCTTTTTATTAACTCGGACTCATGATCAGTGTCAGATGATGTGAACGTAATATCAATATTTTCTGGCAAATTATCTGACGACCCAGACTCCCACTATAAATTTGTTGCCTTTTTTACTCTCTCAGAATTTGGATTTCGAGGAGAATATCCATTTTCAACCGGGGGTGGACATCTATTGTAGACAACACTTGGTTTCTTACCAGAAATCTTTACTTCAACATCTTCTTTTGTCTCAGACTTCTTTTCTTCCGAAGTCTTCTCTTCTTCAAACGTCTTCAATCTTTCCACAATTGGGTAAATCCTGTCAACAACAAAAGTAGAACATGAGTAACTTTTCAATAAATTGTTAACTCTTTCAGTTTCAATTCTTTGTGTTACCAACTTCAATTCAAGCTCAGCACACTTTTCTGTGTAGTAGTTCACATTGTCAAGCTGTCTCTTGTATGCTCCTTTGAGTGTATTCAATGCTACAGCTTGTTCACTACTTGACTCGTTGTACTTATTCATTTCTCTCTGTTCAAGGTATCATATGATTCTTTTAACCTTTTTATGTTGTGGAGCAATTCATTGTTTTGCTTTATCAGAGAATCACAATTCATACACTTCTCAGGAACTTTGACTGCATCATCATCTGTTTTGAATTCAAATTCTGGAACTTCTTTGACTATTCTTACTTGAACTTCGTCTTTAGCATTCTTCTTTTTCTCAGCTTCAGCTTGTTCCTGTTCTTCTTCTTCTTCTTCATATTTCTTCCATTTTTCTTCTTCAGCTTTTTCAATTTTTATGTATTTTTCTGCCCAATATTCATCAGAAGCATTTGCAACAAAAGCTTTAGCGTTTAACATCTCTTTGGCCATGAATTCTTGGTCTGGGCAATAATTGTCCCAACTAAAACCATCTGGCAATTTTTCATCTTCTTGATCTGCCAAACATACTATACTATCCTTTGGAATGTATTTATCCCAACTGAAATCACTATCCTTTCCCTGATTAACCAGACATGCTCTCTTTGAATCTTCAATTTCTTTTCTACCATGTGCAGTTTATGCCTGTTGTTGTTGATGTGGCTGTTATGTAACTTGATGATAAATCGCCTTTTTATAATAGTCGTTGTTTCCAAAAGGATTTTGAGCTCCACTTGCTTCATGATTTGTGCACTCCCTCTTGAAATGCCCCTTTTCCCTGCATCGAAAACAAGTAACTTTAGATTTATCAAAACCTAAAGCTGAAATATATGCATCACGAAAATCATCTCTGCCGGTAATTTGTTTAAACTTTTCAGCACGTCTCAACACACTAGCCATACACCATTTTATATCCATCAACTCCATCTCCTCAGCGTCAATTTGATCGTAATCCTCTTTCGTTAGCACTGGATTCCCGATCCTTCCTGCAACCAAGCCTCCATAGGATTCAAGCACAGTCACCAACAAAGACATGTGGCTTTTAGCAACTTCCTCAGTATAATTCTGATCATTCACAAGATTTAACGCAATGTTGCATTGAAGAAGTTTTCCACTCTTTGTTGTAGAAAAATGTGGGTCAAACGATGGAAATGAAGAGAAACTCATTTTGCTACTTGATCCTTGAGATGGCTTTTCAGAAGATCCTGTTGTGTTGAAAGTAGTTTCAACTTTTGGAGAAAATTGGTCTTATCACTAACACCACTTTTGAAATACAATCCGATGTCTTGTTCTCCATCATAGTTCTTCATCCTAGCAATCTTTCTTTGCTCCATCTCTTGAGCTTCAAGATGTTTAATAAACTCTCCCAGTGTTAATTTTTTATATTCCTTTCTATTATTCCTCAACATCATCAGATACGTTCCCCAAATATCATGTGGTAATGCAAAATATCATGTGGTAATGCATCAGCTAGTTTTTCAATCAACTCATCTGTATCCTTTTTTATGCCTAATTTTGTCATATTTTTCACCAAGTTACAATACCTTTCAATAATCTGCTTGGTGTTTTCTGATTTCAACCACGAAAAAGATCAAATTCTTTCTTCATGAGTGACATTTTGTTCTTAAGCATATCATCACTTCCCAGAAATTTTGCTTCTAATTCATTCCAAATCGAATATTCACTTCCATCATGTTGAAGAAGAACCAGTATGTCTTCTTTAATCGCTTGCTATAACAGACTAACCATCAATTTCTCATCTCTATACTTCTTTTTCTCATCAGCACTCATTTCTCTAATTGGCATTATCTGATTATTGTTCTTTGTTGGTCTTTCATATTGAACCTCAGTATGTTCCTAAGCATCCAAATGATAAGCTTCAACCCAGTTACCAAAACATTCGGACCAACCATTATAATCATCAATATCCAAAAGCTTAGGCGGTTTTTGTGATGTCCTCGTATCATTTTCAAGCAATGTACTTTAAGTGATGTTCATTGGACCAGCAAAGGCATTGTAGAACTTGTTGTCCATGATTCGGTTTACAAGAATTTTTCAAAATAGTCTAATTCAAGCGAAATCAACAACAATACAATTTCAAGTGAAATCTCTTTTGAAGCAGAAACAAACTTTTGAAGCGAAATCAGCACTTTGAAGCAGAATTACAAGGACAATCCAAGCGGAATTAGCTTTGAAGCGGAAACAGTGATTCAAGCGGAATCACTTTAATACTTTTCAAGCGAAATACTAACTTCAAGCGGAATCAAATCAAACTTTCAAGCGGAATACTGGTTTTGAGCGGAGTCAACCAAACCTTTCAAGCGGAAACTGTTTTTCAAGCGGAATTAAGCCATAATCTCAAGCAAAATAACCAGAAATGCTGCTGATGTCATCAATATCGAACTGTTTTCAAGCGGAATTAAGAAAATAACCAGTTTTAGATTGATTTTAAGCTTGAAACTTTCAAGGCTTTGTTAAAATACAATTGCGCCTGTTGTGTGAAAAGTTGAGCCAATTTTAACCGTGAAAAGTTGTTTAATTTGAAAAAGAAGGTATAGAAGTCAGAAAATGCAGCTGAATTGGTATGAACTCTTCCTCCTGAGCTCTGATACCACTTGTAGGATCGTTTTCGGACCCGAACGAGCCGATCAGAAGAGTTATACTCAGTTTGAACGGCGGAAATAGACAAACTGAGGTCAATTCAGCAAGAATATTACTTAAAACTGTTGATTCTATTGATAACAAAGACGTTTATAACAAGTCGACACTTCGGCAGCACTTCGTGGCAAAACAGGAATGAATGCTACTAATTTCGCTCCAACTGACCCTATATATAGACAGTCTGATTTCGCTTGAACACGTTTCAAGCGAAATCACCACTATCAATTAGAGCGAAATCATACAAGATCATCTCGAGCGGAATTAGAACCCTGTGATCTCGCTTGAAATGTCCAGATGTCATTTCAAGCGGAATCTTCACTAATTCACTTTCTCGTTTTTCGAGCCCTAATCTAACTTATTCTATACAAGACTTGATACAAGACGAAGTTGACAGACGGATGCACCAACACGTACCAAGATCTTAGCCACCAATCACATTGAACTCATAAGTATAATTAAATAAACTTTCATTTATTAATAGGAAGTATTTCAAAACGTTACATATAACACATAGTACATAGCGGAAGCAATAACCATTGGTTAAATGTTTTAAAATCCTCGCGTAAATAAACCATTAGACTTATGTTACGATTCCATGTATCTCGTCCCATGACCACTCCAGCATCCCAGACAGCAAGTTCCCATGATATGCACCTATGGGCCTGCAAGGCATGTAACAACGAATCAACAACAAAGTTGAGCGAGTTCACGGTTGGTGTTCATTGTTAAGTTGTTTCAAAAACCAGTAGTTCATTTGTAAGCCATAAGTCAACCAGTTTACCCTGCTTCCCAAACATATCCATAATTAGTGGGGGCTTCCCCATGTGAACCGCTAGACCGTTACCATATCGACCACTGACTAAAGTAAGTTGGTGCCTTGACGTCAATGTCTATCATCATTGACTAGTGCCCAGATCCATTAGTTCACGCCTGTCCTCTGCGGCACGGTGTGAGGCTTGTCAAACCTAAATAGCGCTATCTAACTAATGACCCGCTCGCCATTGGCTCGGCGATTAAGTCGATATAATAGGAGGGACTTCATGATAGAGAGTTTTGGTCTAGTATCCGTGTTGTCACCCTTCAGTAGAGAGGGTGTGTACGTAATCCCCAAACCAGGAGATTACGCAGGTTCCGATTAAATACTTATCACATGTTGGTCACCCTTCAATAAAGAGGGTGTGTACATGTTCCAAACCAGGAGATCACGCAGTTTCAGTTTCAATCCTTTACCCATTCCCAACCCTTGGGAATCCCATGCCTTGTGGAAAGTGTGAACTCACCTTGGTTTGCTCGGTAAGATTAGTTACTTGTTTAGTAATTGATCAACACGTCCTATCACGGTTTATCAATGACAATCAGTTTTGTACTCACATTGAACCACATATTTTGTCACACATTTCACAAGTTGCACTTATGAAATACACACTTAATTACACATTCTAACAGTTAGCTACGTCATACCTTAACCAAGTTAACGACGTTTATTCGCACAACAGATTTTCATGCCATGTACACGTTTGCTTTATAAGCCTAAGTTCCAATTAACACTTCAACAGTTCCTTTCTAACTTTATTGATTAGGTACGATCCATCTAGTTTAATTAAAATGATTCTATATTGGCCCTTTAAAACAGCCCACTGTCAAACAAGGATGTGTGTCCCATACCAATGACCCCTTCGCTGGGTGTGTGTGTGTGAGAGAGACCTACTCATGCAAAACTCCACATAATCTATTCTAATCCTGGTAAAAGTGTGCATCCCATAACCAACCCTATAAACAAAATAACCCAACCCAACAGTGTGCGGCTCGGGAACCATGAGGACCCGATTAAGTGCGTGTTCCGTTTAACCTTGTGGCCCACTGATTGGTGAAATACATAACCTATCATACCCATTATACTTACAATCTCTAATAGTCTTTCTCAGCATATGCGGCCCAGTTATACGTCGACCCAATTGAAAACGCACAGCCCAATATCATGCATTACCTGTGACAACCCTCACAATTACAGGTACTGTACAATTAATTAATTTTAATTATGTGCTTAATGACTGTGCTTGATTACAACTGACAGCCTAAACTGCTTTATGATTTCTGCATCATACATACATGTGCATCATATTTCATATTGTCACTCCGTATATTACACACAAACTTTAGTGACATACTTGATGCACAAAGCACAGTTAGCACACTGAACGGATAATTCAGAAATATGCTGACAATGCCAGCAATAGACAGACAGTGTCTGTAAGGCCCAATATGGGTCAGGGACAGGATATTACACTAGTATGGAGTGTAGGGAAATGAGGACCATAAAACTGCGTCACTAGGTGATAGTTACAGTGCCGGGAAGTGCCTAAAACACACTTTAAATGTAGAAGTCTGCACTCATTAATAAAATTCAGCATTTTAAAATACTAGTGAAGTGCAAAAATATATAAGAATGGTCCTGTATACTTTCCTAAGTGACGAGGATTAATTGTGTTGCAAAAATATATATAAAAGTCACTTTAAGGAATAATTAAACACTTTAACAGAACGGTATCCAACCGGACAACCGGACATTACCCGGAACATAAATTTTTTGCCAAACACATTGTTTCACTATTTCTTGGCTTGTCGTGATCCCCGAACACCCTAACACCCACTAAATATCACATAAATAACATATGGAAGCATAATACTTGAAACCTAACTAACCATTGCTATTTAGTTGGAAAAAGTTACAACCACCCCCCCCCAAACCGAATTCGGTCCATATGGACCCACACAAATCATCCACCATACTCCCTAATCTTGTGAAAGATTATAACACATTATTTTATTAGATATTTGCTTGTAAAGATGACCAAAATATGTGAAGGGGTCTATTTAAGCATGGTGCAAGATCACAACCATCACTCTTCATCATTCACTCCCTTACTCTCACACTCTCTCTCCCTCTCTCGGCCACTCTACCACCGCTAACATCACCACCATTCCACCACCATCTCTTCCATTTTTAAGCTTCATTTAGGTGCTTGAAAGTGAATCAAAGGTGCTTGAGCTTGTGGAACTTCAAAGGAGCCTTGTTCTTTCTTCTTCATCATCTTTTCTCATCATCTTCTTCACTAGATTCTACCCTAGCCTTGTGCTAGTAGTAAGTTACTTGCACACCCTTGTTCATCTTGCTTTTGTGATAAAACATTGTAGTGTGATGAATATGTTCAAATCACTAAAGAAACAAGAACACTAAAAGATGAACATGAAACTTTACATGAAATCTTACTTTAAAAGTTTACTTGAAGATGATAAATGCTACTAGTTTGATGTTGTCATGAGTATGTTGTTAGTTTTATGGTGATCCTTGATTATGTGGTGTTAAACACCATGTGACTCTTGTTAAATAATACGTAAAAGTATGATTTAACAAGAGTAGAAAGTGGTTTGTGTCACATAAAAAGACCACTTTCTAACTAGACATGAACTTGATAAAAATGATTTTTCACAAAATATAAACTAACTAGTAAGTTGATGAGTATGTTAATCCAAGTTTTATAAAAGGTTTTTGTAAACAAACCAAGTTCAAGAAACGATCTCTAAAAGTTAATGACTTTTACATACTCTTACATAGTTTTTTTTGTAAGTAAAATAAGTGTAAAAAGCTTTTATTTACAAGAAGAGTCAAGAGTTAAATTTTTGTAAAAATTACTTACAAGTTGTAAACACTAAATTATTTTAAGAGAATGATATTTAAAGAAATAAATACGTTTCGGAAGGTAACTAGGTCTACTAAAAGTCTTACCAAGTTACTATGCGTTTTTGAGATATATCAAGTTCATGACTAGTGTGAAACGCATATATTTTGCTCTTGGTAATGTGAAAATGATTCAAGGATTGTTGTTGATTGATTTTGAAAAGAAAATGATATGCTTAATAGCATGGACACCTCCGTTTTTAGGGGAAACTCTGGCGAAATTCTCAAAAAATCTCAAGACTTAGAAAATATTTTTCTAGCAAGTGCTTACGAATATATTTTTAACCTTGTTTTCAAAATAAACTTCGGCCATGATTTTTATTACAAAAATACTAGTGCCGGAGGTTGATTTTCGTAAGTAAAATTTGATAAATATATATTTAGAATATATATTTCATACTAAAACTCTCATGTGATTATTTGTTTATTTTGAGAACTAGTTATATTATTTTAGGGTAAAATAATATAACTTATGTATACCATGAAATTACGACTCCAAAATAATACCAAAACTCTCGCGAAATAAATATTTAAGTTACGCAATTATTATTGCAATACGAAATGCTAAAACGTAACTTATGTAATATTTCAGAAAAATACTTTCACACGTATATTTTGGTAAAATATTATTTTTGAAAATCTATGAAGTAAAATATAATATTTTTGGGAAAAATATATATATTTTGGAATTAAGATGTTTTAGACAAATAATTTAAATATATTTTTCTAAGTGAGACTTAAAATATATTTTTCGGAATTACAAGTGTACATGTATAAATACCCCCATCCTTGGGAAGGAAATACACATATAAAATACTTCAGAAGTGTGGATACGAAATAGTTGCCTAACTATTTTTTCTAAATACAAAAGTTAAATTAAAATAATTAATATTATTTTAACAAGTAGCCAAACTTGATATAATATCAAAGTAACGCAACTCAAAACATTAAACCCTAAGCCAAGGCACGGCCCATCCGTCTAATAGGCATTAGTACGTGTAGGTCGTCGCGCAGCAGATTGAGTTTGAGGTTGACGTTACAGGATACGCACTTCTGTGAGTTCATGTCCCTTTTTTTTCTTTACTGTTTTCAGTTTTATACTTCAGGGGTGAAATACATGCGACAATTATTACAAACATTATTTACATGGTATGGTTAGCGTAGGGAGGGTTTTACTACTAGATCATGTGAGGGGTGGGTACAACACTTAAGGCCATTAATTCTCGTTGTTAGGACCGAGGGACACAAGAGTGATAGATCTATTTGGGTGTAGCGAGCCCACACCCGTGAGGCCGGGGCGGCCCATAGAGATGACTGTGTCTTACCGCCGAAGCCCGGTAACAAATTTGCTAGGTTTGAGTTTTCCTGCACCTTCTCACACATACTAGTGGCTTTGCAACCCATTGGTGATCTCTTTTTCCTTATTGCTACATACCAGGGACTTTTATTCATACAGGAAAGGTTTATACATACTCACTTTTACATGAACTCACTCAACTTTTGTTGATTTTTCAAACTACATGTATTTCAGGAAATTAGTGGATCTGGCGAAGTGTGCAATCATGTCAAGCTGCGTAGGGGATAATGATGTCATCCAGGTTTAGGAGGTGTGTGTAACATCCGTAAAAAACGGATATCCAAAATCTGACCCATTTTGAAATTCGGATCCTAATCCTTGAAACTCGGAAATTTTTCGTGAATTAAATAACCGACGAAAGAATTTTTTTTTTAAATTTTAACATAGTTATCAATATGGTTATTTATTTATTTATTGTTTAATTAATTAAATTAATTAATTAATATTACAATTTAAAAGTTTTTATTCATTTATTTAAAAAAAATAAACTAGTTAGTATGGTTCGTAAAGTTAATGAAATACAAGGACCATATTGTAATTTTTCTAAAGTTAAAAAAAAAACTAAAAGTCTAGGGGCCTTTTATGCCAAAACCACCAAACTTCATTAAAAACAATTAAACTCCCAACATCATTACATCAGTTACGTTGCCAAAGATCGAAGCGGAATTTTCCGGCAAATTCCTTTCGGTTTTGTTTGGAATAAATTAATTCCTTTTTAATGCTTATGAGTACCATTGAAGACGTTGGAATCATTCTCGTTTCCGCATCTCCGTTTTGCAAAACCGATCAAGAAATTTAATCCATAATCATGGCTCATACACGTTGACTGAACCACCTATATATACTTCGGTTTCGATACGTACCTCACACAACTCGCTCTCTCACTCACAGAACTCTCAAACCCTTTTCGACTCACCTGCACATTGCTGGAGTCTGACCTTTCGTCGGAGGAACTAGCCGGAATCACGAAACTCCCCGGAGAAGATAGTCGCGGCCGGAAATCGGAGAACAAACCGGAGGTCCTTGTTACGTTCGGTATACCTTTCCATCACCTTATGTTTTCTCGTTGATCCCCTATTAAAACTTTTACTCTTTTGCTCGATAAAAATCAGTTTAATCAAACAACAATGGTGGTGTTGTTTTACTGTTCGAATGGTTGTTTCCTTTGGGAACCCACTTTTTATTTGAAAATAATATATAATCTACAACCCATCATCAAAATTAAGTATAGAGTAGTGGAAGGTGTTTGTTTAAAAAGAGGATTGGTTTAAAAAAAAATAATAATAAATAAATTAGTCTTATATGATAGTTGAAAAATTCATTTTTGTTGTTTTTCAGAAACCTTTAAACCAAAATATATAAACAGTTTTTTTTTCTTATTCTCATAATTGACTCAAAAGCTAACAATTCCTATTGTTTTATTATTTCTTTGAAACCAATAATACCATACATAATTACAAGTTTTTTTTTATTATTATTTTCTTTCCTTTTTTTGTAATTAAACATTTTAAAATTTAATAACTAACAAATTTAATACTAATAATGTGATAATTTTTAATTCATAAACTATAAATATTACGATTATTTGTTTAACCAATAAATGATAACGAGTTCGTCACGTGCCATTCTAAATATCTAGGATAATAGCTTTGCTCGTTCTCTTGGATTTTTCTCAATCTTTACTCGTGCGATAATTCAAGAAATCGCAACGCAATCACTGTGAGTATACACGAACCCATTTTTACTTTTAAACACTTTGGGTGCAACATGTATTCTATATTCAAACACGTGACACTTGAAAGTTATTTGAAACATACTCTATCCATTTAAACATGAAACATGAAACTTGTGATACTTGAGACTATTTTGCGCTATGTGAACGTTTAATCCTGTGTGTAGTTCCGCCTTAACAATAGTAGCGCTATAGGAGTAATGCACCTCCCCCATTTGTAGTCGAGGGGTATTGTTAGGATGAGACATGTTAACCTCCCGTGAAACTTTGGGATAGGCACTTTAACGCATTGGAAACTTGGGCTATCACTTGGACTGCGTGAACTAGCATGGCTGAATCTATTTTTGTAATGTTCATGTTGGATATGAGTTTTTAAACGCTTAAACTATTATGCTATGTATTCAAACTTGTATACTCGCCAACTTTTGTTGATTTTATTTTAATACATGTTGCAGGGTGTTAGACAAGACGAAGAAGAAATCAAGTTAGGATGGACTTAGATACTCATTCAATAATAAACAATGTTGCTGCAATTAGTCTTTATTTGAAACAATGTATTCAAATTTTAGCGATTAATGAAATTGGATTTAAATTATATTGTCACATAGTGTTATGATGTCTCTTGCAATCTAGTTTTCGTCTCATCCCGATGTTTCAGCCATCGGTTGGGGTGTGACAGATTGGTATCAGAGCCATAACTATAGGGAATTAGGAAAATTGCTATACTTTTCCCTAGTCTATAGTAGGAATACTCTGATACCAATCAGAGCCATAACTATAGGGAATTAGGAAAAGTAGGAGTGCTTTTACCTAGTCTATAGTTTAGGAGCTTTATCATTATGTGCTGTTTAAAACAACTTCCCTTCTATCTTATTTGTTTCACTCTACTCTCTTTGGTCTTTTAATATACATGCCTTTCCTAAAGCTAACACAATACACACTTGGAGGCTTTGAAGACACTCTTATAACACAATCGAAATGACTCACCAAAATAAGGGTGATTCCCACATTTGGTGAAGACTTTCACTCAGCTATACTTTAAATTTTGCACGAAATCTACCCTCAAGTTAGGAGTGATATCCAAATCTTGAAGGGAATTTCCATTCATATTCTAGTGGACCCTTATCTTTTGATAAGTACCAACCACACTAGGGTACGATGTTATCAAGTTATAGGTGAAACTCGCTTCTTGTTAACTTGTCCCACTCTTCGATTGTCAATCCCGCCAAAGTTTCGATTTTCCCAATCGATTAAGGACGTGCAGTAACTGGAAGGACAAATATCGTTAGTCGCTTCTCGATGAGAGTATTTGTCTATTAGGCCAAAACACGTTTCCTTAATTTAAAAAGGACTTCGATTTACTTTGGAATAGTCTTATGTTACGTTCCGTGACAATTCAATTTTTATGTTAAATCTCTTTTATGCTATCTCAATTTTAATGTGTTTCACATTTGTACGATATATCATTTCAATCTAATACATGCATGCTAGTATGTTATATTGGATTCGTGTCATTGGGTGATTCTTATGTGATGAACTTGTCCTTGAACCCACGCCTTAACATGTATAGCACTATGCATAGTGCTATAGGAGTAGCGCACCACCCGTGAACGAGAGGTCATGTTAAGTCATTCAATTACGGTACACGATGGGTTGACCTGTTTATTCACATGCCAGTGATACGTTAATCTTGTTAACTAAGTATGACATCTGGATTATTCTACATTTTTATGCTACTACTCATGGAAGCTTATCATCAAGATAGGAGTGATTTCCTTACCTTGACGATTAGCTCCGCTCACTTTTCAACTTCACCAATGAGCTAGGGGTGATTTCCTTACCTCGGAGGTAGTTACCAACTCTTTTTCGTTCTCAATGAAACTTTATATTTGAACGTTACTTTCATTTCAAGCTTGGAGACACAAATCACACTATCTTCGCAATCTAAAACAAATAAATAATCTCTCATGAACGAACTAAATTTACGATGCTTTCATATTCTATGTTACGCTACGTGAAATTCATGATTTGCCAGGTGAAACTAATTGAACATCTTATATGTTATGTGAAACTATATGCTATGTGACGCATTCGTGAAAACAAATTTTTTAAACATTATCTTCAAGTCTCATCCATTCTACGTTTCTTTTGATTTTTTTAGAAGTCCTCCTCTTAGATTTCGAGGACGAAATCTTCTAAAGTAGGGGAGACTGTAACATCCGTAAAAGACGGATATCCAAAATCTGACCCGTTTTGAAATTCGGATCCTAATCCTTGAAACTCGGAAATTTTTCGTGAATTAAATAACCGACGAAAGAATTTTTTTTTTTAATTTTAACGTAGTTATCAATATGGTTATTTATTTATTTATTGTTTAATTAATTAAATTAATTAATTAATATTACAATTTAAAAGTTTTTATTCATTTATTTAAAAAAAAATAAACTAGTTAGTATGGTTCGTAAAGTTAATGAAATACAAGGACCATATTGTAATTTTTCTAAAGTTAAAAAAAAAACTACAAGTCTAGGGGCCTTTTATGCCAAAACCACCAAACTTCATTAAAAACAATTAAACTCCCAACATCATTACATCAGTTACGTTGCCAAAGATCGAAGCGGAATTTTCCGGCAAATTCCTTTCGGTTTTGTTTGGAATAAATTAATTCCTTTTTAATGCTTATGAGTACCATTGAAGACGTTGGAATCATTCTCGTTTCCGCATCTCCGTTTTGCAAAACCGATCAAGAAATTTAATCCATAATCATGGCTCATACACGTTGACTGAACCACCTATATATACTTCGGTTTCGATACGTACCTCACACAACTCGCTCCCTCACTCACAGAACTCTCAAACCCTTTTCGACTCACCTGCGCATTACCGGAGTCCGACGTTTCGTCGGAGGAACTAGCCGGAATCACGAAACTCCCCGGAGAAGATAGTCGCGGCCGGAAATCGGAGAACAAAACGGAGGTCCTTGTTACGTTCGGTATACCTTTCCATCACCTTATGTTTTCTCGTTGATCTCATATTAAAACTTTTACTCCTTTGCTCGATAAAAATCAGTTTAATCAAACAGCAATGGTGGTGTTGTTTTACTGTTCGAATGGTTGTTTCCTTTGGGAACCCACTTTTTATTTGAAAATAATTTATAATCTACAACCCATCATCAAAATTAAGTATAGAGTAGTGGAAGGTGTTTGTTTAAAAAGAGGATTGGTTTAAAAAAATAATAATAAATAAATTATGCTTATCTGATTGTTGAAAAATTCATTTTTGTTGTTTTTCAGAAACCTTTAAACCAAAATATATAAACAATTTTTTTTCTTATTCTCATAATTGACACAAAAGCTAACAATTCCTATTGTTTTATTATTTCTTTGAAACCAATAATACCATACATAATTACAAGTTTTTTTTATTATTATTTCTTTCCTTTTTTTTGTAATTAAACATTTTAAAATTTAATAACTAACAAATTTAATACTAATAATGTGATAATTTTTAATTCATAAACTATAAATATTACGATTATTTGTTTAAGCAATAAATAATAACGAGTTCGTCACGTGCCATTCTAAATATCTTGGATAATCGCTTTGCTCGTTCTCTTGGATTTTTCTCAATCTTTACTCGTGCGATAATTCAAGAAATCGCAACGCAACCACTGTGAGTATACACGAACCCATTTTTACTTTTAAACACTTTGGGTGCAACATGTATTCTATATTCAAACATGTGACACTTGAAACTTATTTGAAACATACTCTATCCATCTAAACATTAAACATGAAACTTGTGATACTTGAGACTATTTTGTGCTATGTGAACGTTTAATCCCTGTGTGTAGTTTCGCCTTAACAATAGTAGCGCTATAGGGGTAATGCACCTCCCCCATTTGTAGTCGAGGGGTATTGTTAGGATGAGACATGTTAACCTCCCGTGAAACTTTGGGATAGGCACTTTAACGCATTGGAAACTTGGGCTATCACTTGGACTGCGTGAACTAGCATGGCTGAATCTATTTTTGTAATGTTCATGTTGGATATAAGTTTTTAAACGCTTAAACTATTATGCTATGTATTAAAACTTGTATACTCGCCAACTTTTGTTGATTTTATTTTAATACATGTTGCAGGGTGTTAGACAAGACGAAGAAGAAATCAAGTTAGGATGGACTTAGATACTCATTCAATAATAAACAATGTTGCTACAATTAGTCTTTATTTGAAACAATGTATTCAAATTTTAGCCATTAATGAAATTGGATTTAAATTATATTGTCACATAGTGTTATGATGTCTCTTGCAATCTAGTTTTCGTCTCATCCCGATGTTTCCGCCATCAGTTGGGGTGTGATAGTGTGACCCTTGCCTGGACGGGTTACAAGTCTTAAACCGTGTTTTTATTAAAACCTTTTGTTGTGTCATGTGAACACGTTTTAAATTCATGTCATGTTTGTAACTTGTTTTTATGTATCGACATTTTAAACAATGATGTTGTGGTAACTTTACACTTGATTAATGGATGACTATCATGTGTTTTATTTACATATAGCATTGTTATGATTGTTGCTATGGTATTAAGAAGTCGCACCAAATTAAACCCACGCTTCCGCAAAGGCCAGGGTGTGACATTACCATGAAGACAACTACACTTTAAAGAAGTTGGCTGGCCCATCCAAGCCCAGCCTACGTCGGAGAAGCTGTTTGGCTATTATGTGTGTCACACCCCCAAAATCCACCCTCGGAGTATCACTGCTTGGGAGCGTGACTGACCAGGATCAAGCCACCAATCATATTAAACATGTAAATAAATAGTAAATGTCATTCATTAATATGAAAGGTGTTTTCAAAACCAAACAAAATCAAACGTGTAGTGGAAGCAATAATGTAAAACCCAACATAGTATTAAGTTGAAATGTCATTAAGGTGTTTATCATAACATCCACAATCCGTGCCCACAACGACCGCGCCTCCCGTGCAAGCTCCATGAGTACCTATGGTCCTGCAAGGCATGTAACAGAAAGCCAACAACTAGTTGAGCGAGTTCACAGTAAGTATGTTTGCAATAGCAAGTTCGTTGCATCACAATGCGGTATTAACTAAGTCAATTGTATGTTCATTTAGTGGGGGCTTCCCATGTGTGTATGTACTAGACTAGAGGTAACCATAAGTGTTCTTCTTAACCCGAGAACAGTAGTACGTACGAGGTTTACGTAGGTTTTACGTAAGTGTCCTTCTTATCCCGTGGACAGTGGTACGCGGGGGTTTACGTAGGTTTTACGTAAGTGTCCTTCATAACCCTAGGATAGTAGTATGTATGAGTTTACGTAGGTTTTATGTAAGTGTCCCTCGAACCCTGAGGACAGTAGTAAGCACAAGTACAAGTATTACGTAGGTTTTACGTAAGGGTCCTTCCCAACCGAGGACGATGGTAGATAGTCTAGTAACAATGTAATCCAAATAATTCATCAATCCTTTTCCTTCAATCCCATCCCCTACCCACCGGAAATCCCATGCCTTGGTAAGAGTGTGAACTCACCTTGGTTTGCTCGGTTTGTTATTGCTTCTAGTGTTAATTAATGGTTAGGTCCGTTACACACGACCTAAGGTACATTGCACATAAACTCAATGTAAGTGTTTACGTTCAATTAAGGTTTACAATTCTTTGGTATCTAAACAACTGTGTTTCGTGTGATAATTGTTTACAGATGGACATAACATAGATTGCACATACATACTGTAACATACAGTAACATACAGTGACATACAGTGACATACAGTGCCATACAGGGTGTTCTTCATACGGGGTTTTGAACTTAGCATTATAAGTAAACTCGGACCTCATAACTGTCTACAAAACTCGGACCTTGTGTGTGCATTACAAAAATTCGGACCAAGCATTTCATATAAAAATTCGGACCATGTTCACATATGAAATTCGGACTATATAGCATTTTAATCAAAACTCAAACCAATCATCCTTACAAAATTCGGACTATACATATCATTCTCAAAACTCAGACCAAACCCCCTTAAAAATTCGGACTATATATATATATATATATATATATATATATATATATATATATATATATATATATATATATATATATATATATATATATCATTCTCAAAACTTAGACCAAACCCCCTTAAAAATTCGGACTATATATATATATATATATATATATATATATATATATATATATATATATATATATCATTCTCAAAACTCGGCCAAACCCATTAAAAAAATTCGGACTATTTACTACTTGAAAAATTCGGACCATTCATCCTATAAAATTCGGACCATTAAATCTTCACAAAATTCGGACCTAGCCTCATCACAAAGTTCGGATCATTTATCATTTACAAAACTCAGATCATTCATCATTTACAAAACTCAGATCAAGCATGGCAAAAACTCGGACTTTGTGACTTCACAAAACCCTGACACAAATCTCCGGACTAACAATCAATCATACGAAATATTCAAAACCTAATCACAGACTCCAATGGAACAGTTACAGGTTACGATCAAAACCCTACTTATCATTCTATGGCAAATGCTGTAACTAATCAACAATCAACCAATTCTAACATATCCGACATCCAATTGTCAGGCACTTGATTACACAACTACCCACAAACTATTGCAAAAACAATCAGGTTTTTCAATAAACACAGAGTCATTGTTTGTAGAATTAGGGTTTTGCATGAATCACATAATCAAGGATTAACAACAAATAATCATTAAACGTTTACCTTAGATTGATTCTAGATGAAAAGAGAGATCAAAAGTGATGATTGAGAGCTTGTGCCACCAAGAATGATGAAGAAGATGATTGTAGGAGATGATTGGAGAGAAAGATTGAGAGTACGTATGATGATTTGTGAGAGAGGTTAGGGTTAAGAGTTATTAAGATTTCACTAACTACTCTACTCACCCCTAAGTATCATCATTTACATAAAACACACACATCACAATATATTTTACAATCAAGGCCCGAAGTTCTCATGTAAGGTAAATAATGCATAAAATAATGTATAGTTCCATGCAATGCTAAAGATTGTGAGACTAACTTTTTGTATTAAGTTAAAGCATTAACCTGAAGTTACGGGTTGTCACATTATCCCCAACTTGAAAGAAATTTCGTCTCGAAATTTAGCATGCGGTTACTGAGGAAGCTAGTTGAGTTGTATCGTTTACTGGTTTCCCTGGGGTGTCACATCATCCCCCCGTTGATTTGGAATTTCGTCCCGAAATTCTGTAGTAGCTTCAGCCTCAGTAGTGGTTGCATGGTTTCCGAATAACTGGGGTACTTGAGTTTCATTTGGTCTTCTCGTTCCCAGGTATACTCTGGGCCACGACGGGAGTTCCAACGAACTCGTACAAGAGGTATTCTAGTGTTCTTGAGGACCTTAACATCCCGGTCCGTGATTTCTACTTGTTCCTCGACGAATCGTAACTGCTCGTCGATAGTGAGCTCCTTCAAAGGAACTATGAGGGTCTCATATGACAGACACTTCTTCAGATTCGACACGTGGAAAACGTTGTGAACTGCACCGAGTTCAGCTGGTAGGTTTAGTCTGTAGGCTACTTTGCCTATTCTTTCAGTGATTTCGAACGGTCCGACATACCGCGGATTGAGTTTGCCTTGCTTGCCAAAACGAACCACACCCTTCCAGGGTGAGACTTTAAGTAGCACTCGATCCCCAACTTGGAACTCGAGCGGTTTTCTGCGTTTATCAGCATAGCTTTTCTGAAGGTCACGAGCTGCCGCCATGCGTTGTCGTATCTATGCAATCCGTTCAGTAGCATCAACTACCATTTCTGGACCTGTTATTTGACTATTCCCCACCTCTGCCCAATAGAGAGGTGACCGGCATTTACGTCCGTACAATGCCTCGAATGGAGCGGCTTGGATGCTGGTGTGGTAACTGTTATTGTATGAAAACTCCACTAAAGGGAGATGCTTTTCCCAGCTGTTGCCGAAATCAATAACACATGCCCGAAGCATGTCTTCTAGGGTTTGAATCGTGCGCTCAGACTGCCCATCCGTCTGAGGGTGATAAGCTGTGCTCATGTCTAACTGAGAGCCAAAAGCTTTGTGCATTGCCTGCCATAGTTCTGAAGTAAAACGTGCATCACGATCCGAAATAATGGAAGTTGGCACTCCGTGCCTCGAAATAACTTTTTTCAAGTAGACGTCTGCTAAGGTAGAGAACTTATCCGTTTCCTTAATAGCCAGGAAGTGTGCAGACTTTGTGAGTCGATCCACGATCACCCAAATGGTATCGTTTCCACGCTGGGATCTAGGTAGGCCAGTAACGAAATCCATGGAAATTTCCTCCCATTTCCACTGCGGTATCTTGGGTTGCTGAAGTAGGCCTGATGGTTTCTGATATTCCGCCTTGACTCTCGCACAAGTCAAACATTTGCCGACGTAAGTTGCAATGTGGGCCTTCATACTAGGCCACCAATATGTAGTTCTGATGTCGTGGTACATTTTATCCGAACCTGGATGTACCGAGTAGCGAGATTTGTGTGCTTCATCCATCACAAGTTCTCGTAAACCACCATATAGTGGGACCCAAATACGCCCCGTTACATAGTAGGCGCCGTCCTCCCTTTGTGCTAATTGTTGCCTTAAGCCACGTAAGGCTTCAGCCCTGACGTTTTCTGGTTTCAACGCTTCTACCTGAGCGTCTCGTATCTGTGCAGGAAGACTAGACTGAATAGTAAGCTGTAATGCTCGCACGCGTCTAGGTACAGTATCCTTTCGACTGAGAGCGTCAGCCACAACATTGGCTTTGCCTGGATGGTACTTGATAGCGCATTCGTAATCATTAAGTAGCTCGACCCATCGAAGGTGCCGCATGTTCAATTCCTTCTGCTTGAAGATATGCTCGAGACTCTTGTGATCGCTGTAGATAGTGCACTTGGTACCGTACAAGTAGTGTCGCCATATCTTGAGCACGAAAACAACAGCTCCTAGCTCTAAATCGTGTGTAGTATAGTTCCGTTCATGGACCTTGAGTTGGCGCGAAGCGTAAGCTATAACTTTATCCCGTTGCATCAATACACAACCAAGCCCCTGTATCGATGCGTCACAATAGACCACAAAATCGTCCGTGCCCTCTGGCAATGAGAGGATAGGTGCACTGCAAAGTCTATCCTTTAAGTGCTGAAAAGCGGTCTCCTGAATATTACCCCAACGATAAGTAACACCTTTCTGTGTCAGTAGAGTAAGCGGCTGTGAATCTTTGAGAAGTCTTTAGTGAATCGTCTGTAGTAACCCGCCAAACCCAAGAATTGGCGTATTTCTGTTGGTGTACGCGGTGCAGGCCAGTTCCTGATCGAATCTACCTTGGATGGATCAACATGGATCCCATCCTTGTTTACTACATGGCCTAGAAAATGGACTTCACGAAGCCAGAAGTCGCATTTTGAAAACTTGGCGTACAGTTGTTCCTTTCGAAGAAGTTCCAAGATAAGTCGTAGATGCTGCTCGTGTTCCTCCTGACTCTTGGAGTAGATCAGGATGTCGTCGATGAAGACAATCACAAACTTGTCTAAATAAGGCTTGCACACTCTGTTCATAAGATCCATGAAGACTGCAGGCACGTTCGTTAATCCGAATGGCATAACTAGGAACTCGTAGTGGCCATAGCGAGTTCTGAATGCTGTCTTAGAGACGTCCTCATCCCGGACTCTCAGCTGATGGTAACCTGACCTCAGGTCAATCTTGGAGTAGTAGCTCGACCCTTGCAACTAGTCGAATAAGTCATCAATACGTGGCAGAGGATAGCGATTCTTCACTGTCACCTTGTTTAGTTCGCGGTAATCTATGCACATCCTGAAGGTACCGTCCTTCTTTTTCACGAATAACACTGGAGCTCCCCAAGATGAAGAGCTAGGTCGGATAAATCCCTTATCCAAGAGTTCTTGTAGCTGCGTCGATAGTTCTTCCAATTCTGATGGAGCTAAGCGATACGGTGCGCGAGCTATAGGTGCTGCTCCAGGAGCTAGTTCAATCTGGAATTCGACCTGGCGATGAGGCGGTAGCCCAGGTAAATCTTCATGAAACACTTGAGGAAAATCGCATACAACTGGGATATCCTCTATTCTCTTCTCTTTCGTTGATGCATCAGTAACTAGTGCCAAAATGGCAGTGTGACCCTTTCGTAAACATCTCTGAGCCTTCAGGAAGGAGATGATGCCAACCACAGCACCACTCTTGTCGCCTTGAACTTCGAGAGGTTCTTTGCCAGAACGGGGAATACGAACTATCTTTTCCTTGCATAAGATCTCTGCTTGCTGTTGGGATAACCAATCCATACCAATAACGATGTCGAAACTACCCAGAACTATAGGAATGAGGTCGATAGAGAAAGTCTGACCAGCGAGGATAAGATTACAACCCTGAATTATGTGCGTGGCCTCTAGACTCTTACCATTAGCTAATTCTACAACATGCTTGGTGTTTAAGGGAGTTGGTGCACACTTTAACATTTGGCTAACTTTTAGAGACATATAACTTGTATCCGCACCCGAATCAAACAATACAGTAACATAAAAGTCGTCAAGAAGAAACTTACCCATAACTACGTTGGGATCATTCCTGGCATCACCCTGCCCCAGCACAAATGCACGTCCCCTAGCTTCGTTGTCGTTGTTGTTCCCACCGTTGTTGTTTCCGTTACCTTGGTTATTGTTGTTGTTGTTGTTCTGGTTTCGGTTTAACTGAGGGCAGTGTCTTTTGAAGTGACCTTCAGCGCCACAATGAAAACATCCCTTGTTGCCCTGTTGCTGATTCTGCTGTGCTTGTTGTTGCTGCTGATTCTGAGTTACAGGCCGTGGGCTCCTACAATCCTTGGCCTCATGACCCATCTTGAGACACCTCTGACAATGACCCTTGTTGCACTGGCCACTGTGGTGTCTGTTACAGTTGTTGCACCTGGGGTGATTTCCGCGATAAACTCTCTGCCCGCGACTACCAGAAGACTGCTAACTAGGACTCTGGTAGTGGTCAGTCTTTTGCTGCTGAACCTGAGACTGAACTGTAGCTGAACCCTTGCTGGAATCCCCCTCCCATTTTCTCTTGTTGTCACCGGGAGTAGCAGGAGTAGCTGAAGTGGTAGCGGTAGTAGTAACACTGATGCGCTTAGGCAGCCTGTTCTGATCCACTGCCTGATCCGTGAGGCGATGAGCAAGACGTTGAATATCCTGGATATTATCAAGGTTAGCCGATGTCACATGGCTTTAGTTTTCTGGCGATAGACCCTTGAGATACAACTCAATGCGCTTGATTGGAGGGTCCACCATAGTTGGACACAAGATGGCCAGCTCGTTCGACCGTTTCGTATAAGCTTCAATTTCCGACCCTGTCATTTTCAGATGATAAAGCTCCACTTCCAGCTTGTGGATGTCATCACGTGTGCAGTATTCTCGTTTGATGAGTTTCTTAAAATCATTCCAAGGGGTGGCGTTAGCAGCTGCCAACCCTAAAATCTGAACTTGCACGTTCCACCAAGTCAGCGCAATTCCTTCTAGAGTACCAGTGGCGTACTTCACCCTGCGAGCCTCAGGGCATTCACACATCTCAAACACCAACTCGAGTCTCTCAAACCAATGGAGGAGTCCCACTGCTCCTTCAGTGCCACGGAACGTGCTTGGACGACAGTCCATGAAATTCTTGAAAGTGCAAACTGGTTGCTGAGCGTGTTGACCTATTGTGTAAGAATAGGACAAGGTTAAACACAAGAGTTGGTTTAGGAATGTAGGATCTAAAGATCCTAGTGTGAGTTACGACTGCAGGGTATACCTCCTGCGTGTGCAGCTGCAAGTGCCGCAGCAACTTGTTCGTTGATGAGAGCCGTCAACTGGGCTTGTGTCAAGTTAATGCGTCCAGCCATGATCTTCATAGCAAATGTAACATAAGTGAGAGAGGTTCGCGAATAGTGCGATGACAGAAGAGAGTAAGCACACAAGTGTTCTCAAGCAATAACGAACAGTAGGCAATGTAATCTAGGCATACCACGAGCAAAGTTCTATGTAATTTTAGCATGTAGGCAATAAACATAAACCATATTACCTAGGATGTTGAGTCTTGCACGTGGAGCGAGGCGTCGTTATGGATCATTGAGCACTGTACTGGTTATAGTCTGGTTTTAATAAAAACGTTTTTCCCTTATTAAAACCGAGTTCTCTATAACCAATGGCTCCGATACCAATCTGTCACACCCCCAAAATCCACCCTTGGAGTATCACTGCTTGGGAGCGTGACTAACCAGGATCAGGCCACCAATCATATTGAACATGTAAATAAATAGTAAATGTCATTCATTAATATGAAAGGCGTTTTCAAAACCAAACAAAATCAAACGTGTAGCGGAAGCAATAATGTAAAACCCAACAGAGTATTAAGTTGAAATGTCATTAAGGTGTTTATCATAACATCCACAATCCGTGCCCACAACGACCGCGCCTCCCGTGCAAGCTCCATGAGTACCTATGGTCCTGTAAGGCATGTAACAGAAAGTCAACAACTAGTTGAGCGAGTTCACAGTAAGTATGTTTGCAATAGTAAGTTCGTTGCATCACCATGCGGTATTAACTAAGTCAATTGTATGTTCATTTAGTAGGGGCTTCCCATGTGTGTATGTACTAGACTAGAGGTAACCATAAGTGTTCTTCTTAACCCGAGAACAGTACTACGTACGAGGTTTACGTAGGCTTTACGTAAGTGTCCTTCTTATCCCGTGGACAGTGGTACGTGGGGGTTTACATAGGTTTTACGTAAGTGTCCTTCTTAACCCTAGGACAGTAGTATGTATGAGTTTACGTAAGTGTCCCTCGAACCCTGAGGACAGTAGTAAGCACAAGTACAAGTATTACGTAGGTTTTACGTAAGGGTCCTTCGCAACCGAGGACGATGGTAGATAGTCTAGTAACAGTGTAATCCAAATAATTCATCAATCCTTTTCCTTCAATCCCATCGCCTACCCACCGGAAATCCCATGCCTTGGTAAGAGTGTGAACTCACCTTAGTTTGCTCGGTTTGTTATTGCTTCTAGTGTTAATTAATGGTTAGGTCCGTTACACACGACCTAAGGTACATTGCACATAAACTCAATGTAAGTGTTTACGTTCAATTAAGGTTTACAATTCCTTGGTATCCAAACAACTGTGTTCCGTGTGATAATTAGCTGGACATAACATAGATTGCACATACATACTGTAACATACAGTGACATACAGTGCCATACAGGGTGTTCTTGATACAGGGTTTTGAACTTAGCATTATAAGTAAACTCGGACCTCATATCTGTCTACAAAACTCGGACCTTGTGTGTGCATTACAAAAATTCGGACCAAGCATTTCATATAAAAATTCGGACCATGTTCACATATGAAATTCGGACTATATAGCATTTTAATCAAAACTCAGACCAATCATCCTTACAAAATTCGGACTATATATATCATTCTCAAAACTCAAACCAAACCCCCTTAAAAATTCGGACTATATATATATATATATCATTCTCAAAACTTAGACCAAACCCCCTTAAAAATTCGGACTATATATATATATATAAATATATATATTATATATATATATATATATCATTCTCAAAACTCGGCCAAACCCCTTAAAAAAATTCGGACTATATACTACTTGAAAAATTCGGACCATTCATCCTATAAAATTCGGACCATTAAATCTTCACAAAATTCGGACCTAGCCTCATCACAAAGTTCGGATCATTTATCATTTACAAAACTCAGATCATTCATCATTTACAAAACTCAAATCAAGCATGGCAAAAACTCGGACTTTGTGACTTCACAAAACCCTGGCACAAATCTCCGGACTAACAATCAATCATACGAAATATTCAAAACCTAATCACAGACTCCAATGGAACAGTTACAGGTTACGATCAAAACCCTACTTATCATTCTATGGCAAATGCTGTAACTAATCAACAATCAACCAATTCTAACATATCTGGCATCCAATTGTCAGGCATTTGATTACACAACTACCCACAAACTATTGCAAAAACAATTAGGTTTTTCAATAAACACAGAGTCATTGTTTGTAGAATTAGGGTTTTGCATGAATCACATAATCAAGGATTAACAACAAATAATCATTAAACGTTTACCTTAGATTGATTCTAGATGAAGAGAGAGATCAAAAGTGATGATTGAGAGCTTGTGCCACCAAGAATGATGAAGAAGATGATTGTAGGAGATGATTGGAGAGAAAGATTGAGAGTACGTATGATGATTTGTGAGAGAGGTTAGGGTTAAGAGTTATTAAGATTTCACTAACTACTCTGCTCACCCCTAAGTATCATCATTTACATAAAACACACACATCACAATATAATTTACAATCAAGGCACAAAGTTCTCATGTAAGTCAAATAATGCATAAAATAATGTATAGTTCCATGCAATGCTAAAGATTGTGAGACTAACTTAATTGTGTTAAGTTAAAGCATTAACCTGAAGTTACGGGTTATCACAATGTGGCCCAACCCAATTCCAGTTATGCGGCCCAATTGCTAGAGTAATCCGATTACACATAATTCCCTCAATCATACCCCATTATAATCTAATTTATAACATCAATATCACACAATATAATCCCTTAACATGCAAATCGGTTCACAGTATGCTCATCGTAATTTACTGATCATTCAATTACATAGGTTTTTTTTCTAAATCATGCAACATGTTAAACTAATTCTTTAATCCACACAAGCAATCAGCAACAAAAGTCAATCATGAATTAACATATTAGAAAACCAAGATGTTATAAACTAACCAGGTTATAGGGCTAGGCACAAAGAACTTTCTTTCAAAGAAAAAGACTTCGACAGGGGGGGGGTCTCTCCAGTCGCCAATTACAGAACCAAAGGAATGCGCTTAGGGTTTTGTTTCTTGTTACGTAAATAATGTATGAAACAATCACATATATTAAATTGGAGGATAAAGTGGGCTGCCAAATCCCACTTTGGTTCTACTAGCCGATTGGGCTTCCAGGTGGGCCAAGTTTGTAAAGGATAAATAAAATCACCTCAATGACAAAAATACAAAGTGTAGAAATATTAACGAGTAATTTCATGAAGATAGGTTGAGCTCAGTTTGCGTTTATTCGGGCCGGAATGAAATGTTAACAATGTGTTAGCTCACTAATGTGGCCCAGTGACTTGCGGCCCAAATGTTAGTTCCTAAGATTAGCTATTCGACCCATAGAAACATTTTAACGATTTCTTGTAGTTAAACAGTTACACACAAGTAGGCATAATCAATCACGTTATACATTTAGCAATTATGTTCCCGTTACAAGTGTGTTTACTAATTTTTATCATCGTAACGAATAAGGACGAGAAGTAACAATGAACCGGATCTCATGACTAAGAGGCACTGACCCTGAAAGTTCGGGTTGTCACATTATCCCCAACTTGAAAGAAATTTCGTCCCGAAATTTAGCACGTAGTTACTGAGGAAGCTAGTTGTGTGGTGTTGTTTCCTGGTTTTTTCCTAGGGTGTCACATCATCCCCCCATTGGTTCCCGAAATTCCGCAGTAGCTTCAGCCTCAGTAGTGGTTGCATTGTTCTCAAACAATAGGGATTTGTGTGTTTCATTAGGTTTTCTTGTTCCCAGGTAACCTCTGGGCCACGACGGGAGTTCCAACGAACTCGAATCAATGGGTATCCTGGTGCGTTTGAGAATCTTGACCTCCCGTTCCAAGATTTCAACTGATCTTCGATAATGCGCAACTGACCATCGATGGTGAGCTCCTTGAAAGTAACTGTGAGGGTTTCATCTGACAGACCCTTCTTCAGATTCAACTCACGGAATACGTTGTGAACTCCACTGAGTTCTTCGGGTAGATTCAATCTGTAGGCCACCTTGCCAATTCTCTCCGTGATTTCGATAGGTTCAACATATCGCGGTTTGAGTTTTATCTCGTATACCAAAATAAAGTACACCTTCCCAAGGTGAGACTTTAGGTAGTACTCGATCCCCAACTTGGAACTCGAGTGGTTTCTTGTGCTTATCATCGTAGCTTTTCTGGCGGTCACGAACTGCCGCCATTCGTTGTCGTATCTGAGCAATCTCCTCTACTGTGTGTATGATGAGTTCTGGGCCAGTGATTTGGCTGTTTCCAACTACTGCCCAACAAAGAGATGATTGGCACCTCCATCCGTACAATGCCTCAAACGGAGCAGCCTGAATGCTGGTGTAGTAACTGTTGTTATACGAAAGCTCCACTAAAGGGAGGTGTCTTCTCTGACCGTTGCCAAAGTCGATTTCATGTGCTCGAACCATGTCTTCAAGAGTTTGGATGGTGCATTCAGTCTGCCCATCCGTCTGTGGATGATATACTGGGCGTATGTCTAAATGCGAGCTAAAGGATTTGTGCACCGCTTGCCACAAATCAGATGCAAATCATGGGTTGCGATTAGAGGTAATGAAGGTTGGCACCCCGTGCCTAGCAACCGCTTCCTTTAGATAGATGACTGCAAGTGTAGAAACTTATCCGTTTCTTTGATGGCTAGAAAGTGTGTTGGTTGCGCAAGACAATCAGAGAGTATCCAGGTGATGTTTTTTCCGTTTCGAGTTGTAAGTAGACTATCGACAAAATCCATGGCAGTCTGTTTTTATTTCCATGTGAGTGTTGCTGGTTGCTGATGCTACACCTTGACTTTCCACAGTCGATCCATCATTCACATACTTAACTAGATGAGCCTTCATGTCCGATTACCAGTACAAGGTTTATAAATCCTAACGCCTCTCATCAAAACCCAGTTTGAACAGAGGTTGCTTCTCCACGCCCCGCATGGGTTTAACTTGAAAATTCCTCTTCCTTCAGTTCTCCAGTTTGAACAAAGCGAGTCTGATCCAGTATGTTACAGTCGATAGCGAGCTACAGAGCTCATGCGCGTTCAGGTTTCGCAGTCGTATTCATCCAGAAGTTCCATCCAGCGATGTCATTGTATGCTTTAGTTCTTTCGAACATCGGTACATGGGCTGCCCTTGCGATCGGTCTAAATAACGCATCTGGTACCGTCCAAGTGATGCCTCCATCCAAAATCCCAAAGCCATGGTTTTTCACCGTCAATCGAGTGTGTCGCGCAGTTCCTCTTTGTGACTCTTTCACGTATGTAATCACTCTCTCATGTTGCGTTGTTGTGCAACTGGGACGTTGATTCGGACCATAAGGATATACCACTGAATCACCCGCATCCTCGGGTAAAACGATACTCAGTGCATTGCAGAGTCAGAATTGAAAGCTGAAGGGAGGTCCTTCTATTTTTTCTTCCACGAGCATAGCACCCTACTGTGCTAAAGAGATTAAAGCTGCATGATCTGTGAAAATCCTGTGATGAATCTACAACAGCATCCACCGAAACCAAGAAATTGCTGTACCCCCAAAGGAATCTTTGGCGTCAATTAGTTTCCAACCAAGACGGATCTTTGCGAGATCCACATGCATTTCCACTTTGCTGATTATATATCCAAAAGGTACCTCTCAAACCCAGAAATTACATTTAACAATACTTTGAGCGGTGAGGCTCCTCCCTCAGAAGTTCTAAAAATAAGATATAAATGCCACCCATGGCGTTTCATTCTCCTGGTCAGGATTCAGAATGTTGTCAACAAATGCGGTCGATTCATGTAATCCCTGAAGCTGCTGGTGTGTTGGTCAACTCAATGATCATGGTGCATAACGTTGAAATGGCTGCATTACCTTCGACATGTGATCCCCTTGGACTACTATCTAACGATAGCTCGTTCATTAGCAAATCTTCGAATGGAAGTTTGTTCCTCGCAACTGGTCGACGGGTTGTCAATACGTGGTCGAGGCAAACGGTTCTTGACTATCGCCTTGTTGAGTTCTCGATAATCAGTACACATACGAAAAGGCTTCTCTTCACGGGTATAGCGAGGGCTCCTTAAAGCGAAATCTCCTGTCCGATAGTCCCTGTAGTTGGTTAAAAAGCTCCTACAACCTTCCTGGTGCAAAACGGTAAGGGGGTAAGAGTAGTTAGAACTGCCTCCGGCGTGAGGTCAAACTGAGTTCCTACCTAGCGGTTGTAGAGATGATCCTGGAAGTTCCTCGGGCAGCACATGGAGGATAATCACGAGCAGCTGGCGGATCCTCGATCCTCACGTCTATAACAGTTGTCACATAGCGGGGTAATCCTTCCGTAGACACTCCTAGCTTTTCTTGCTGAAATGACGCTAACTGTTGTGCCACTCTGGCGCGTTAGAACAGATGATAATCCTCCACGAAGGAGAGGGATACGCAGAATTGTCTCCTCATAGGGTACATCTATCAAGATTAACAGATGAAAGGTCGATGTCGAACACTTATCCCACCAGGTTGTGTTTGCATCCCAATGACCATATGAGGTTTCCATTATCTTGCCATCAGCTGATTCCACAACAGGTTCAAACTCTTAAGAGCATCAGGGTCGAACGGAACAGAGACGAAGCGGATTGCTACTCATACCAGCTACCATGTCGTTAAAGTCCTGACGTCGCTTACGCCAATTCTAAATGCCCTTCGAAGAGCACCATTTCTGGTGTTGCTGTTTTCATCACCAGGTTTCCAAGTACAGGCGTTGTTCCTTTGATCGTTGACCTCTTAACTTAACTACGGCCAATCCATGTTGTAGGCACCTTTATTTCCTTATTGTAAGCTAGGGTTACGAGTACCTTGTTATCGCTGTGACTGCTGCCCCCAATGTCGTTGTTCGAAACGAAGCCCTACGATTCTTCACTATCATAGTCCATCTTTTCACATCCTGAGCTACATCCTAAATCGCTACTCTCTGTGCTGGCAGTTATGCATACCACACTAGGGTCAATTATCATCACTTATGCCTCGATTGGTTCGTAAGAGTTGACTCCCATGGGTCACTGACAAGGGTTAAGGATTCGATTGAAGCCAATTCGCTGGTGCTATTTGTCGGTAATCAGGGTCGTCAAAGTACTGAGGTCGGTAAAGTGCTACGCTCATCCTCCTGTCCACCGATGTTGCAAGTGGTTCGAGTAATACACAGTATGTTGCGGGAGTGTTGCAGAAGTGATCGCACTTCAGAATCTGAGGCGTCAATACGTCAAGTTCTAGCAAGCGAAGAAAGGTGAGAAAGATATCGATCAATCATTCGACGCTGTGACATCCAACACATGGATGTTCGTATAAGCACCTAACATTCTACACGGTTTGCTGAGTTCAGATGGGTGTTCAGGTAACACTCGATAGCATTGAGTTTCTAAAGGATCCAAAGATAAATGAAAAGTTCACGTTTGAGTTTGAGTAGGGGACAATTACTGCTATGACCCCTATAGGTTTGTTATGTTTCTTATTGATCAAATAACGGAACGAAACCCCTTTTTCACTTGTTAAGCCTCACTGGGACTCACATGCACCCCACAGTATTATTATGTGTGCATCCACAATAATATTGTGATTTGCATGCTCATCTCAGCTCTTCTTAACTCATGTCAAATGATTCCCCAAACTCGAGTAGCAAACAAAGAGTATCACGATGCGTAAGTCTTCAAGGTTTAGGGAAATACCACCCTATTAGTCACAAAACACATGCAAGTATACCCGAATTCATGCTATTGTGCTAGACGTGCAATCAAATGCAATATCATATGTAGGTGTTCGCTAGTTATGCAATACAATGAGTATACGAGAGGCGAACCTTGCAATCTGGAGCTAAGTGTCATGGTCGTATTCACGTCTTCAGAACTGTCCAGTTATAGTCTGGTTTTACAAAAAAAAACGTTTTTCCCTCTTTAAATAAAACCAAGTTCACTATAACCAATGGCTCTGATACCAATCTGTCACACCCCCAAAATACCACATGCGGAAACCACCGCAAGGCGTGTGACGTACCAGGATCTTAGCCACCAATCACATTGAACTCATAAGTATAATTAAATAAACTTTCATTTATTAATAGGAAGTATTTCAAAACGTTACATATAATGTCACACCCCCAAAATCCATCTGCGGATGACACCCGCTTCGAGGGCGTGACTGACCAGGATCCAGCCACTAATCATACTGAATGATTAAACTGATAATAAAAAGTAATACTTACTAACCATAAGATTAGCAAATATCAGGTTCAGAGTTTAAGGTTTCAAGTTCAAACAGTAATAAGTAGCGGAAGCATAAATAAACAGTTTTAAACAACGTTCATAGAGTAAGTCATGATAAATGCCCAACACACGGGCAGACGACCACTACACATCCCAAGCAGCTGCTCCAGTCACTGGCCACCTGCAAAGCATGCAGTAAGGGGTCAACAATAATGCTGAGTGAGTTCACTAGTTGTCCAGTTTTAATTACCAAAAACTTGTTTCACCAGTTAATTTATCCGTTTATACATGCCATGGGGAGCTACCCCAAAAGTTAGCGACTAAACTGTTTTTCCAATACCGAACACTAGGTAACCGTTTGCGTTTCCGCAGGATGCCCCGATGTCAATGTTCTATCATCATTGACGGATGCCTGAGTACATTAGTTCACGACCGATCCCATACCATGGCACGGTGTGAGGCTGGTAAAACCTAAATAGCGCTATCAACTAATAACCCGTTCGCCTGGCCCCGGCGACTAATCGGTATTATGTAGTAGGGACTTGAGTGATAGAGTTGCGTTTAGTGCCGTTGGTTGCATGCCGTATAAACAGTAATTAACCAAAAGGTTTCCCATTGACAAGGGAAGGAAAAGTAAGTTTGTTCCCAATAACTAGGGAAGGAATGTAAATGGTATCCCCTTTACAAGGGGATAGGGTTGTTTTAGTCTCGTGTCCCAAACCACCGGGACGCATGCTTTTAAGTTGTGAACTCACCTTGGGTTGCTCGGTAGATTATTTTACCCGGTCAAGTATGTTGGTCACCACGTCCTAGCATGGTTACCAAGTATGGGTCAAGTCGGGTACAAGTAAACACATAGCGAACACGTATGGCAATACTTATAGCAAACACGTATAACATGCGAACAAACAAACAGTTGGGTCATTGGGTCAGCCCTAACATATAATCAGCAGTGACAAACATGCAGTCCAGTCAACAGTAAGCCCAACAGTCAAAAGCCCAAAAACCCTAAAACAGTCCAGTCGAGACAAGACTGACTCGCAACCGAGGTTGCGACTCGCAACCGAGGTCTCGGTCCGTCACGTTTTGATTACGAGTCGCAACCCGAGGTTACGACTCGCAACCAGCAGTTCCGACTCAGTAGCAGTGGTTACGACTCGCAACCGGATTCGATACGCGTTGATTGCGACTCGCAACCGGGAGATCTCGACAAGACTTGAGGTGGTCTCGAGTAGCAACCAAAGGTTGCGACTCGCAACCGTGATTACGTGCACATGAATCAGTTTCTAGAACCTGCAAACAGTACTGGCCAATAGAATTGCAATTTCATGAAATCAGATTGTACTATGCCACTAAAACATGTTTTCTTGCCTAACCCTTGTCTAAAATGGATCAAACACACATATTTTTGAATATACAAACCATCTTCAAACTGTTCATCATTTACACGAACGATAATCAAACAATATTCATCACCAAAATCATCAACCATCCTAAATTATGCATTCGACACCCTAACCAGATCCTCATTACTAACCGATAACAAACCGTTCAAGCATGAACAAGGATTTCATAACCATCATCATATACAACACATACCAACAACATAAACCGAAACATATCCTTACAACTAGCAATGATTTAAATCAAACTCCAATATCTAACCGGATAATCATAGCAAACAACACATACATGATTATGATCTTTAGGTCCTAAATGCATCAATCGGATAACATAACAAGAGGCTACAAGCATCATTTAGTAACAAGCAAAGCAAAACAACTTGTAGAAATATTCATGCTAACCGGTTGGAAGTAGTGGTCCAAGAATTCGATAAACTAAGCTCCGAAAGATGATCTTGAGCTTGAATCCGCGAGCCTTGATGCTATGGTTTGACCCGAGGGAGATGAGATGGTGAGGAAGTGATCTTGGTTGCTAGAATTCTTAGGGTTTTTAGTGAGAGAGATGAGAGGAGAGTATGAGAGTGTTGTGAGAGGAGTGTTGTAAAAATGGTTTAAGGGAGGGGAGGGTTGGTTTATATAAGGTTGCGAGTGGGTTAGGGTGATTCCGGGTTGGGTTTCTCGGTCACAAGGCCCAAACGGCCCATTGTTACTGTTCACTAGCAACCGTGGGCTCGAGTCGGGTTTGTGGTCTCGGGTTGATTGTGGTTTCGGGTTCCGGTTCATCTCACACACACACACACTCTCTTATATCCATGTATATATATATATATATATAATACATACACATTTATATCTATATACACATGTACATGAATACACATAGCATGTAACACAATAGTTCAAATTTTCATTTTAATAGAATCTATGTACACACATGTTACATCGAAAGATTGTCCGGGGAAAACCCGAAGTGTCACATTATCCCCAAGTTTTAAGAACTTTCGTCCCGAAAGTTAAGGCAGCCACTGTCAAGCTAGTGTGAGTAAAAGCGTTTCAACGGGGTGTCACATCATCCCCCCGTTAGTTTGGAATTTCGTCCCGAAATTCGTTCGTAGCTTCAGTGCTGGGATTTTCGTTAGGGAACAGCTGGGGATACTTGTGCTTCATCTGGTCTTCCCGCTCCCAGGTATACTCTGGGCCACGTCGCGAGTTCCAACGGACTCGTACAAGAGGTATCTGGCTACGTTTGAGGATTTTGATCTCTCGATCCGTGATCTCAATCGGTTCCTCAGTAAAGTGTAGCTGTTCATCAATAGTCAGTTCCTTAAAAGGAATCACAAGTGTTTCATCCGACAAACACTTCTTCAGGTTGGATACGTGAAAAACGTTGTGTACCGCACTCAGTTCTTCAGGCAGGCTCAATCTATAAGCAACCTTACCGATCTTCTCGGTAATTTCGAATGGTCCAATGTATCGTGGATTAAGCTTGCCCCGTTTACCAAAGCGAACCACACCCTTCCAGGGTGAGACTTTAAGTAGAACCCGGTCACCGACCTGGAATTCCAATGGTTTCCTACGCTTATCAGCGTAGCTTTTCTGACGGTCACGAGCTGCCGCCATGCGTTGTCTGATCTGGGCAATCTTTTCCGTTGTATCTACCACCATCTCTGGGCCCGTGATTTGACTATCACCGATTTCCGCCCAGCAGAGAGGTGACCGGCATTTACGACCGTACAATGCCTCAAAAGGTGCTGCCTGGATACTAGTGTGGTAGCTATTGTTGTAGGAGAACTCTACTAGCGGTAGATGCTTCTCCCAGTTCTTGCCAAAATCGATCACACATGCTCTAAGCATGTCTTCTAGAGTCTGGATGGTGCGTTCAGACTGTCCATCCGTTTGCGGGTGATAAGCAGTGCTCATGTCCAAGCGTGAGCCAAAGGATTTGTGCATGGCTTGCCACAACTCCGAAGTAAAACGAGCGTCTCGGTCGGAAATAATTGAGGTTGGCACTCCGTGCCTCGAAACTACTTCCTTTAAGTAAATCTCCGCCAAGGTAGAAAACTTGTCTGTTTCCTTAATAGCCAGAAAGTGCGCGGACTTAGTCAATCGATCCACTATTACCCAAATAGTATCATTTCCGCGTTGAGACCTAGGTAACCCTGTAACAAAATCCATGGAAATTTGCTCCCATTTCCATTTCGGGATTTCTGGTTGTTGGAGTAGACCCGCTGGCTTCTGGTATTCTGTCTTGACTCTTGCGCAAGTCAAACATTTGCTGACGTATGTTGCTATGTGGGCCTTCATACCAGGCCACCAATATGTAGTCTTCAAGTCGTGGTACATCTTGTCCGAACCAGGATGTACTGAGTAGCGGGACTTGTGGGCTTCGTCCATCACGAGTTCACGTAAACCTCCAAAGAGTGGAACCCAGATGCGCCCTGTTACATAGTAAGCACCATCTTCTTTCTGTTCTAGCCGCTGCCTCGACCCTCGCAGAGACTCAGCCCTGATGTTTTCCGGTTTCAATGCTTCAACTTGAGCATTTCGGATCTGGGTAGGGAGGTTAGACTGGATGGTAAGTTGCAACGCTCGCACGCGCTTTGGTATGGTGTCCTTTCGGCTGAGGGCGTCTGCCACGACATTGGCCTTGCCCGGATGGTACTTGATGGCGCATTCGTAGTCATTCAAGAGTTCGACCCATCGACGTTGTCGCATGTTCAATTCCTTTTGCCTAAAGATATGCTCGAGGCTCCTGTGATCGGTGTAGATAGTGCACTTGGTACCGTACAGGTAATGTCTCCATATCTTCAGAGCAAAGATCACTGCTCCCACTTCCAAATCGTGCGTAGTGTAGTTTCTTTCATGCGTCTTGAGTTGTCGTGAGGCGTAGGCAATAACTTTCTCGCGTTGCATTAACACGCAACCGAGCCCATGAATAGACGCATCGCAGTAAACCACAAAGTCGTCGGTACCTTCCGGCAACGAGAGAATAGGAGCGCTACAGAGGTTATCCTTAAGCCTCTGAAAAGCAGATTCCTGTGCTTCCTTCCACTTGTAGGCGATGCCTTTCTGAGTGAGTATAGTGAGGGGTTGCGCAATCTTTGAGAATCCCTGAATGAATCTGCGGTAGTAGCCTGCCAAACCCAAGAATTGGCGAACTTCAGTGGGGGCCTTAGGTGTAGGCCAGTTCTTTATCGATTCGATCTTGGCTGGGTCAACATGAATTCCGTTCTTGTTGACTACATGCCCAAGGAAATGGACCTCTCGAAGCCAGAAGTCGCACTTCGAGAACTTGGCGTATAATTGCTCCTTGCGTAAGAGTTCGAGGATGAGGCGTAGGTGTCGTTCATGCTCTTCTTGGCTTTTCGAATAAATCAGGATGTCGTCGATAAACACAATCACGAATTTGTCGAGGTAAGGCTTACATACGCGGTTCATAAGATCCATGAACACTGCAGGTGCGTTAGTCATTCCAAAAGGCATAACGAGGAATTCATAGTGACCATAACGAGTCCTGAACGCAGTCTTGGAGATGTCTTCATTACGAACTCTCAGCTGATGATAGCCTGATCGCAGGTCAATCTTAGAATAGTAACTCGATCCTTGCAGTTGATCAAACAAATCGTCGATGCGCGGGAGAGGGTAACGATTCTTGATGGTAACCTTGTTCAACTCACGATAGTCAATGCACATTCGGAATGTGCCATCCTTCTTCTTGACAAAGAGTACTGGTGCTCCCAGGGTGATGAACTAGGACGGATAAATCCTTTATCCAAAAGTTCCTGTAGTTGCGTGGAGAGTTCCTTCAGTTCTGCAGGGGCTAAACGGTACGGTGCACGAGCTATGGGTGCTGCTCCGGGAGCTAGCTCGATTTGGAATTCGACCTGACGGTGGGGAGGGAGTCCAGGTAATTCCTCAGGAAATACCTCGGGATAGTCTCGTACTACAGGAAAATCTTCAATCCTTTTTTCCTTATCGTGGGTGTCGGTGACAAGTGCTAGGATAGCGGTGTGCCCTTTTTGCAAACACTTCTGGGCTTTTAAAAGCGAGATAATACCTGTGACTTCTCCACCTTTGTTGCCTTGAACGATGAGGGGTTGACCAGAACGACGAGGTATACGGACTGCTTTCTCTTGACAGAGGATCTCAGCGCGATGTTTGGATAACCAATCCATACCAATGACGACGTCGAAGCTTCCAAGTTTGACAGGGAAAAGATCGATACTAAACGTGTGGCCAGACAATTCTAGTGTGCAGTCGTGGATCATGTGCGTGGCCTCGATGTTCCTACCATTAGCTATCTCGACGATGTGCTTAGAACTTAATAATGCAGGCGAGTGCTTAAGTTTCTTACTAATGCGAAGGGATACATAACTGGCATCGGCACCGGAATCAAATAACACAGAAACATAACGATCGTCAAGTAGGAACTTACCCGCCACGACGTTGGGATCGTTCCTTGCTTCACCAGCTCCAATCACGAAAGCTCTGCCCCTTGCACCATTCCCAGCATTGTTGTTTTGCTCATTGTTCCCAGCTCCCTGATTGTTGTTGCGATTCTGATTCAGTTCGGGGCAATCCTTTCGCATGTGCCCTGTTGCCCCGCATTTAAAACATGCTCGGTTGTTTCCCTGCTGCTGTTGCTGTTGGGGTTGTTGCTGATTCTGCCTTACTGGGAACTGACTTCTACAATCCTTGGCTTCGTGCCCCACCTTGTGGCATCTCTGACACTGACCCTTGTTACATGCCCCATTGTGGTGCCTGTTACACTTGTTGCACCTAGGGTAGCTTCCCCGGTAGCCACCCTGTTGCTGAGTGCCTTTGTGGTTGTCAGTTTTCCTTTGCTGGGCTGGGGCCTGAGTAGAGTTAGCATCTTTGCCCTGATTTCCATCCCACTTTCGTTTACCGTCACTAGAAGTTCCCTCCGCAGCACTGATCCTTTTGGGCAACCTGCCCTCCTCCACAGCCTGGTTGGTGAGTTTGTGGGCAAGACGAACCACAGGCTGTATGGTAGGGAGGTTGGCCGAGGTTACGTGGCTCCTGATTTCTGGGACTAAGCCCTTGATGTACAATTCGATCCTTCGGTACATGGGTCGGGACATGTTTGGGCAGAGAGCAGCATAGTCGTTGGACAGCTTGGTGTAGGTCTCGATCTCTGACCCAACCATCTTGAGTTCATAGTACTCGTCCTCGAGTTTGTGGATGTCATCCCTGTGACAGTACTCTTCCTTGATCATATCCTTGAAATCTTCCCATGCAGTGGCGTTAGCAGTCTCCAAACCAAGCATTTGAATTTGCGCCTTCCACCATGAAAGTGCGCTTCCCTCGAGAGTACCAGTAGCAAACTTCACCCAATTAGCAGGGGGACACTCGCAGACAGCGAAGACAGCTTCGACCTTCTCGATCCAGTGTAGAAGACCTATGGCACCCTCAGTGCCACTGAACGGAAGAGGCTTGCAATCCATAAAGGTCTTGAAGGTACAAACACGTGGTTGCACAGGCGCAGGCTGACCTGTTGTGAGGAGCGAAGCGAAATAGGTTTAGAGGCGAAAAGACGATGTGGCGGTAGGATCTAAACATCCTAAAACAACGAGCTTACCTATAGGGTGAGCTGCGAAAGCTGCAGCCACAGTGTTGAGCAGGTTAGTGAACTGAGCCTGAGTCATGTTGACGTTCCCCCGTCCGCGTCCACTCATTGTCTTCATAACCAGAAAACATAGTATGAGTGTGGTGTCGTAATATAGCGAGAATAAGATAGAAGAGAGGAGGCGTATCTATCTAATCAGGCAAACTAGTACGTATAGTAAAGCAGAAAGCATAAGACAATTAAGCGAGTAAATATGGGTCCGAGCTATGAGGTCAGATAAGTCGAGCCTTGCACTTGGAGTGTAGTGTCGTCACGAGTCACGGGTTATAGTCTGGTTTTTCTCAAAAAGATTTTTCCCCTTTTTAAAACCAAGTTCACTATAACCAATGGCTCTGATACCAATCTGTCACACCCCCAAAATCCATCTGCGGATGACACCCGCTTCGAGGGCGTGACTGACCAGGATCCAGCCACTAATCATACTGAATGATTAAACTGATAATAAAAAGTAATACTTACTAACCATAAGATTAGCAAATATCAGGTTCAGAGTTTAAGGTTTCAAGTTCAAACAGTAATAAGTAGCGGAAGCATAAATAAACAGTTTTAAACAACGTTCATAGAGTAAGTCATGATAAATGCCCAACACACGGGCAGACGACCACTATACATCCCAAGCAGCTGCTCCAGTCACTGGCCACCTGCAAAGCATGCAGTAAGGGGTCAACAATAATGCTGAGTGAGTTCACTAGTTGTCCAGTTTTAATTACCAAAAACTTGTTTCACCAGTTAATTTATCCGTTTATACATGCCATGGGGAGCTACCCCAAAAGTTAGCGACTAAACTGTTTTTCCAATACCGAACACTAGGTAACCGTTTGCGTTTCCGCAGGATGCCCTGATGTCAATGTTCTATCATCATTGACGGATGCCTGAGTACATTAGTTCACGACCGATCCCATACCATGGCACGGTGTGAGGCTGGTAAAACCTAAATAGCGCTATCAACTAATAACCCGTTCGCCTGGCCCCGGCGACTAATCGGTATTATGTAGTAGGGACTTGAGTGATAGAGTTGCGTTTAGTGCCGTTGGTTGCATTCCGTATAAACAGTAATTAACCAAAAGGTTTCCCATTGACAAGGGAAGGAAAAGTAAGTTTGTTCCCAATAACTAGGGAAGGAATGTAAATGGTATCCCCTTTACAAGGGGATAGGGTTGTTTTAGTCTCGTGTCCCAAACCACCGGGACGCATGCTTTTAAGTTGTGAACTCACCTTGGGTTGCTCGGTAGATTATTTTACCCGGTCAAGTATGTTGGTCACCACGTCCTAGCATGGTTACCAAGTATGGATCAAGTCGGGTACAAGTAAACACATAGCGAACACGTATGGCAATACTTATAGCAAACACGTATAACATGCGAACAAACAAACAGTTGGGTCATTGGGTCAGCCCTAACATATAATCAGCAGTGACAAACATGCAGTCCAGTCAACAGTAAGCCCAACAGTCAAAAGCCCAAAAACCCTAAAACAGTCCAGTCGAGACAAGAGTGACTCGCAACCGAGGTTGCGACTCGCAACCGAGGTCTCGGTCCGTCACGTTTTGATTACGAGTCGCAACCCGAGGTTACGACTCGCAACCAGCAGTTCCGACTCAGTAGCAGTGGTTACGACTCGCAACCGGATTCGATACGCGTTGATTGCGACTCGCAACCGGGAGATCTCGACAAGACTTGAGGTGGTCTCGAGTAGCAACCAAAGGTTGCGACTCGCAACCGTGATTACGTGCACATGAATCAGTTTCTAGAACCTGCAAACAGTACTGGCCAATAGAATTGCAATTTCATGAAATCAGATTGTACTATGCCACTAAAACATGTTTTCTTGTCTAACCCTTGTCTAAAATGGATCAAACACACATATTTTTGAATATACAAACCATCTTCAAACTGTTCATCATTTACACGAACGATAATCAAACAATATTCATCACCAAAATCATCAACCATCCTAAATTATGCATTCGACACCCTAACCAGATCCTCATTACTAACCGATAACAAACCGTTCAAGCATGAACAAGGATTTCATAACCATCATCATATACAACACATACCAACAACATAAACCGAAACATATCCTTACAACTAGCAACGATTTAAATCAAACTCCAATATCTAACCGGATAATCATAGCAAACAACACATACATGATTATGATCTTTAGGTCCTAAATGCATCAATCGGATAACATAACAAGAGGCTACAAGCATCATTTAGTAACAAGCAAAGCAAAACAACTTGTAGAAATATTCATGCTAACCGGTTGGAAGTAGTGGTCCAAGAATTCGATAAACTAAGCTCCGAAAGATGATCTTGAGCTTGAATCCGCGAGCCTTGATGCTATGGTTTGACCCGAGGGAGATGAGATGGTGAGGAAGTGATCTTGGTTGCTAGAATTCTTAGGGTTTTTAGTGAGAGAGATGAGAGGAGAGTATGAGAGTGTTGTGAGAGGAGTGTTGTAAAAATGGTTTAAGGGAGGGGAGGGTTGGTTTATATAAGGTTGCGAGTGGGTTAGGGTGATTCCGGGTTGGGTTTCTCGGTCACAAGGCCCAAACGGCCCATTGTTACTGTTCACTAGCAACCGTGGGCTCGAGTCGGGTTTGTGGTCTCGGGTTGATTGTGGTTTCGGGTTCCGGTTCATCTCACACACACACACACTCTCTTATATCCGTGTATATATATATATAATACATACACATTTATATCTATATACACATGTACATGAATACACATAGCATGTAACACAATAGTTCAAATTTTCATTTTAATAGAATCTATGTACACACATGTTACATCGAAAGATTGTGCGGGGAAAACCCGAAGTGTCACATATAACACATAGTACACAGCAGAAGCAATAACCATTGGTTAAATGTTTTAAAAATACTCGCATAAGTAAACCATTAGACTTATGTTACGATTCCATGTATCTCGACCCATGACCACTCCAGCATCCCAGACAGCAAGTTCCCATGATATACACCTATGGGCCTGCAAGGCATGTAACAACGAATCAACAACAAAGTTGAGCGAGTTCACGGCTGGTGTTCATTGTTAAGTTGTTTCAAAAACCAGGAGTTCATTTGTAAGTCGTAAGTCAACCAGTTTACCCTGTTTCCTAAACATATCCATAATTAGTGGGGGCTTCCCCATGTGAAACACTAGACCGTTACCATATCAACCACTGACTAAAGTAAGTTGGTGCCCTGACGTCAATGTCTATAATCATTGACTAGTGCCCAGATCCATTAGTTCACGCCCGTCCTCTGCGGCACGGTGTGAGGCTTGTCAAACCTAAATAGCGCTATCTAACTAATGACACGCTCGCCATTGGCCCGGCGATTATGTCGATATAAAAGGAGGGACTTCATGATAGAGAGTTTTGGTCTAGTATCCGTGTTGTCACCCTTCAGTAGAGAGGGTGTGTACGTAATACCCAAACCAGGAGATTACGCAGGTTCCGATTAAATACTTATCACATGTTGTCACCCTTCAATAAAGAGGGTGTGTACGTGTTCCAAACCAGGAGATCACGCAGTTTCAGTTTCAATCCTTTACCCATTCCCAACCCTTAGGAATCCCATGCCTTGTGGAAAGTGTGAACTCGCCTTGGTTTGCTCGGTAAGATTAGTTACTTGTTTAGTAATTGATCAACACGTCCTATCACAGTTTATCAATGACAATCAATTTTGTACTTACATTGAACCACATATTTTGTCACACATTGCACAAGTTGCACTTATGAAATACACACTTAATTACACATTCTAACAGTTAGCTACGTCATACCTTAACCAAGTTAACGACGTTTATTCGCACAACAGATTTTCATGCCATGTACACGTTTGCTTTATGAGCCCAAGTTCCAATTAACACATCAACAGATCCTTTCTAACTTTATTGATTAGGTACGATCCATCTAGTTTAATTAAAATGATTCTATATTGGCCCTTAAGAAACAACCCATAAATTGGAAATTCCTTACGGCCCACTGTCAAACAAGGATGTGTGTCCCATACCAATGACCCCTTCGCTGGGTGTGTGTGTGTGAGAGAGAGACCTACTCATGCAAAACTCCACATAATCTATTCTAATCCTGGTAAAAGTGTGCATCCCATAACCAACCCTATAAACAAAATAACCAAACCCAACAGTGTGCGGCTCGGGAACCATGAGGACCCGATTAAGTGCGTGTTCCATTTAACCTTATGGCCCACTGACTGGTGAAATACATAACCTATCATACCCATTATACTTACAATCTCTAATAGTCTTTCTCAGCATATTCGGCCCAGATATATGTCGACCCAATTGAAAACGCACAGCCCAATATCATGCATTACCATGATGACAACTACAGTTTAAAGAAGTTGGCTGACCCATCCAAGCCCAGCCTACTTCGGAGAAGCTGCTTGGCTATTATGTGGCCCAACCCAATTCCAGTTATGCGGCCCAATTGCTAGAGTAATCCGATTACACATAATGCCCTCAATCATACCCCATTATAATCTAATTTATAACATCAATATCACACAATACAATCCCTTAACATACAAATCGGTCCACAGTATGCTCATCGTAATTTACTAATCATTCAATTACACAGTTTTTTTCTAAATCATGCAACATGTTAAACTAATTCTTTAATCCACACAAGCAATCAGCAACAAAAGTCAATCATGAATTAACATATTAGAAAACCAAGATGTTATAAACTAACCAGGTTATAGGGCTAGGCACAAAGAACTTTCTTTCAAAGAAAAAGACTTCGACAGGGGGGGTCTCTAGTCGCCGATTACAGAACCAAAGGAATGTGCTTAGGGTTTTGTTTCTTGTTACGTAAATAATGTATGAAACAATCACATATATTAAATTGGAGGATAAAGTGGGCTGCCAAATCCCACTTTGGTTCTACTAGCCGATTGGGCTTCCAGGTGGGCCAAGTTTGTAAAGGATAAATAAAATCACTTCAATGACAAAAATACAAAGTGTAGAAATATTAACTATTAATTTCATAAAGATAGGTTGAGCTCGGTTTACGTTAATTAGGGCCGGAATGAAGTGTTAACAATGTGTTAGCTCACTAATGTGGCCCAGTGACTTGCGGCCCAAATGTTAGTTCCTAAGATTAGCTATTCGACCCATAGAAACATTTTAACGATTTCTTGTAATTAAACAGTTACACACAAGTAGGCATAATCGATCACGTTATACATTTAGCAATTGCGTTCCCGTTACAGGTGTGTTTACTAATTTTTATCATCGTAATGAATAAGGACGGGAAGTAACAATGAACCGGATCTCATGACTAAGAGACACTGACCCTGAAAGTTCGGGTTGTCACACCTACGAACTTTGAATGCAACTGGAGTTTACCTTTCGAGGTCCCTCGAGTGGTGGACCTCCGAATGCAACAAAAAGGGAAATGATGTAGCACATGCTTTACCTTGGGATGAACTTAAACAACTCATGAAGGACCAATTTTTTCCTCCCCACGAGCTCCAAAAGTTGGAGAACGAGTTTTGGCACTTAACACAAAAGGGGAGCGACATCGATGGCCTGATTACACGCTTTAAGCAACTCAGTGTCCTCTGCCCTGGACAGGTCGACACCGTTCCCAAAACCATAGCCAAGTTTATCCGCTGTCTTTCACCCTCTTTGATGAACCATGTTGCCTCCGCTTGCCCCAAAACCATCGAGGATGCCTTTAGTATAGCCACTGAACTTAACAACAATTGCGTTCTTCATGGAACCTACGATAAGGTTTTGTCGAAGAGTGTGCACCAAGCCATTGCTGATACCCCCACCACTGTTGAACCTTCATCGTCTCAACTACCCAAGACAAACTGAGGTAAGAAGCGGAAGGCTTCAAGCCAGAATTGTGCGGTCATCACTCCGCCAAGCCCTCTACCTATCCAAGCAGTAGCCGCCGTTACCCCCACAACCAACTAACTACCAAAACGAGCCTACAATGGGTCTCATCCTCAGTGTACTACCTGCTTGTATCATCATCCTACCACCGCACCATGCCGCAAATGTGCCAACTATCATAGGTTTGGGCATTTTGCTAACCAATGTCGCAATATCTCTCAACCTTAAGCTTTTGTTGCCAATCCAGCTCCTAACCAGGTTCAACCCCAAGCTGCTCCTGTGCGAGCATGTTTCAAGCGTGGCGACCCTAATCATCTCGCCAACGTGTATCCTCAGCGTAATCAACCCCAACAGTAGCAACAGCAACCACAACAGTAGCCTCAACAACAAGCTCGAGGCCGAGCTTTTCTCCTTACCACTGCTCAAGCGTAAAATGCAAACGACTTCATTACTGGTACGTTTCTTGTGAACCATGTTGATGCTTCGTGTTTATTTGATACTGGCACCGATAGAAGTTTTATGTCGTTAGAATGTGAACCTTTGCTCAAGTCTAAACGCTCTAAGTTGTCGATTCCGTTCTCTCTAAGTGTTCTTTAATTATTAACGATCATACGTTTCGTATTGACATCATACCTATGCAAATGGATAGCTTCGACATCATAGTTGGCATGGACTGGTTTAGGCGAGTTCATGCTGAAGTTGTTTGTTCTGAAAAGTTTATCCGCCTTCCTCTTCCAAATGGTGATTCTCTACACGTGTATGGCGAGAAACCTTCTCAAGGTCTCAAGCTTATGTCATGTATCCAAGCGAACAAGTGCTTGCGCAAGGGTACCTTCGCCTTTCTTGCCCACATCGTGGAAAAGAAGGACAATGGCCCAAGCATAAGCGACGTTCCTATCGTACGTGATTTCCCTGATGTTTTTCCCGACGATCTTCCTGGTCCGCCTCTTGCTCATTCTGTCGACTTTTGCATCAATTTAGTGCCTGGCGCAACGCCTGTCGCTAAGACTCCCTATCGTTTAGCACCCTCTGAGATACAAGAACTCTCGAGCCAACTTCAAGAGCTTCTTGATAAAGGCTTTATATGCCCTAGTACATCTCCTTGGGGCGCTCCCGTTCTGTTCGTCAAAAAGAAGGACGGGTCATTCCGTATGTGTATTGACTATCGTGAGCTCAACAAGCTTACTATCAAGAACCGATACCCTCTTCCTCGCATTGACGATCTCTTCGACCAATTGCAAGGCGCGACCTACTTCTCAAAGATCGATCTTCATTTTGGGTATCATCAACTTCGAGTCCTCGAAGAAGATATACCTAAGATCGCGTTTCAAACGCGTTATGGTCATTACAAGTTCTTGGTCATGCCCTTTGGTTGACCAACGCACCTGTTTTTTTCATGGATTTGATGAACCGCGTGTGTAAAGCATACTTGGACAGTTTCGTGATCGTTTTCATCTACGATATTCTTATCTATTCTAAGACACAAGAAGAGCATGAGCGACACTTGCGTCTTATCCTCCAACTCCTTCGTACTGAATGTCTATACGCCAAATTCTCCAAGTGCGAATTTTGGTTAAAAGAGGTTCAATTCCTTGGTCACACTGTCATCGAACTTAGTATTCACGTTAACCCCGCTAAAATTGAAGCTGTGAAGAATTGGAACGCACCTAAATCCCCATCCGAAAATCATTCATTTCTTGGTCTTGCTGGTTATTATCGTCCTTTTATCTCCAACTTTCGAAGATTGTTGTTCCTTTAACCTCTTTGACTCAAAAAGAGAAACCTTTTGTTTGGGGTCCCGAACAAGAGGAATCTTTTCAAACTCTTAAGGACATGCTTTGTAATGCTCCTATCCTCGCGCTTCCCGATGGTAACGACGACTTTGTCATGTATTGTGATGCTTCGAACTTGGTCTTGGTTGTGTCCTCATGCAACGAGACAAGGTTATCACTTACACGTCAAGACAACTCAAAAAACATGAGAAGAACTATACTACTCATGACCTTGAACTTGGAGCAGTTGTTTTTGCCTTGAAGATTTGGCGACGGTACCTTTATGGTACCAAGTGTGTGGTCTTCACCGACCATAAGAGCCTTCAACATATCTTCAACCAAAAGGAACTGAACATGCTTCAACGTCGTTGGGTGGAACTGTTAAACGACTACGATTGCGAAATTCGCTACCATCCAAGTAAAGCGAATGTAGTAGCCAACACGCTTAGTCGTAAAACTCATGTAAAGGGTATTCATTGTCTTCAACTCGTTAATGATCTCCAAAACCGTATTCGTGAATCTCAATACGCCTCTGTTAACGAAGGTAGTCTCTCCATTGAGATACGAGGTGGTGTTGAAAAAGATCTTGTGTCTAAATCCGATGGTATTCTATACCACCTCAATCGTTTCTAGATTCCAAATCGTGATAACCTTAGAGACTTTCTGATGAAGGAGGCACACAAATCGAGATATTTCATTCATCCTGGTGCTGATAAGATGTACCAAGATATGCGTATGTCGTATTGGTGGCCTGGAATGAAGAAGGATATCGCCATCTTCGTTGCGAAATGTCTTACTTGTTCTAAGGTTAAAGCTGAACATCAAGGTCCCTCTGGCTTGCTCGAACAGCCAGAAATTCCTGTTTGGAAATGGGAGAGCATCGAAATGGACTTTATCATTAAGCTCCCTCGTACTTCTTCTGGTCATGACAGTATTTGGGTGATCATTGATCGATTGACCAAATCAGCCTATTTTCTTCCCATTCGCGAAGATTTCAAAGTCGAGAAACTTGGCTAGAATCTACACTGATCAGATCATTTGTCATCATGGTATCCCCATTGACATCATTTCCGATCGTGATGGTCATTTTACGTCCCGTCTTTGGCAAACTTTTCAATCCGCTATGGCTATTGTTCTTAACCTTAGCACCGCTTTCCATCCTTAGTCAGACGGTCAAACTGAGCGTACTATCCAAACATTAGAGGATATGCTTCGTTCCTGCGTAATCAATTTTAGTGGCTACTGGGATTCACACTTGCCTTTGATCAAATTCTCGTACAACAATAGTTATCACGCGAGTATTCAAATGGCACCCTTCGAAGCATTGTATGGTCGCAAGTGTCGTTCGCCTATTTGTTGGCACGAGATTGGTGAAGTTCAAATCACTGGTCTCGAGCTCATACAAGAGACATCAGACAAGATTTTACAAGTTCGAGACAACTTACTGAAAGCCAGGAGCCGACAAAAGAGCTACGCCATCAAGTGTCGCAAGCCTTTGGAATTCAAGATAGGTGAGTTCGTACTCCTCAAGGTACCCCCTTGGAAGGGAGTTGTTCGATTTGGTAAGAAAGGAAAACCCGCACCTCGCTACGTTGGGCCTTTCAAAATTCTCGAAAGGATTGGCAAGGTTGCGTATAAACCGGACCTACCTGAAGAACTCAATAACGTTCATCCTGTCTTCCATGTTTCAAACCTAAAGAAGTGTCTAGCTGATGAAGGACTTCAAGTTCCACTAGAAGATCTTCAAATCAACGAGACTTTACATTTCGTGGAAAAACCCGTCGAAATCATGGACCGAGGGGTCAAGAAACTGAGGCGCAGTCAAATTCCTATCGTTAAGGTTCGATGGGAAGGAAAACGTGGTGCTGAGTTCACTTGGGAACTCGAGAGTGATATGAAGACGAAGTATCCGCAACTATTTGTTACTTCTTCCTAAATTTCGGGAAGAAATTTCCTAAAGGAGGGGAGACTGTAACGCCCTGCTTCTTTGTACTTTCCATAATTAGAAAGTCTTGTTTGCATTTCTATTTTTGGAAGTCTTGTGTTCGGGTAATCGTTCCTTCGTTGTAATCATTGTAAAATCCGAGACTTGAAACATAAATAAAACTCGTATTTCTTTAAATTCGTGTTATACATATATGTACATTTGAATTCGTGAAACAATTGATGCTTTGTTCGTAATTCTTGGAAACTATGTGTTAAACTTGCAAACACGTGAAACTTACGAATAATATGTCTTTCGAATGCATTCATACGCCTAATCATACTTCTTTATACTTGTTTTATGTTAATTATACTTGTTACACCCTTATAATATGCCTTTATATCATAAACAGCCCTTTAAAACACTTGAATCTTGCAAAAAGGAACATAAGGGGCTAAAAATGACAAAGTTTAAAACATAAACTCACACCAGGCCGAGCCTTGCAGGTCGCGACTCGCCCCACACATGTGTTCGCGGGCCACGAGCCAGCTGGATCCGAGACCAGCGTGATCAGCTCGTGTATTGGTCAATTTTTCTTGGGTTTTGATTGGTTTTAAGTGTGTTTCTTGCATTTAAAACCTCACCAACCCAACCATAATCCATCCCCTATAAAACCCAAGACTCCTCCAAGCATTTGTCACTTTCTAAACACTCTCTAATCACTCTCAAACTCTCAAAAACGTAGCTGAATTTAGGAGCTAAGGCAGATTGCTATCTTCTTACAAAAGAGAGCATAACTCACTCATCTCTTAACCTTTTTGCTTTGATTACTTTTCCTACTTACTTGGATTGACCTTAGGAACGTTTTCACAGGTTTTCCATGGAAAACCAAGGTCTGGAATGTCACCAAACAGGCTCCAAAGTGGACTGAAACTTTCTGTTTTGAATCAAACTTGATTAATCTTGCTTAAACTTGAGTTATCTCATCTCAAACCTATGTCCTTATGCTCATAACCACATCTATGGTTAGTTGGGCTTAAAAACAAGATTAAGACATGTAAAATCAGAGGTGTAAACCTCATAAACTTTCTGTTTTGATTAGGGTTTAACCCACAAGTAATGAACAAGCTTCATGCTCGATGTTTGTGTGATTATAGGACTAGCTTCGGCTATCCTACTTGAAAATCCACACATTACTTGATTATTTATTTCATTCTCTATTGCAATTTCATGCCCCTCCTTGATTGTTTTTAACAACAAGTGTAGTGGTGAACACCCAAGAGGTACCTAAATGGAAGACTTGTTCTTCCTACCTCATGCATGACTTCTATGATACAAAAGAGGTTCCTAAATGGAGGATTCATCTTCCTACCTCATGCTTGATTTATTGGACATATTGATATACATTACATAACCTATATATTACCTAAGTAATCAAACCTTTGATGATGAACTAGTGGTCACTTGTCAAAGTGTTTGGTTACATCATCTAAAACATTATGTGTTAAAGATGATTACTTTTCATATGTTTATGTTCATACGTTTTTAAACTCCGAATCGTTACTCTACCGTTATACTCCAATACTCATATGCCTTGTTTTGTCGTGTAGAAGGACTTGGTGTTCCAACCTCCCATAACAACAATTCTCTCGCAGATTTACAAGTGGAAGGCTTGCAAAACCGTGAGTATACTCAAACTTCCACTTTTTCGTTTACCATTTTTGGGGTGTAACATGTTGATTTATAAACTACACTCAAACTTTAATCTTTATGCATGCACAAAACAATCCAAATACATGAATGCTATGTTGTTATACTTGATACATATACTTGGGTGATTCGTATGTGATACATAGTCATTAGCTTTATACGAGCCTCCATTTGAAATGTATAGCGCTATAGGAGTAACGCACCACCCGTGAACGAAAGGTCATGTTAAATTTCATTCTTTATTGCGTAAACAGAGGGTTGACTAGAAATATTGCATGCCTTGTTATGTTGATCTTGTATAACCTAAGTTACCATGTGGATTCGTTTTTAAACTTTTATACTTATACTTAAACTTGTATACTTGCCTTTGCTTTTAACTTTATTTTAGACATGTTACAAGTTGAGGATGGCGATGCTATGAAATGAAGTAGCAATGATGCCTAGATACACATTTAGACGTCTTAAGTTAAAATGTTGTATCAATTTTGTTCTTATTGTTATGTATTTCCATTGAACTTGTTGTTATTTGAAATTCTATGTAATGTTTGACAATTTGATTTATGAAATGAAAACGGTTTGAATTAAATTTTGCCACCAATAGTGTTATGAAGTCTCTTATAATCTCTTTTTCGTCCCACTCCGATGATTCCGCCCATTGGTTGGGGTGTGACAAGTCCAGCGTTACTATTTGGACAAATAGTTAGCCAATAGTAATTTGACCATAGTCACAGGACGACCACCATGACAAATACTGATTTGAGTAATTGAAAGACATAAACAAATGTAAAAATCCTTAATGTTGTAATTATAACATTGTGTATTTTTATACAAATGAATGAACTCACCACTGTATGTACTGTATGTTAAACTTGTTAACTTGATTACAGTAAACACTTGGTTGTTTGGACACTTAGGGTATTGCAAAACCCTACATGTATACTTACACGTTGTTGTACAATAGGTTGCGTTTAACGGACCTAGCGCTTTATTAACGCGTAGAAGCACGTTAACACATACCGAGCAAACTAAGGTGAGTTTACTACTTTTCCAAAAACATGCATCTCGGGAGACAAACTATTATTCCTGGGAGGAATACTTTTTAATAAATGTTGTAGGTTAATTTTGATGTTAGTGAATAACCCCAATCTCTATCATGTAAGTCCCTACTTATTACTGAGCTAGTTGTCTGGGAGATAACATGGTATTAGTTAGTAGCAGTATTAGGTTTGACAAACCTCACGCCGTATTCGGGGAGTCGGTCGTGAACTAAGGACCTTAAATCATCTTGTATCAATGTTGATAGACATTGATGAGGGCACAACAAACCTAGTCAGTCATATCAGTACCGAGTTTAATATTTCTTAGCATGTCTTTAAAGCTAAACATGTATATGATTTACGTTGAACAAAACTGTGAACTCGCCAACTTTATGTTGACACTCTTCTGCATGCTTGCAGGTCGTTAGGTACATCAGTGCATTGGAACTTGTAGTCTGGGGAGCTGGAAGTGTCATGGGACGTGCTACTTGAAGAGAACATTTTGCATTATGCTTTTTAAAACGATATGGTTTTGATTTTTTGAAACAGTTACTTTTGCTTCCGCTGAATACATACATTTGTTGAAAATTTTGTTTTGGAAAACACTATTAATGTTGGATATGATGATTATGTTTAATATTATTTAATATTAGTTCGACATTATTAGTGGCTAGATCCTGGTACATCACATGCCTCGTGGTGAAACCCGCATTTGGTAATTTGGGGGTGTGATAGAAATCCGAGACTTGGTTAAGGCAGCTAGACCGCAGACTATTGAAGAGGCAGTTGAACTAGCTAACACTCTGACAGATGGACTGATATGCACACGATAAGAGAATTAGAAAAAGGATTTAGCCCAAAAGATTACCCAAGAACTACGTTCTGGTAATTCTTAAGAAAGGAGAGGAGCAGGCTTGCCCTTTTTACCACCTTTCTGTAGATTCTATAAAAGGAAGCATTCAGGAAGATGTGCTAAGTACTGCAACTTTTGTAAAACACCTGGACACAAAGAAGAAGAATGTAGAAGAAAAAATAATACTAACGTATGCTTCAACTGTGAAGAGGCATTCCATATCCGTCCATACTGCCCAAAGCTAGCAAAAACACCTGACAACAAGGCAAAAGCAACCGAAGGATCCAAGAAGAATGCATGAGCTTTTGTACTGACAGCACAAGAAGCAGAAATGATGCCCGATGTGATCACCGGTACGTTTCTCATTCATGACGTCTATGCTAAAGTATTATTTAACTCTGGTGTAAACCAAAGTTTTATAAATACTGCTTTCTGTCAATTACTCAATAAACCCTTAATTAAACTTCGCCAAGCCTATACGGTAGAAACGACAAATGGAAATTCTATCAACATACGCAAAGTACTTCAAAAAGGAAAGATAGAATTATTAGGACATAAGTTTACGACCGACTTGCTACCAATGAATCTAGCTGGATTCGATATTGTATTAGGAATGGATTGGTTAGTGACCAATCATGCGCAAATCTTGTGTGATCAAAATTCTGTTGAGATTCGTACTCCAAGAGGATAAATAATCACAATCCAGAGAGACAAGCAGACAAAATCAACAAAATTCATCTATGTGATGAAAGCTGCAAGCTATGCACGAAAATGAGGAATAATGTATATGATCTCTACGATCATTAGCACTAAAGGAAAAGAATTGAAGGATATTTCCGTAGTATCAGATTTTTCAGATGTTTTCCCAGAAGAATTATTTGGACTACCGCCTGATCGCGAGGTTGAATTTAGGATTCACCTAATACTAGGAACTGCACCGATTGCCAAAGCACCCTATCATTTAGCACCAACGGAGATGCTGGAATTGAAGAAGCAACTAGATGAATTATTGGAAAAAGTTTCATACAATCTAGCTCATTGCCTTGGGGAGCACCTGTGTTATTGGTCAAAAAGAAAGATGGATCGATGCGCATGTGTATTGACTACAGAGAATTGAACAAGGTCATAATTAAAAATCGGTACCCACTACCAAGAATCAATGATTTATTCGATCAACTTCAAGGAGCTCAATTTTTCTCGAAGATAGATTTATGATCGGTTATCATCAACTGAAAGTACAAGAGGAAGATATTCCTAAAACTTATTTTAGAACAAGATACGGACATTATGAGTTTACATTCATGCCATTTAGTCTAACAAATGTTGTCACACCCCGATATTTCCACATATTACCGGTGGGCCCCTTGGGGAGTATCGTGACGTAGTTGATATCATCATAGTCAATTCATCATAGTTCAATGCATAGCGGAAGTCTAAAAGTAATAATATTACAAACCGAATGAAAGTAACATAAAATATTACAACGGGTTGTAAAAGGATCCACAGGCGGATCTAAGATAAAAAGAAATATTGTTCAACAGATTTAAGCATCAAAAGCTTGCAAGACTCTTTATTCGATACTAGGAGTAGCCAGCCCATTTCGCTTAGTAGCTGCACTTAACCTTTTTGGAAAATACATCAGTTTACACTTGTAAATACAATTAACCGACACTTTTGAAAATATTTAAGAAAATTTATTTAAATGCACAAGGCACAAAAAAAAATCTTTTATAACTTGGGGTAATTATTTAAAAATAATCTTGTAAAAGAATTATATGTTTGTTATACATTCAGTAGCCCTGGTTAGAAGTACCGGGTTAAAGATTAATAGACACACCACATAATATAAACCCACAGCGAGTTATTCTCAACAAGCGGGTATATCTTTTTACATACGCACCGACAGGTGTATGCCTACACCCCGTGCTTAATTCGTGGCCATTTCAAAGAATGAGCCGAGAATATCCAGGACATGGTCATTAACCCCCCAAAGGCTTAAAACAAACAAAATAGATTAAACCGGTTATCTCAATAATTTAACCATTATTCGATTAAAGATTCAATACCCGACCAAGAGGTGTTATTAAATACCGTACCCAAGACCGTATAAGGGAAAATAAGTTAAAAGTATTTACCTGAGCAAAAATATAAATTTTTTTCCCAGCCGTATATCAATCAGCAAGTACAGATAGCTTATACTGGGCTCCTAATCTGGAACGAAGGTTTTTAATAACCTATTAGATTCCTAACGGGTCTTATTTAAGCTATAACTTAGACCGATTAGTTTTAAAGAAAAGTATACGGTTCAAAACGCAAGATTAAGCGACGACCGGATTAGAACGTAATTTAGACCCGACAAGTTTGAAGACTTACATAATATGGGTAAACTAAACACATTCTGGATTTTGAAGTAAAAATGATAAGGTTTGACCCGTTTCGGTTAATTTTTGCAAACTAGTTACATAAACAGTACCGAACGCGTATAATGCATAACGGGTAACCAAATGAGTCATGAACAGGTTCCACAAGTTAATATGCTTTAAATACGTTGTGATATCAGTAGGATACCTTCCATTATGCCCAATACGAATTTAAAACCAATTTATGCCCCGAAAGGGTATTTTGGTCATTTTAAAGTTTATAAAAGAGATTATATAGTAAGCTGATGTTCTGGCCTAAAATAATCAGTAAAAATATTTATTTTAAATAAGTTATATCAGTAAGATATCACATATATGTGAAATTTATCCTTTATGACCGAACTATGCACCGTAGGGGCATTTTAGTCATTTCACATTTGTTAAAATGGTCAAATTTGGAAATCTGAGTTCAAAACTTTTACTCACTGTTAAAGTATAAAAATTTATCCATAACATCAGTAGGTAACAATCTTTAGATGCCAAATATGGTTTTAAACCATACTATGCACCTAAATCGCATAAAAGTCGGTATTTGACGATATTCGGGTTGAATAAGAAAATCTGAGATTTTGATCAACCTTTACTGTTTAAAATAACTTATTTAAAATATAAAATTAGTAGAAAAAGGTTTGACATGCAAAGGATGTATAAGACTCATTTTATTAGCAAAAAAGGCATTATCGTCAATTACCGAGCCTATGCAAGAACTCTATGTTATGATCAGTTTAAAATTTAATAAAAATTTCCAAAAATCCCTAAATATGATATTACATCAGTGGGTAAAAGGTTTGGTGTCAAAATTTGGGTTTAAATAGGATTTATGTCGAAAATGCCGTTAAATTAATAAAAAGGCTTTCATTTACGATATTGCGCATGACTCCTAATTTAGACCACAAACTGATGTCAAATTTATAGGACATGCTTATAAATCACTAATAAAGGTTTTTGTCCTCTCACATTTTCAAAAATCTCGTTTTTATATAAAAAGGGCATAATGGTCAACATTTAAGCATTTAATGGAAACATGCAAATGAATCAGATTACTAAGGAAATATGTTGTATAACCTCAGAGGGTTATACTAACCTATAATATGGTCCTAAAGGAACCCTAAGGCATATCTAAAACAAGCTAAATCTGGTCAGAACTGAATGTCAAAACAAAAGTCTACTTTTGCGACTTTCGGTTGCGAACCGAGCCTAAACTCAGAACTGTCGGGTTGAACATGCCTAAACATGTTCTTATATTATTTACCAAGTTATTTTAGTGTTTAAACATGTTCCATAACTTCTACATTATCAGTTATGAATTTATTTGCAAAAATGGATTATGTTGACTTTTTAATAACAAGTTTGACCCGACAATTGACTAAGTTAGAGTGATAATCAGTGGGTGCCCTTTTAAGGGTTTATTACCTACATAATTACCAACTTATAGCCACTTTCAATTCGAATAATGGCTGGACCATTAGTGATTAATCACTAAGTCAAAGCTTAACTACGATGGCTTTGACTTTTGGTCATTAAACTAATAAAACTTGAACTTAGGGAGCTAAGAACACTTACTAGGGTACTTAGCACGAGTATGGAACTTTAGAAAACTTCCTTGAGCTCCAGGAGGCTCCAAAGAGTGAGTTTTGAAATAAAATTTCAAGTGTGCAAAAGACAAGTGAATGAACAAGGCCTTCTATAGCAAAATGGAAGCTCCAAGATCTTTGCATGTGTCCCTATGATGATCCCAGATGTTACCAGGTGTCCCTATTGCATGAAAAACCATTGGCACAGTCCCTGGTATCAAAATTTAGCATGCAAAAGCGGTGGAACTGGCTGAACATGCAGCTGTCCTTATCTTTCTGCATCTGATGCTTCCACGAGGGCCTCGTAAGACTCTTAAGGAGTCTACGCGGGCCGCGACGCTCCTTGGTGACCGGAAAACAAGTTTCAAAGTTTGCATTTTTGGTCCCTGGTCCATATTAAGTTTATTTAACTTTCATTTATTGTATTTTGGACCCCCATAGTTAACTATTAAGGACCTTGGGTCATAAACTAACTCCGTTAAGCTCCCGATTAGATGTACGATCACCCGAAAAGTCTTGATTTCTTCGAAACTGCACAAAACAAATATCCAATATCCTTGAGAACCAAATATATAATTATTACAATGCTCTTGGGTTCGTTTAAAAGGTTACTCAGATGTATCTTTTAACATGTTAACACTTTTAACCCCTATTTTTCGTAAGATCCTTATTTTTAACACAAACGACTTTCCATGCGTGATAATTTATTTGTTAAAGAATACGAACGTCGCATGAGGTCAATCAGAGGCACAAGAATGGCATGTTGACACTTTGGATCCTTTTACTAACATACTTACATTGTTTGACGATTTTAGTCCCTCAGAATCAATTCGTTACACGTTTAAGGTTCATGACACGTGTCTTTATTATATTGGTCGTGATTTTACGAGGTGTTACATCCTTACCCCCTTGAAAGAAATCTCAACCTCGAGATTTACTGAAATAAATGAGGGTACTTCTGCTTCATTGTGGATTCGACCTCCCACGTGTATTCTGGGCCTCTTCGGGCATCCCATTTTACCTTTACAATCGGTACATGCTTCCTTCGAAGCTTCTTAACATGTCGATCCTCGATCAACAAAGGTTTTTCAATGAACTTCAAAATCTCATCTATCTGCACGTTCTTGTGCGACATTGCTAGCGATTCATTAGCTAGACAGTTCTTCAAGTTGCAAACGTGGAACACATTATGGATTCCACTAAGCTCTTTTGGCAGATTTAATTTGTAAGCCACAGTTCCGACACATTCAATGATCTCGAATGGTCCTATGTATCTAGGGCTCAACTTGCCCTTCTGCATAAGCACACATCCCATACCTGTGTGCGATGCGTCGCAATAAACCACAAATTCTTCAATTCCTTCTGGCAATGTCAATACATGTGCGTTGCTTAACTTCTGTTTAAGAATCTCAAAGGATTCTTGTTGCTTGGGACCCCAATCAAACTTTATATTCTTGCGAGTCAATGAAGTTAGGGGTGCAGCAATCCTTGAAAAGTTTTCAATAAAACGTCTGTAATATCCTGCCAAACCCAAGAAGCTGCGAATTTCTGTGGGTGTCTTTGGTTCTTACCAATTCATAATGGCTTCAATCTTAGTGGGATCCACCTGGATACCACGCTCGCTTACCACATGTCCAAGAAATTGGACTTCTCGAAGCCAAAATTCACACTTTGAAAACTTGGCGTAGAGCTTCTCTTGCTGTAGAAGTTTAAGGATACATCGAAGCCAATGACAAAATTGTCTGTTTGACTCTTCGAGTAAATAAGAATGTCATCAATGAAGACAATGACAAAATTGTCCAAGTATGGCTTACAAACGCGATTCGTGAGATCCATGAATGTTGCTGGTGCATTAGTGAGCCCGAAAGGCATCACCAAGAACTCGTAGTGGCTATAACGAGTTCTGAATGCAGTCTTATGCACATCTTCATCTCTGACTTTCAGCTGATGGTAACCTAACCTTAAATCAATCTTGGAGAAGTAACTTGCTCCTTGAAGCTGATCGAATAGATCATCGATACTGGGTAACGGATACATGTTCTTGATTGTAACTTTGTTTAGCTCGCGATAATCGATGCATAGACGCATCGAGCCATCCTTTTTCTTTACAAAAAAAATTGGTGCTCCCCATGGGGATGAGCTAGGGCGTATAAAACCCTTTGCCAACAAATCATCCAATTGAGTCCTCAATTCCTTTATCTCAGTTGGAGCCAAACGATAAGGCGCTCTTGCAATTGGTGCTGCTCCAGGAATAATATCGATTCTGAACTCCACTGGCCTATCTGGAGGTAAACCAGGTAGTTCTTCGGGAAAAACGTCTGGATATTCAGAAATAACATGGATGTCTTCAATCTTGGGTTTTGGTTCATCAATGGTTACTTGTGCCATGTAAATGACACATCCTTTCTTCATACACCTTGATGCTTTAAGCAGTGACACTTGCTTAGGTAATCCGTACTGAGTATCCCCTTGTATTGTTAACGGCTCACCATAAGGAGTCTTGATAACCACTTGCTTCTTATCGCAAACAATCTGAGCTTGATTAGAAGACAACCAATCCATGCCTATTACTATGTCAAATCCCGCCAATTTCAAAGGAAGCAAAGATAGTGGAAAAGAGTGGTTCCTAATAGATATAAAACATCCATCTAATACGGTTGAAGCAGTCTCTATCGTGCCATCGGCCAATTCTACTTCATACTTTATGCTTAGAGTCTTAACAGGCAGATTTAATAACTTACAAAACTTATTATCCATAAAAGACTTGTCTGCACCCGAATCAAACAATACTCTAGCATAAACATCATTGATAAGAAAGGTACCTGTTATCATGTTGTCATTTTGCACATCCTCCTGAGCGTTCATTTGAAAGACCCGAGCATTGGTCTTTTTACCCTTTTCAGGTTTCTTTGCATACTTTGGGCAGTTGGACTTGATATGCCCCTTCTCGTTACAGTTGTAACAAGTCGCATCCTTTATCTTCTTGCAATCCAACGTTTTATGCTCACTTGATTTGCAGATCCCACAAGCTCTAGGCTGCGATTGGGATTTTGATTCGAACCTATATTTCCCTAGATGGCGCTTCTTGCAGGTTTTATACTTGGGTTTTTCACCCGACTGCTGACTATCCTTTTTAAATCTGAAACCCTTCTTGTTCTCAGAGTTCCCCTTATGTGTCTTCTCAGAACGACGTGAGTTCTCATCCTCACGTTTCCTTTTCCCCTCGTCAGAATTCCTGAGCGATCTTTGCCTGACCGCATCGAGAGTAAGAGATAACGACAAATCAGCCACAGACCTGAAGGTGGTAGGTCTTGATGCTTTCACACTTGCCTTGATTTCTGGAGCTAGACCTCCAATAAAACGAGCTATGCGTTTTGGTTCTGGGGTAACCAAGTATGGAAACAATCAAGACATGGTATTGAAACTTGTGAGATATGCCTGACAATCTAAGTTCTTCATGACCAAGGTCAAGAAGTCAGTCTCAATTTTCTCAACTTCATGTTGAGGACAGAAATTTTCCTTGATAAGAGCAACAAACTGATCCCAAGTCAGATTGTATAATGGGATCTTTCCTGTAGCTTGGATTAGGGACCTCCACCAAGTTAAAGCTTCGCCCTTAAAAGATTGCGAAATAAACATCACGATGTCCTGTTCGGCACATCCACTAATATCAACCACTGTGTCCATCTCATCTAGCCACGTCATGCAATCAATGGCTCCTTTCTCCCCTGTGAAATCTCTGGGCTTGCAGGAGACAAAATACTTGTAAGAACATGCCTTAACACGTGGCTCTTCATTGAGCACAACCTTCTAAGATGGAACACTCCTCTGATTCGATGAATGATGAGATTCGTCCTTATGAGATACATGAGTCTTGGAGGGTGGTTTTGTATGTGGTACGGACTGAGTTCTGGCGCGAGTACCACTTGATTCATTAAACTGTCTCTCGAGAGCTCGAGTAACGACATTATCTATTAATGCCTGCAGTTCCGCACCAACTACATTCTCTGGTAGTATCATTATTCTCCCTCGGGTGACTGTTAACCTCATCTAATCCGGCCATGTAGCTTGATTGCTACATAAAATATTAATAATGATTCATTCAGAAGTCTATTACGGAATTGTCATTTATGGCCATTCATTAACCATGGAAATCTTAAGCCATATTGGTTAATATAATTAAATTTTTTTATTATATTTTATCTAGTTATAAACTATTAAGGATAACAGGGTGGCATACAAAAGGCCTAGTCACAAGGACAATTTAAATTATAAGCCATGATCTTATAGGATCGAGGCATTAAGGTTTGGACATAGTTCGTCACCTCTTTTTGACAGGGAGTCGTGGACTATAACTGTCTTTTTGTCCTATAGGACAATAAGTGTGGCCACTAGGCACTTTATCACTAATGGAGGTTCAATAAAAATAAAGAAAGGAATTGGAAGAATCCAATATAAGGATGACTTGTGTGATTTTATTGAATCACATTTTCCAGGAGTGTTAACATGTTTTCAGATGTTAACAAGGATTTGAATCTTAAAAAGGAACTACCATCATGGTCCTGTCTTAAAATGACACATGGACTAGGTTTCGCCTTTAAGATTTTCATTCAATATTTATTGGCAGATTTAATTAAAAAGGAATGATATTTTTGATTTATTTCATATATTATATTTATACATATAATGACTAAATGAAATTTAAATTTAAAACATTCCATAAATAAATGAAAAGAAGTACATAATTGCCACAAACGGGACTTTTAAATAAATAACGTGCCCATGCAAGGGCTAAACAAGAAAGACAGGTCCACGCAGGGACCAAGGATAGAAAGGTAAGTCCACGCAGGGACCAAGTACATAAATAAATGTCCACATAGGGACTTAATTGAAAATAAAAATTACAACACAAATAAATAAGGAATCTTCAAAAATCCCTCTTCTTCTTCCCCTTGATCAGATTCGCCAAACCCTTAAGAAATCCCCGGTGGCTTCTACGCTCCTCCTGAACCTCTCGTTCCACCTGGCTCAACCTCTGAATAATCTCCTGCTGCTGCGGTGGCTGGATCAGTGGCGGTTGCGGCGGCTGCTGAAGTGGAGGTTGAGGAGGTGGCGGGTATTGATACCCATATGCCTAGTACCCAGACTGGTATGAAGCTGCGAAAGGTCCTTCAGGGTGAAGAGCATTGTAGTTAGCCGCGCCTCGAGGTATGGGTCGACGGCAGGGGCATTGTAGTAGTTGTAGCCAGGATAAGATGGCTGCTCAAAAGGGTTATACGCCGCTGCACCGGCGTAGGAAGGAATTGGGTTATCATAACCCATGGGTGGTGGTGCTGCGACTAGAGCTGAGTCGACCTCTGAAACTGGGTTTGAAGGCCCACCCATTTGCGGGTCTTCATACAGCGGCGGGTAATGATTGCCACTGGAGTGTTGAGGGGTGCTGAAGTGGAAAACCCCTCTTCAAACGGACATCCGTGCTCCTGATCTTTTTTGCCTCGGCGGTTCAGGAGGCAGCTGCTGCTCTAGCGGTGGCGGTGGCGGTGGCGTAACCGCCTGGAAACGCAAATCCCTAGAGGGATCCAGCAGCTGCTGCTGAGGTGGGTTGAAAGGGGGTAAACTCCCAGTGGTAAGTGGCCCACCTTTCTTGGAAACTGTCTGGGCCTCGGTATGGGGAACCATGAAAAGATGACCCATCTGAAATCTCTATGGGATGCGTGGGCGTCCCAGTTGGCATCTCGGCAGGTTCTGGATCTGGATCCTCATCCATATCCATATCCTGAGCTTCAGGAAAGTGGTCTTCGGGTCCCAACGGGTTATGGCCCATTAGTTCTTCACTCACGTTCGCTGGGTTGAACCCGCTCTGAAAGTATGGAGTTGGGTCTTGGAAGGCCCGGTGTGATCCCGAACGCTGCAATGGGAGGTAGGAGTGGCATGAGTGGTCGGACTCGTTGTTCTGGTGGAGCCCGAATGAGTCGTGGTACGATGGTGATGAACTGAGTGAGACTAAACGCCTTGTTGGCTCTAGGTAAGTCCTCCAATCCTCGTGGGGACTTGAGCTTAAAGTTGCTGATGGAGTTCGCCGGTGTGATGGCCCGGCCTCATGATCATTTGGGGCTGTGATTGGCGCCTTGCCCCGTCCACCTCGTCTTCTGAACCGTGGCGGCATTTTCTTGTTCCTACCAAAACAAACAAAAAGGAACCCATAAAAGAAAACACTAAGGGGCTGTTTGGTAGCCTCTGAATGGTTATTAAGAGGCTACCTCTTAATGGAACCATTAAGAATTTTACCAATGAGAAGGTAGAAGAATGTGACATGTGATGATTTACCATTCAGAGGTTACCTCTTAACCATTCAGACTTGAGGTTACCTCTTATTCATTCAGAGGTTTTAAACCATTAAGAGGTAGCATCTGAATGGTCATTAAGAGGCTACCAAACAGCCCCTAAGATTAGGATTAGTCCTATGTCGTTAGCCTAGACTCGGAGGTCAAGGAATGTGTAAACTGTGTCATTGCGATTAAACACAAAAGGCTAGTGTATAATTCACTCAATGTTGGCTCTGATACCAACCTATCACACCCTGATATTTCCACGTATTACCGGTGGGCCCGGTGGGGAGTATCGTGACGTAGTTGATATCATCATAGTCAATTAATCACAGTTCAATGCACAGCAGAAGTCAAAAAGTAATAATATTACAAACCGATTGAAAGTAACATAAAATATTACAAACGGGTTGTAAAACGATCCACGGGCGGATCTAAGATAAAAAGAAATATTGTTCAACAGATTTAAGCATCAAAAGCTTGCAAGACTCTTTATTCGATACTAGGAGTAACCAGCCCATTTCGCTTAGTACCTGCACTTAACCTTTTTTGAAAATACGTCAGTTTACACTGGTAAATACAATTAACCGACACTTTTGAAAATATTTAAGAAAATTGATTTAAATGCACAAGGCACAAATAATCTTTTATAACTTGGGATAATTATTTAAAAATAATCTTGTAAAAGAATTATATGTTTGTTATACATTCAGTAACCCGGGTTAGAAGTACCGGGTTAAAGATTAATAGACACACAACATAATATAAACCCACGGCGAGTTATTCTCAACAAGCGGGTATATCTTTTTACATACGCACCGACAGGTGTATGCCTACACCCCGTGCTTAAGTCGTGGCCATTTCAAAGAATGAGCCGAGGATATCCAGGACATGGTCATTAACCCCCAAAGGCTTAAAACAAACAAAACAGATTAAACCGGTTATCTCAATGATTTAACCATTATTCGATTAAAGATTCAATACCCGACCAAGCGGTATTATTAAATACCGTACCCCAAGCCCGTATAAGGGAAAATAAGTTAAAAGTATTTACCTGAGCAAAAATATAGATTTTTTTCCCAGCCGTACATCAATCAGCAAGTACAGATAGCTTTTGCCGGGCTCCTAATCTGGAACGAAGGTTTTAATAACCTATTAGATTCCTAACGGGTCTTATTTAAGCTATAACTTAGACCGGTTAGTTTTAAAGAAAAGTATACGGTTCAAAACGCAAGATTAAGCGAAGACCGGATTAGAATGTAATTTAGACCCGACAAGTTTGAAGACTTGCATAATATGGGTAAACTAAACACATTATGGATTTTGAAGTAAAAATGATAAGGTTTGACCTGTTTCGGTTAATTTTTGCAAACTAGTTACATAAACCGTACCAAACACGTATAATGCATAATGGGTAACCAAATGAGTCATGAACAGGTTCCACAAGTTAATATGCTTTAAATATGTTGTGATATCAGTAGGATACCTTCCATTATGCCTAATACGAATTTAAAACCAATTTATGCCCCGAAAGGGTATTTTGGTCATTTTAAAGTTTATAAAAGAGATTAAATAGTAATCTGATGTTCTGGCCTAAAATAATCAGTAAAAATATTTATTTTAAATAAGTTATATCAGTAAGATATCACATATACTTGAAATTTATCCTTTGTGGCCGAACTATGCACCGTAGGGGCATTTTAGTCATTTCACATTTGTTATAAGGGTCAAATTTGGAAATCTGAGTTCAAAACTTTTACTTACAGTTAAAGTATAAAAATTTATCCATAACATCTGTAGGTAACAATCTTTAGATGCCAAATATGGTTTTAAATCATACTATGCGCCTAAATCGAATAAAAGTCGGTAGTTGACGATATTCGGGATGAATAAGGAAATCTGAAATTTTGATCAGCCTTTACTGTTTAAAATAACTTATTTAATATATAAAATTAGTAGAAAAAGGTTTGACATGTAAAGGATGTATAAAACTCATTTTATTAGCAAAAAAGGCATTATCGTCAATTACCGAGCCTATGCAAGAACTCTATGTTATGATCAGTTTAAAATTTAATAAAAATTTCCAAAAATCCCTAAATATTATATTACATCAGTGGGTAAAAGGTTTGGTGTCAAAATTTGGGTTTAAGTAGGATTTATGTCGAAAATGCCATTTAATTAATAAAAAGGCTTTCATTTACGATATTGCGCATAACTCCTAATTTAGACCACAAACTGAAGTCAATTTTTTAGGACATGCTTATAAATCAGTAATAAAGGTTTTTGTCCTCTCACATTTTCAAAAATCTCGTTTTTATATAAAAAGGGCATAATGGTCAACATTTAAGCATTTAACAGAAACATGCAAATGAATCAGATTACTAAGGAACCATGTTGTATAACCTCAGAGGGTTATACTAACCTATAATATGGTCCTAAAGGAACCCTAAGGCATATCTAAAACAAGCTAAATCGGGTTAGAACGGAAAGTCAAAGCAAAAGTCTACTTTTGCGATTTTCGGTTACGAACCGAGCCTAAACTCAGAACTTTCAGGTTGAACATGCCTAAACATGTTCTTATATTATTTACCAAGTTATTTTAGTGTTTAAACATGTTCCATAACTTCTACATTATCAGTTATGAATTTATTTGCAAAAATGGATTATGTTGACTTTTTAATAATAAGTTTGACCCAACAATTGACCAAGTTAGAGTGATAATCTGTGGGTGCCCTTTTAAGGGTTTATTACTTACATAATTACCAACTCATTGCCACTTTCAATTCGAATAATGGCTGGACCATTAGTGATTAATCACTAAGTCAAAGCTTAATTACGATGGCTTTGACTTTTGGTCATTAAACTAATAAAACTTGAACTTAGGGAGCTAAGAACACTTACTAGGCTACTTAACACGAGTATGGAACTTTAGAAAACTTCCTTGAGCTCCAGGAGGCTCTAAAGAGTGAGTTTTGAAATAAAATTTCAAGTATGCAAATGACAAGTGAATGAACAAGGCCTTATATAGTAAAATGGAAGCTCCAAGATCTTTACATGTGTCCCTATGATGATCCCAGATGTTACCAGGTGTCCCTATTGCATGAAAAACCATTGGCGCAGTCCTTGATATCGAAATTTAGCAAGCAAAGTTGGTGGAATTGGCTGAATATGCAGTTGTCCTTATCTTTCTGCATCTGATGCTTCCACGCGGGCCGCGTAAGACTCTTAAGGAGTCTACGCGGGCCGTGACGCTCCTTGGTGACTGGAAAACAAGTTTCAAAGTTTGCGGTTTTGGTCCCTGGTCCATATTAAGTTATTTAACTTTCATTTATTGCATTTTAGACCCCATAGTTAACTATTAAGGACCTTGGGTCATAAAGTAACTCCGTTAAGCTCCCGGTTAGATGTACAATCACCCGAAAAGTCTTGATTTCTTTGAAACTCCATAAAATAAATATCCAATATCCTTGAGAACCAAATATATAATTATTACAATGCTTTTAGGTTCGTTTAAAAGGTTACTCAGACGTATCTTTTAACATGTTAACACTTTTAACCCCTATGTTTCGTAAGATCCTTATTTTAAACACAAACGACTTTCCATGCGCGATAATTTATTTGTTAAAGAATACGAACGTCGTATAAGGTCAATCAGAGGCACAAGAATGGCATGTTGACACTTTGGATCCTTTTACTAACATACTTACATTGTTTGACGATTTTAGTCCCTCAGAATCAATTCATTACACGTTTAAGGTTCATGACACGTGTCTTTATTATATTGGTCGTGATTTTACGAGGTGTTACAAATGATCCAGCTGCATTTATGGACATGATGAATAGGATATGTAAACCATACCTGGATAAATTTATAATTGTCTTCGTAGACGATATACTTTTTTATTCCAAGAACAAAGAAGAGCACGCTAAGCATCTACATGTACTTCTAACATTATTGAGAAAAGAAAAGCTTTATGCTAAATTTTCAAAATGTGAATTCTGGTTACAAAAAGTACAATTTCTTGGACATTTGATTAATCATGAAGGAATTCATGTGAATCCCACAAAGATCGAGACAATTACCAAATGGAAAGTCCTTAATTCACCAACGGAAGTCAGAAGTTTTCTTGGATAGGCAGGATATCATAGACGCTTTATTCAAGATTTCTCCAGAATAGCCATTCCATTAACCAAGTTAACATGTAAATCAATTAAGTTTGAAGGGGACCAAAGTAGGAAGAATCTTTCAAAATCCTGAGGCAAAGATTAACTAATGCACCGATACTTGCTTTACCAGAAGGAACTGAAAATTTTATAGTATATTATGATGCATCAAAATCAGGTTTTGGATGTGTGCTGATGCAACGCCAGAAAGTAATTGCTTACGCCTATGGATAATTGAAGAAACATGAAGAAAACTACATAACACATGATCTGGAGTTAAGAGCGATAATTTTTGCCCTCAAAATTTGGGACATTATCTGTATGGTAATAAGTTCACTATCTTTACAGGTCATAAAATTTAAGATATATTTTTTGAGCAAATAGAACTGAACATGAGGCAAAGACGTTAGATGGAGATTCTTAGTGACTACGATTGTGATATCCAATATCATAAAGGTAAAGCTAACATAATGGCTGATGCGTTAAGTCGTAAGTATCATGAGAAGCCAAGAAGGGTACATGCTCTCAGATTAAATCTACAGATAGATGATTCGTGTCGCGTGTGATAGGTTTTTATGTATATTTTAAGCCCTTTTTAACACTTTAGTCCAGTTTTAAATTTATAAAACACGATATTTTACTAACACTAAACACACATATGGGCAAGTGCACCCATCGTGAGCGTAGTATAGCGTTGGTAAGATACCGAGGTCGTCCAAGGACACAAGAGCTTTTAGTACCGGTTTATCCTCAACGTCTAATCAAATCAAAAATTTAGAAAAAGGTTTTTAAACAAGAAAATAAAACTAACTAAAAATGCTGAAAATAAAAAAAATAAAAACAGATAGACAAGACAAATCACTTGGATCCGACTCACCTTTAGTGTAACCTTTGATTATTTCCGCACTTTTGCACTTTTTAAGAGATTATCTTAGTTATAGTAGTAGGCCCCTCTTTTGAAGGTGACGTTACCCTCAACCCAGTAGTTTGAGTCAACAAGTATACAATCCTAAAGGGTTGGATTATTGAAAGATAATTAATTAAGTTATTAATGCGAAATGTGGTAGGCCCCTCTTTTGAAGGTGATGTTACCCTCGGCTAAGTAGTTTGAGTTAGCAGGGATACAATCCTAAGTAGCCGGGTTAATGTTTTAATAGTAGGTTACTTATGAGGGGATCAAGAAATTCGAACCCCCGCCATCCAATACCAGTGGGTATTCAAGGAGGTCCTACTAAGCTTGACCCAGGTCCTTGCAGGATCTATACACTGAACAAGGCAAGATGCTTACCAAACCATTCCCTTAACCCCCGACCAGGTAGCCAACATATCTCCATATAGACCGTGGAGATATGAATGGTGTAAATCTTTTATTTTATATAGACAGTAAAATAACGCCAAGACATCACGGACAAATGATAAGGAAGTTTCACCTTCAACATTAGTTATTAAAGTCATTAATACAAAACCAAATAAAAAGTGCGAAAAGATTAAAAATAAAAAGTATTACACTAAATGCTTGTCTTCACCAAGTGATGTAAGAGACTTAGGCAAACATGGCCTTTGATTGTCAAGAACTCTTACTATCAATCTTGGATCCCGAGACTACTACACACACTTTATGATGGATGATGGATGATGGTGGTGGATGTGGGTTGTGATGGTGGTGGTGGGTGGGTGAAGTGTGAGAGAGGTGGTTTGCCAAGGGATGCCTTTGAAGTGAACCAAGCACCTCTATTTATAGCCTGCACAGAAGCCCGGACATGGCCCCCATGCCCATTGGGCATGACCCCGTGTCCATCCATCTTCTCTTTCTTCATTAATTGAAGTTTGTCTGCATTAGTTGACCACGCCCCCGTGTCCGCTGGGCATGGCCCCGTGTGAAGAAGCGTATCTGTACTACCAAGATTTGCTTGGATTCTGCGAATCTTAGCGTTGACCACGGCCTCGTGTCCGCTGGGCACGCCCCCATGTTGAGAAATAGAAGCTTCTACAACTTTGTCTTTTCTGCAGACACTTGGGCACGCCCCCGTGTTCAATGAACACGGGGCGTGTTCAGCCTTCTGATCTCTTGTTTTTGCTTGGGAAGATGTTGTCGAGGGGTCGGGCATGCCACGTTTATTCCTTTTCTTGTATTATTGTCAGATTTAGCTGCATTTTTGCTTCTTTTGTTCATTTAAGCTCATTTAACCCTGAAAATACAAAAGGAAGACAAAAGCACACTTTTTCCAACATTAGTACTAAAAAAGGGTTAGTTTTATGCCACACTTGATGTAATTTATATATTGCATTTTACACACATCAAATACCCCCACACTTGAATCTTTACTTGTCCTCAAGCAAAACTCTTTATAATGTAGCTTACACTCCCAAATGGAATGGGTGGAAGAGAAGTTTTGGGCTTGTCTTGAGTGTCGGGAATCCAAGATTTTTATTAGGTTTTAATTTTATGTTATTTATAATCCTATTCGTTATGATTTATTTAGAACATTTCATAAGAGAAATTACTTATTTGAGCATAACATGACTTTTTTAAAACTCCATTTATATACAAGTTCACATACCTCACGGGAGATTACTCAACACTCGGCCGAAGATGTATTTTTGTAAAACACTCGAGACCGGCATGGAACTTACTTCTACCATATGCTTGCCAAGCAATCAATCCTCCTCCTTTTTAACTATAAACCTTTGTAAATATCAAGAGGACTTTTGGGGAAGGGTTAGGCTTGGGTTAAAGGTAGGTGGTTTTGGGTTAGTGGTTAGTGGAAATGGGCGAAAAGGCGTAAAAAGCGTCGGTTTTCGTAAAACATTTTGTTTTTGTGACTTTTTATTCTAATGAAGCATTTTTTTTTTCAAACGAAGTTTCTTTTGATGAACTTGTTTGTTTATTGCTAAACTTTATCATAATATATATATATATATATATATATATATATATATATATATATATATATAGGGAGCCGCTAGAATGAGAACCACCTCGAGTTGTAAGAACCGCGAGAACTACACCCCACGGAGCGCCGTTCGCCATGATTTTTTTTTTACAAGTAGATGTGTATATTATAAACACAGCCGTAAAAAATCATGGCGAACGGCGCTCCGTGGGGTGTAGTTTTTTACACCACAAGTTTGGTGAAAAAAAAAAGAAAAAAGAAAAAAAATTAAAAAACACCAAACTTGTGGTGTAAAAAACTACACCCCACGGAGCGCCGTTCGCCATGATTTTTTAGGGCTGTGTTTATAATACACACATCTACTTGTAAAAAAAAAATCATAGCGAACGGCGCTCCGTGGGGTGTAGTTCTCGCGGTTCTTACAACTCGGGGTGGTTCTTATTCTAGCAGCCCCCTATATATATATATATATATATATATATATATATATATATATATATATATATATATATATATATATATATATATATATATATATGCGGTTGTCACAAGAAAACCGAGCTTTGTACTAAAAAAAGGGTTTAAAATAAAAAAAAAGGGTTTTGGTGGGTAAAGGGTGTTTGTTTTGGGTTTAGAAATGAAAATGTTTAGGCTCAAAGGGGTTAACTAGGGGGATTTTGGGTAGGTGGTAAAAAAAAAAAGGAAAAATAATGGTGTTGAAATAAAAAGGGTTAGTCCTAATGCCTCCGTCATTTACTTACTTGGGTTTAAGTTGGTAAGGACCGGGAATGTATCGTCATGGCAAGTTCTAGAGTCGTAAGAAACCAAGCGGCTATTCACACAAGTGTATATGTGATCAAGTATATATAATCAAATTTTATGTGATCAAGTATATATAATCAAATTTTAACTAGATTAATCAAATTTTATGTGATCAATAAAGGCTCAAAACTCACTTTTTGTGGGAATGGGTTTTTATGTGATCAAGTATATATAATCAAATTTTAACTAGATTTGTCATGTCGTTTCATAATTTTCTTATGTTGGTTCTTTTTATCATGATGCTATTGGTTGTAAATTTGTAAAAACATAACCTTTTTAAAACTTGTTATTCTCAAATTAAACCAAGACAAGTAAAAAAAATAAAAGTTTTTGAAAAAATTTGGGGTGTTTAGCGGTTCCAATAGAGTTTTGTGTAAGGCTTGTAATTAGGACTTGCAAAATTCAAGGTTTTAGCATCCCCCCCCCCCACACTTAAATTATACAATGTCCTCAATGTGTCCCAAATATAAGTTTTTAGGTTGATTGAATGTGTAAAAGGTGTGTTAAAAACAAAATTTAATGTTACTGGGTGTCCGGACACGGCCCCGTGGTGTCCGGGCACGGCCCCGTGTTTAGGTTGCTAGTAACAGAAATCATCAGGAAGTAACAGAAGCCTGGGCACGGGGGGCGTGTTCAGCGAACACGCCCCGTGTCCAGTTACCTGAACTCGGCGTTTTTCTGCAGATCTTTCAGCACGGGGCCGTGTTAGCGGGCACGGCCCGTGCTGAACTTGCTGTAATGAAGAAAAAATTGTCGGGAGGCTCTGTTCCTGTGCATGGGGTGTTGGTTCAATTTTCCCTTAGTATCCTTCACCATCCCGAGTGTGTTTTATTGCTGAAAATTAAAACTAAACTAGAAAGCATAAAAAAAATTAATCTAAACTAAGCTAAGGATAGTTCCGCGGAGTGCCTCCGTGGTGCGCCACGTTTATAAGGGTCCTTGGCTAGACCCAAAGCCATTCATATGTTACCCAAGTGGGATGTTTTGCATCCCATGTTGCACCGTCGGAGAGCATAATCCAAACTTGAGTCTATAGCTTTCATGTAATTGACCGGGTCATCGTCTTCTACTCTCTTACCAACTCCGAACTTCATTTCCTTGTCCCCAACCCTCAATGTTAGTGTCCCACCATTCATGTCTACCACTACGTGGGCCGTAGCTAGGAATGGCCTCCCTAAGATGAGTGGTACTTCGTTATTCTCTTCCATATCTAGTATGACAAAGTCGGTCGGGAAGACAAAGTCTCCGACTTTAACTGATAGATTTTCAGCGACACGTTGTGGATATTTAACGGACCTATCGTCGAGTTGTATGCTCATTTTTGTAGGGCTTGTTTTCCCTAGGCCGAGTCGGTCGAACATTGATGCGGGCATGAGGTTGATGCAAGCCCTGAGGTCGGCTAGTGTATTGCGAATGGGAGATTCCCCAATTGAACAAGGGATGGTGAAGCTTCCGGGATCGATCTTCTTTTGCGGGAGTTTGTTGAGTAGCAAGGCGGAGCATTCTTCGCTTAAATTAACTAATTGCAATGATTCAATTTTCCTTTTGTAAGTGAGGAAGTCCCTCATAAATTTTGAATATTTAGGCATTTGGGTTAGGACTTCGACAAATGGAATGTTAACATGCAATTGTTTTAGTAAATTTCCGAACTTTGTGAATTGCTCATCGGTCTTTTGGCAAATTAACCGACCAGGGTATGGTACCGGAGGATTCTTGGTGGGTTCTTGATTTGGTGGATGAGCCGTCTCTTGTTGGGGTGTTGGTGGAGTTGTGGTTTGGCTAGATCGGCTCTTTGCAATTGGAGGTAATGGAGCCTCCTCGGGACCCACGGTATGGTTTCTCAATGTGATGAGATGCACTTGTGCCTTTGGGTTGGTTTCGGTATTGCTTGGTAACGCGCCTTGTGGTCTCTCGGAGAAATTTTGAGCTAGTTGGTCGATGATAGCCCGTTGATTTCATTTAAGTGGGATTCAGAAGTGAAAGAAATCATTTTATCTACTAATAGTGGACAAATTGGCGTATTACCAAATCACGCTCCTATTGCCACAGCAGTAGATATAGGTATTTTGAGAATACGCCTTAACGACCAATGGCTAACGATGGCTCTGATAGGCGGTTTTGCTAGAATAGGTAATAATGAAATCACTGTTTTAGTAAATGATGCAGAGAAAAGTAGTGACATTGATCCACAAGAAGCTCAGCAAACTCTTGAAATAGCAGAAGCTGCTTTGAGAAAAGCTGAAGGAAAGAGACAAACAATCGAGGCAAATCTAGCTCTCCGACGGGCTAGGACACGAGTAGAGGCTATCAATGCCATTTCATAACCAGTCGGTGCGTCCAAATAAGCATCGATTTATACTTTGGTTGTTTTGTTTGACTTGATTCTGTCGATTAAAAACAATCAAGCGCAATCATATTTTGATGCAACGAAAAAAAATAGAAAAGATACAAAATCAAAATTTATAAAATAAAATGGGTATAAAAACTTATTAGATACCATTGACCGCGGTATCTAATAAGGTCTACCTACTATTGGATTTGAACCAATGACTCCCGCCGTATGAAAGCAATACTCTAACCGCTGAGTTAAGTAGGTCATTTATCTTCACAAAGAAAACCAAAAGGGACTCCTCCCGTCGATGGATTATAAATATCATATTACTTAGAAGCAATACCGATCAATATGATCTTGGATCATGGAATAGTCATCTTGAGAATATTAATCTTGACAAGAAATTATCTACATAATAAAATATGTATTACAAGCACTAAGGGCTGTAGCTCAGTTGGTAGAGCACCTCGTTTACACGCGCGCCGATGTTTTTCAGGGGAGTGCATCATGCAATCAAAAAATTGATCTTATTGAGAAATTGATGTCTTACTCCATAACTTTGAGGGAAGAAGAGAACAATAGCCTGACAAGGATTCGGTCCGATTTAGGTGCCCAGTGAGGTGCCAAACAGACCCCATCGTTGATTTGATATATTGATAAGGTGAATACCCAGTCTATTCAATGCTAGGCTGAGTATCAGGGCCTCAAAAAAATCTCTTTTCGTCCTATGAACTTTAAGGTGTATGAAGTTTCATATTTGATTTTTAAGTAGAGCGATAGAGACTTCATTTCACTTAGGTTAATCTAGGCCAGAGGCAGACCTACGTCAAGATAACCCCCCTTGAAAAACTTTGGTAGTGTTCCTGAATCTGAATAAACATAATGACTCAGAGCACATGGAGCCATCTTCTTATTTTTCTGTCAAAAATAAAAATGGCGGACTAGCAGTTAATGAAAAAGCCCAATGCACAAAAAATGCATGTTGGGTCTTTGAAACAGTTCAGATCATTTTGATAATAATAAGTTTGATCTGTTTTACCGAGAAGGTCTACGGTTCGAGTCCGTATAGCCCTAGAGCCCTATAAAATGAAAATCAAAAAAATGAATATTCAATACCATACGAAATAGAACGCTTAGAAGGGATATAAAGAAATTCTTTGATTGGTTCTTCCCAAAGGAATGATTTATTTTATTTGACTGATGGGGCCAACAAACAATTAATTATAACAAATCAAAAAATATCTAAAACAATCTAAATCATAACTAAAATAAAGAAAAGGTCTGATCTTCTATTCGAAACGTCTAGTGATCTTCAACCAATTATGAGCTTCAATATAATTACCAGGAGTAAGTGCTATAGCCTGTTTCCAATACTCAGCGGATTGGTCGAACCAAGCCTCCGCAATTTCAGAATCCCCCTGGCGAATGGCCTGTTCTCCCCGGTCGGAATAGGTGGGTTAATTCCTTCCCTTAGAACCGTACTTGAGAGTTTCCTACCTCATACGGCTCGCCAGACAACTCTTTTTGTATCCCATTTGAATCTACCATATCTAACTTAATAAGATTTCTCGTAGATCTATCCCATTTTTTCGGGTTAACGAAAAGAAGTTAATAAAATGAGTTTCAAACTTAAATCTTATGTTTGGATTTAAAATCCGGTTTATTTTAGTTTTATCTTTTCTCCCACCTTCAGAAGAATAAAACATAGACATTTCGCCTATCATTAGAATTTTCTGAAAGGTAACTATCTCAGTTTCATATCATATAGAAATTGATATTATATAGAATTTTTGAAAAAGACTTTCTAAAGGAAAGACTTACTATCTTTGGGATCTGATCCTACACCGCTGCTTTACTATCTCAGTTGATTGTGGTGCCGTTATGAGAACGGAATACCGGGGCGGAGATGTAGACGACATGCAATGATGTATTTCCAGTTAAGGTATTCCGGCGATTACTGCCGTTTTCTGACGGGGTACAGGGGCGGCCCTGGAGGTGGGCGGGGAGGACCACCGGCCAGGGCCCGAGATTCTGAAGGGCACGTTTTTTAAAAAAAAATCTTATATATGTTATAATTCTTTTTTAAGAGTATACCAATATAATTAGATGAATGGCTTAGTGGTTAAGTTTCCCTTTACCAAACTTGAGAGCCCAGGTTCGAATCTTTGCTGTTATATTTTTGAAGGGTTCCATTTTATTTTTTGAATGGTTTTCTATTTTAAATCTAAAATAGATGATATTAGTTTGATCTATGAATTGATTTTGGTGGATTGTGCTCACAAAAGTAAACCACATTTAGAAAAATAGGAAATGTGTTTGCTACTTTCATTTTTTGTTATTGTATCGTGTTTTTTATTATGTAATAAACCTTATTTGGCCTGAATCGTTGAACCGACCCGCAACCCGAAACACATGGCCGTAGTATCTTTGTTTGGTCTGAGCGAATACTATGATTTCGTGAACAGTTATATAAAAAACTAGTTTACATTTATATATTTCGTTAAAGTCGAAGGGCACATTTTTTCGAGTTTGAACAGGGCACATGAATTCTTAGGGTCGGCCCTGACGGGGTAGGAAGATGTTTAGAGAATTAAATACACCAGCAGGTCATAATTCATCACCATATAGCAAACAAACTAAAGTACATCAACAGGAACTGTCAAAAGTGCACCAGCTACTCCATGTGGTGCCATTGGACTCGGAGCGCCGTTAAAGATTAAAGTGTTTACCCGCTTAAAGACTTCGTGCTGCCACAATACCCAACACATAAGGAGCACAATTGCATGAATATAATCAGATAATTATCAAAACACCAACCTAGTAGTAGTGAAAGTTCCTCAAAAAACCTGCAAAATTCCTTAGCCATTTGTCGATCCTTAACATGCTTTCCGGAAGTTCCTCCTCGTTAACTCAAGTTTTCATTGAACCCTACAAATGTCAATTTAAAACAAAGGTCATGAACATAGGCAATTATAATGGTTACAAATTTCAGCGTTCATAAAAATTAATTTCAATGAATCCGTATGTATTTGGTAAAAAGGGCATAACTCTATATTGGATGCAATATGTGGCTTCAGTATTACACGTAACGCCATCCAAAACTTATAATTGAATGTTGTTAAAAGAAACTTGTTTATACACAAACAGAGGATATAACAATGAATCGCACCAGTAGACTAAAGAACATAATGAACGTAATCATTCTAGAAATTGCATCATTGATCTGGTTAGTAAAGAAAAGCTTATTGAGTTATATAACTTATATAACATGGTCCAATAAGACAAAATTAACATAACCCACCCTTCATGCCCAAAGAAGAAGAGGCAGTATCCTTCGACTCTTCTTCTCTGACCAAGCAACGACAACCTCTCTTCCGAGCGATCTCCGCCAGAGTGAAACATGCATTTCTGACACCAAAATATCACTGTCGTTAATGCTATGACAGATCTATGTTCGCTCCCTCTCTATGTCATTCACACAGAAACGGTGTCGAGAACCAATATGCTAATACCTGATGTTGCTGATGATAAAGGCAAACAGAAAACAAAGAAATAGAAAAATGATTAGCAAAAGATAAAAATTAATGTAATAATAAAGAAACATCACAAATCCTTGAACTTATGCCATCTTTCCACAAAGCAAAACTCAATAAACTTCAATCAAAACCCAAAATTCTTCATGATCTAGGAATCACAGCTTCAAATTTAGTCAAAATCATTACAATGAAAAAGAAATGGCAAATTATGGCTACCCCATGATAATATGTTTCTATTTACTTTTCAATTAAGTCTGAAATCATTTGACCGAGAATCAATCAGTCGTAGCAGTATCACGCACACAACACATAAACTATCAATCGGAGAAACCCTAATAATCCCTATGTTATTAAGGTTCATTGCGGCTACGGAAAAGAAGAAAACAGAAGGCATACCTGCGTAGTTACTGTAGCAGCTAATGGCGGTTGAAGAAAAGTACAGAAAGACCGACCCGGAAGCTTTGCTGGAATGTTGTGAGTCGGTCGGGTGAAGCCAAAATTCTCTGTCGCTCCATAGAAGTCCAACCCGCCAGTTGCCGCCCTTGTTGCTGACGATCCAGTCGGAATTAATACATGCACGATGAATTCTCACACCGCCGATCGTTGCCGCAGGAAATCATCAGAAAGTGGAATCCTTGTTGCTAATGGCGATCGTTGAAGAGGCGTGTCACGACCCCCGATCCCATCCTGGCCGGAATCGGAAGCCGCGAGCAGTCCAGTGGTACCGGTGATGATTTTGAAAAACATTGCAGCGGAAATTTCATCAGGACCGTGAGTTAGGAAAATATCAGAGTTTAGAAACACCGGATTTTTATTTAAATAGATGGAATAAATTCCATGTTTTACAAAGGTAGCTTTTAATACGGGATAACACAAAAACAATATTTCTTAAGTTGATTTAATTAATAAAATAAGCCACTTCTTGAAGTCTTTTAGTGCCGGATCCAATCCTTACTCCAATCTACTGTAATTACCTGAAACGCGTTTTAAAAGGGTTTTGTCAGCGGGAAATACTGAGTGAGTTCATTCATTTTACTGAAAACGACACATTTGTTATAATTTACAGTATTAAGGGTTTTTACATATGTTTATTATCAACCAATTATCAAGAATAGGTATTTGTCACAGACCAGCTCTGTGACTGTGGTCATATCACCATTGGCTGTCCCAATGAGTGACGTATGTCACTTTAGGCTCGCCCACCTAATGTGAAGGAAACAATAATAATAATATTGTGCACAATACCCCACATACCAGCTGTAATTTGGTGATTACATAAACTTAATCACTGTAATTATAATCTTTGAAAAATGATTTGGAGTATTGTAAAACAGTTGATAAAAAGAGAATGACTCACTAATCAGCATGCAGGATTGAGTTAACAAACTTCTTGATTCTACTTCTTCCGATAATTAAGCATGCACTTTATTATTCTGGATCTTCTGATGATTTAATAGTTTGTTTGATTATAAGGGTGTAGTTGAGAGTATTTTTGGTAGTTAAATACATAGTTTAACAGAATGGAATACGTATTGGTGTAAAACCCAAATCAAACCTTAACGGTAGTCATGAGATTCGAACCTTAACGAATTTCACAAAAACCGGGTTAATGATCAATACAGCTTTTACGATAACTCACGAGATCAAATTCTCACAACGAACGACAAAGTGCTATACTTAAACATTCATCAGATTAACGACGAACGACAAAGTATAACCCTAATATGGGCGGCACTTAAACATCCATTGGATATATTGATCGGTCGGAAAATGAATCGTAATAGCGATTGAATGATTATGGGTTAGAACACCAACGTATAGAGAGAAGAAGAAAGAAATGAGCAAAGGAAAATGAAATCCTAGGCTCCTATTTATAGGTAAGAAGTATGCCTTTCTTAGCTAGGAAGATTTCTTAGTTATTAAGTTTTACTTTTATTTATTTAATTTTTTCTTAACTATTAAGTTTGCTTAACTATTAAGTTTTACTTAACCATTAAGTTTCCTTAACTATTAAGTTTACTTAACCATTTAACTAAATAACTTACTTAGCTTAATTAATCTTGCTTAGCTTAATTAATATTGATTAACTGATTAATTAATCATACTAAACTTAATTAATTAATTAATCTACTCAGTTAACTTAACTGCTAAGTTTGATATACTAGTTTAACAGCTTACTGATTATGAGTTCTAATTTCTAGACACAAGAACTCGTATTAGTGTATTAACTCAATTTAACTTTAACGATAATCACGAGATAAAACCTTCACAGCGATTTACAAGTGCAATACTTAATAATTCAGCGGATTCACAACGAACGACAGAGTATAGCCCGAGTTTGGACAGCACTCAAACATTCAAGTTGAAATCACAATAAATAACAAAGTATAACTCAATTTGAGCGACACTTAGACAATCGTTGGATAGTTATAATCGATCGGATAAAGTATCGTACCAGTGATTAGAGTTATTACCCTAATAACGGGCAGAGTTTAGGGATTTAGAGGGTAAAATCCCGAGCTATAAAAGCTTGACGGAAAGAAAAGAATTGAACAGCGATTGAGTTAATACCCTGATTGCGGCAGCGATTCGAGTGCGGTGTGTGTTTAATTGTGATATATTTGCTCTAATTCGACGTCTACAGAGAGTTTATGCGTCGTTTTAAGTTCAGAATTCGAATGCCAATGTCGGCTATTTATAGTGAAATTTGAGACTCGCTTACGGACCGTATGCTTGATCCCTTACGGTCCGTAAAGGAACCGGTAAGCTTACGGTCCGTAAGGACCTACCCTTACGGTCCGTAAAGGGTGCAGTCTATTTATGTAGACTAGCTGAGTTCGGGACTAGCTTAGCTGATTCATCAAAATTTGAAATTTTAATTGTGACAACGAATTTAGTTGATAATTATCAACTAGGGTTTACCACCCCTGAGTTTTAGGGGCCCTGATCCTGATTCCGATTGTTCCGAAAATTTTAGGGTTAGTGCGGAATTACTTGGGTGTCTCAATTAGGGTTTCCTTATTGACTAATTATCATTCTAATTATTAATTTTAATGAGAGTTGTTACATCCTCCCCACCTTAATAAAAATCTCGTCCTCGAGATTTTGGACTATGATATTTTCTTGGGTTATGTTTCTTCTTCTAATTAAGAGAAACAATGTATCGCGGAATGGAATCAAAAGATATTTTGAGGGGTATGAAAATTTAAAAATAAAAATGATTTATAGGAACAATTGGATTCAATATTCGAAATGAATTTACTTTGATTAATTGAGGGAGATTCTGAATTGATAAATATCTATTTGTGAATGGGAGTATGGAAAATGATTTGTTAATGATTATCCGAAAATCAATGTTGGTTACTTAGATGGTACTGGACAATAGAATTTAGTGTATCGTAATCTGAGTACATAATGGTACCAAGAAAATGACAAATCAAACGAACGACGTATGAATAGGGTTTAGCACAGGCTATAAATCTATTCGGACGCTACAAAGCGTTTGTAATGATTCAATGATGACCAAATAAATTCATTGTTTTCGAATTTGAGAGTTTCAAGGAAGCAAATCTAGATATTTCAAAAGATGATACATTCCGATGAAATGATATAGTTTCTAAGTTAATTATATTTAAGCCAAAAGATATATGATCTATAGATTCTTAAAATGAATGTGAAGAACTTTTTGGAATTAGTAAAATTCTTTGTCAGAAGAAAACTTACCTTAATTGGTACCTAAGGAAGACTTAAGATTGACTGGTTTAAAATGAAATGAAAACATGAAAATGTTTTGTCAAATATTGAATTATGATATGAGAAAATTAATGTGCTGAGATGGGTGATTTGTAAGAATATATGAAAAGATAATAAAGTTAGTGTATTTTTGTCTTAATACATAATTATATTCAGATGATTTTTAATCCAAATGTTTGATTTAAAGAGAGGTGATATTTTAGTGTACTAAATACCTTTTCCTTTTATGTTATAATAAATAAATATAGATAGGTTTTAAAATATCAAAACCCGTAATAATAATGATATATATTTTATATATAGGTTTACCCAATATCGTAGAACTCATGATTATTATTTTTAAAATCAAGTATGTTTACTATAAGATTAGGGTATTTTAAATCATAAATGTTTATTTTAATATCAAGCATACTTAAATGTTGGTTGGCGTAAGTGACATTTGATATTTTACCATATATATATATATATATATATATATATATATATATAGATATATATATTATAAAAAATATTTCTATAAGTATTTAATAGTTGTGAAATATTAACCAAGATAATTTTTTTTTTTATTTATAACATGTCTTGTTTATGAATATTTAGACGATTATTTAGATAATTTTATACATCCCTTTATTTGTTTTATGAAAATATGTTTTCTCTTTACAGTACGAAGTATATATATATTTCAATATATAGAAAATATTTTTACATATAATTGAAATTTATTAAATAAGTATGATGCCTTAATTTATATATATTAAATAGTTATTATCATGGTTGGATATTGGGTAGTGCTGCCTTGTTTAAGCATAGGTGGCCAGTCCATGCCTAACTAAGGCTAGGCTATTCAATACATGCCCTTGATAATAACTCTAGTATCTGAAATAATAATACTAATAATATTAATATTAATTGCCAAAATGCATAAACTTAAATGAGAGTATAAAATTTTATACGTAAAAATATAAATTCTTTACCTTAATGGTTTAACAAGAATTTTAAATATAGGAATATTATATTGTAAGTTTCCATATATAATCAATTAAATTTATATAATGTTTTTCGATCAATGATGATAAAGTAAGAAATATCACGAAAGGCTCGATTGAGGTTGTAAGGACTACGGAATTAGGACATGAAATGGTGGATCATTATCTTAGCACATAATTGTGTTAAGATTGCTTTTATAAAATAAATCAATAAAGCGGATTCAATATAAATAAATAAATAAATAAATAATTAAATCCTAGATTAGCACAATCTTCAAATTTGTGAAAATGTCATCACAAAGTGATCGTGATCAAAGAAATGATTTGATGAATTTGAAGACTAAACAAGCATGTTATGGTTCAAGAGAATTGAAGTGCTTGTTGGGACTATTTCGAATATGATGGTTTCAATCCATCATATGGGACTTCGAATTGAATACGTATTACGAGCAAGTTAGCTGGGTTTGGATAAAACGAGTTTTAATAAGGAAGTTCGGACATGATCACAACAGAAACCATGTATACCCTTCAAAAAGAAAATCGAGTTTTTCAAGAAATTCATTGATTCGATATTAAAGAGTTATCGCTTTGTAAAACGTGGTTTATAATGCAAAGATCAAGTATAGCAAAACGAGATTTGAACTTTTGATAAAACAGCAGGTTAGAATGAAGCCCTCCAGTGGTCTTCATACGAACCACACGCGCAACAACCAGTGCATGTGTAACGTGTGGATTTATCAAGAAATGAAACAGATCAATATTCGCTACCATGAAAGAAATCCTTATGGTATGATAACCTTTAGGGGAAGTAGCAAGGCCAAAGTCTATTCACAAGGGTTAGAATTTTAACGAAAGAAATATAAGAACTTTATCTGGAATCTCGTGTGATAACCTTTGTTAAGTGATATTACCAAGGAATGTCGAATGAAATGAAATGAAATAGGGGTTTTGCAAAGGTAGATAACTTCTTTTGTAGTGCCAATAATTATGACTATAATTAGACTGTGCACCAATGGTTGTGAAATATTGTTCCAACGTACCTCAGCGATATTGTGATTGTTTGTAAGATCATGTGGCAAAGTGCCGCTTTTTGATTAGTAGTACTTTTACCAACGGAATTAATATTGGTGTCATCGTGCCTAATTTATATTTTTCAAAGGTCTTGCCTTGGAAGTTGTGTGTGATAAACTTTAACGTCTGTGGACATATAATTTAAGTTTCATGTGTTTTCTTGTGCATTAGCACAACTTTACATGTTTCTTACTTGCGTTCATAATTTATGGCGTTAATAATTTATGGTAACGCATTGGTAATTCTTATATTTTTGATGATGTCCCAACTTAATGGGTTTCCAGTATTATTTTGTTGCACGAGTTATGAGATAGATGATCAAACAAAATAATGTTTGATATCGATATAGGTAAGAGATTCTTGATAAAGGAATCTAGATTTATTATTGACACATATACTTGTGCTTGATTCTTAATTATTAATTGTTACGGCTTTTGGAATTTTCTTATAGATATACATATCTATATAATCATATATTTCATATGCTGTAATATACATACCCTTTATAAGGTTAATGTATTTAACAGATTCTTATTTTCAAAAACAAGTCTGATATCAGACCATGATACTTATTTAGGGAAATTTTGTCACTTGTTTGACATTTTATATACCCCATCTTACCCGGTTCGCGCCGGAGAGGTAACTTCAGTATATCCGGACAAGCTGGAGAGTCTGCTACTCTATACCCAGTTTTGCCGGAGAAAATTTTCTATTTCCTATAAATAGTATCTTTTCAAAATTTTAAAAGTGCCTCTTTTATTAGAACTTTTATCCAGAATCAAGGAAATTTGTATTCCCATAATATATCTTATTCTAGACCAAATAATATCAATAAGCAAGAAGCAATTAAGTACTGTTGCCTGCTAATCGTCATTCTTATGAAATACCAATATTGTACTTATATAAGTAATTTACCTTAAAGTTTATTTTAAGGCAAAATTCTTAAGTTCAAGTCTAAATATCCTCCGGAGTGCTATCAGATAATATTAAGTTTCTAATTCTCCGTTTCAACTTAGGTATTATTATAACACCTAATTGTGTAAACAAGTGGCTTAGCTTATACTAAGGCATCTTTTCTTATGTTTAAGTCTAAATGCTATCAGATGTGCTACCAGTTAATAGCAATCTCCTAACTCTTTTATTTAAGCTTAAGTATTGTTATCACAACACTTATAGGCTTAAAGCAGTGGCTTAGCTCTGATACCACCTTTACTGTCACGACCCCCGATCCCATCCTGGCCGGAATCGGAAGCCGCGAGCAGTCCAGTGGTACCGGTGATGATTTTGAAAAACATTGCAGCGGAAATTTCATCAGGACCGTGAGTTAGGAAAATATCAGAGTTTAGAAACACCGGATTTTTATTTAAATAGATGGAATAAATTCCATGTTTTACAAAGGTAGCTTTTAATACGGGATAACCCAAAAACAATATTTCTTAAGTTGATTTAATTAATAAAATAAGCCACTTCTTGAAGTCTTTTAGTGCCGGGTCCAATCCTTACTCCAATCTACTGTAATTACCTGAAACGCGTTTTAAAAAGGTTTTGTCAGCGGGAAATACTGAGTGAGTTCATTCATTTTACTGAAAACGACACATTTGTTATAATTTACAGTATTAAGGGTTTTTACATATGTTTATTATCAACCAATTATCAAGAATAGGTATTTGTCACAGACCAGCTCTGTGACTGTGGTCATATCACCATTGGCTGTCCCAATGAGTGACGTATGTCACTTTAGACTCGCCCACCTAATGTGAAGGAAACATAATAATAATATTGTGCACAATACCCCACATACCAGCTGTAATTTGGTGATTACATAAACTTAATCACTGTAATTGTAATCTTTGAAAAATGATTTGGAGTATTGTAAAACAGTTGATAAAAAGAGAATGACTCACTAATCAGCATGCAGGATTGAGTTAACAAACTTCTTGATTCTACTTCTTCCGATAATTAAGCATGCACTTTATTATTCTGGATCTTCTGATGATTTAATAGTTTGTTTGATTATAAGGGTGTAGTTGAGAGTATTTTTGGTAGTTAAATACATAGTTTAACAGAATGGAATACGTATTGGTGTAAAACCCAAATCAAACCTTAACGGTAGTCATGAGATTCGAACCTTAACGAATTTCACAAAAACCGGGTTAATGATCAATACAGCTTTTACGATAACTCACGAGATCAAATTCTCACAACGAACGACAAAGTGCTATACTTAAACATTCATCGGATTAACGACGAACGACAAAGTATAACCCTAATATGGGCGGCACTTAAACATCCATTGGATATATTGATCGGTCGGAAAATGAATCGTAATAGCGATTGAATGATTATGGGTTAGAACACCAACGTATAGAGAGAAGAAGAAAGAAATGAGCAAAGGAAAATGAAATCCTAGGCTCCTATTTATAGGTAAGAAGTATGCCTTTCTTAGCTAGGAAGATTTCTTAGTTATTAAGTTTTACTTTTATTTATTTAATTTTTTCTTAACTATTAAGTTTGCTTAACTATTAAGTTTTACTTAACCATTAAGTTTCCTTAACTATTAAGTTTACTTAACCATTTAACTAAATAACTTACTTAGCTTAATTAATCTTGCTTAGCTTAATTAATATTGATTAACTGATTAATTAATCATACTAAACTTAATTAATTAATTAATCTACTCAGTTAACTTAACTGCTAAGTTTGATATACTAGTTTAACAGCTTACTGATTATGAGTTCTAATTTCTAGACACAAGAACTCATATTAGTGTATTAACTCAATTTAACTTTAACGATAATCACGAGATAAAACCTTCACAGCGATTTACAAGTGCAATACTTAATAATTCAGCGGATTCACAACGAACGACAGAGTATAGCCCGAGTTTGGACAGCACTCAAACATTCAAGTTGAAATCACAATAAATAACAAAGTATAACTCAATTTGAGCGACACTTAGACAATCGTTGGATAGTTATAATCGATCAGATAAAGTATCGTACCAGTGATTAGAGTTATTACCCTGATAACGGGCAGAGTTTAGGGATTTAGAGGGTAAAATCCCGAGCTATAAAAGCTTGACGGAAAGAAAAGAATTGAACAGCGATTGAGTTAATACCCTGATTGCGGCAGCGATTCGAGTGCGGTGTGTGTTTAATTGTGATATATTTGCTCTAATTCGACGTCTACAGAGAGTTTATGCGTCGTTTTAAGTTCAGAATTCGAATGCCAATGTCGGCTATTTATAGTGAAATTTGAGACTCGCTTACGGACCGTATGCTTGATCCCTTACGGTCCGTAAAGGAACCGGTAAGCTTACGGTCCGTAAGGACCTACCCTTACGGTCCGTAAAGGGTGCAGTCTATTTATGTAGACTAGCTGAGTTCGGGACTAGCTTAGCTGATTCATCAAAATTTGAAATTTTAATTGTGACAACGAATTTAGTTGATAATTATCAACTAGGGTTTACCACCCCTGAGTTTTAGGGGCCCTGATCCTGATTCCGATTGTTCCGAAAATTTTAGGGTTAGTGCGGAATTACTTGGGTGTCTCAATTAGGGTTTCCTTATTGACTAATTATCATTCTAATTATTAATTTTAATGAGAGTTGTTACATCCTCCCCACCTTAATAAAAATCTCGTCCTCGAGATTTTGGACTATGATATTTTCTTGGGTTATGTTTCTTCTTCTAATTAAGAGAAACAATGTATCGTGGAATGGAATCAAAAGATATTTTGAGGGGTATGAAAATTTAAAAATAAAAATGATTTATAGGAACAATTGGATTCAATATTCGAAATGAATTTACTTTGATTAATTGAGGGAGATTCTGAATTGATAAATATCTATTTGTGAATGGGAGTATGGAAAATGATTTGTTAATGATTATCCGAAAATCAATGTTGGTTACTTAGATGGTACTGGACAATAGAATTTAGTGTATCGTAATCTGAGTACATAATGGTACCAAGAAAATGACAAATCAAACGAACGACGTATGAATAGGGTTTAGCACAGGCTATAAATCTATTCGGACGCTACAAAGCGTTTGTAATGATTCAATGATGACCGAATAAATTCATTGTTTTCGAATTTGAGAGTTTCAAGGAAGCGAATCTAGATATTTCAAAAGATGATACATTCCGATGAAATGATATAGTTTCTAAGTTAATTATATTTAAGCCAAAAGATATATGATCTATAGATTCTTAAAATGAATGTGAAGAACTTTTTGGAATTAGTAAAATTCTTTGTCAGAAGAAAACTTACCTTAATTGGTACCTAAGGAAGACTTAAGATTGACTGGTTTAAAATGAAATGAAAACATGAAAATGTTTTGTCAAATATTGAATTATGATATGAGAAAATTAATGTGCTGAGATGGGTGATTTGTAAGAATATATGAAAAGATAATAAAGTTAGTGTATTTTTGTCTTAATACATAATTATATTCAGATGATTTTTAATCCAAATGTTTGATTTAAAGAGAGGTGATATTTTAGTTTACTAAATACCTTTTCCTTTTATGTTATAATAAATAAATATAGATAGGTTTTAAAATATCAAAACCCGTAATAATAATGATATATATTTTATAAATAGGTTTACCCAATATCGTAGAACTCATGATTATTATTTTTAAAATCAAGTATGTTTACTATAAGATTAGGGTATTTTAAATCATAAATGTTTATTTTAATATCAAGCATACTTAAATGTTGGTTGGCGTAAGTGACATTTGATATTTTACCATATATATATATATATATATATATATATATATATATATATATATATATAGTGGAGAGTTCAAATGAGAAGAATTTTTTTGTAAGAAGAAAAAAGAACAAATTTCAACCAATAACAATGCTTTATTTTACTTCATTTAATATAAGTATTTAATATTACTACAAGGGTACATTGGTAAATCTACATAGGTCATTAATTTGTAGTCTTCCTCTTTAATAGCTAATACATTAAATTTTTTGTAACTTATCTTCAAAATATTTTTTTTCCAAAAAAATAGTGTAGGATAAATTACGAGTTGTGTAGGACAAATTACGAGTTGTGTAGGATAAATTTCAACATGTAGGATGAATTTCGAAATATGTAGGATAACTTTTGATGTGTGTAGGCAAAAAAAAGTTAGTGTGTAGGATAATAGTCTTTATGACTAATTAATTAGTTAAAAATGATAATAAATAAGATAAGTGAAAAAACTATTTAATGTTTTACAAAATTACCCTTTGTTCTTTTTCTTCTCAATTAAATTTTCTTCTCAAATGAACCTTCCCCTATATATATATATATATATATATATATATATATATATATATATATATATATATATTATAAAAAATATTTCTATAAGTATTTAATAGTTGTGAAATATTAACCAAGATAAATTTTTTTTTATTTATAACATGTCTTGTTTATGAATATTTAGACGATTATTTAGATAATTTTATACATCCCTTTATTTGTTTTATGAAAATATGTTTTCTCTTTACAGTACGAAGTATATATATATTTCAATATATAGAAAATATTTTTACATATAATTGAAATTTATTAAATAAGTATGATGACTTAATTTATATATATTAAATAGTTATTATCATGGTTGGATATTGGGTAGTGCTGCCTTGTTTAAGCATAGGTGGCCAGTCCATGCCTAACTAAGGCTAGGCTATTCAATACATGCCCTTGATAATAACTCTAGTATCTGAAATAATAATACTAATAATATTAATATTAATTGCCAAAAATGCATAAACTTAAATGAGAGTATAAAATTTTATACGTAAAAATATAAATTCTTTACCTTAATGGTTTAACAAGAATTTTAAATATAGGAATATTATATTGTAAGTTTCCATATATAATCAATTAAATTTATATAATGTTTTTCGATCAATGATGATAAAGTAAGAAATATCACGAAAGGCTCGATTGAGGTTGTAAGGACTACGGAATTAGGACATGAAATGGTGGATCATTATCTTAGCACATAATTGTGTTAAGATTGCTTTTATAAAATAAATCAATAAAGCGGATTCAATATAAATAAATAAATAAATAATTAAATCCTAGATTAGCACAATCTTCAAATTTGTGAAAATGTCATCACAAAGTGATCGTGATCAAAGAAATGATTTGATGAATTTGAAGACTAAACAAGCATGTTATGGTTCAAGAGAATTGAAGTGCTTGTTGGGACTATTTCGAATATGATGGTTTCAATCCATCATATGGGACTTCGAATTGAATACGTATTACGAGCAAGTTAGCTGGGTTTGGATAAAACGAGTTTTAATAAGGAAGTTCGGACATGATCACAACAGAAACCATGTATACCCTTCAAAAAGAAAATCGAGTTTTTCAAGAAATTCATTGATTCGATATTAAAGAGTTATCGCTTTGTAAAACATGGTTTATAATGCAAAGATCAAGTATAGCAAAACGAGATTTGAACTTTTGATAAAACAGCAGGTTAGAATGAAGCCCTCCAGTGGTCTTCATACGAACCACACGCGCAACAACCAGTGCATGTGTAACGTGTGGATTTATCAAGAAATGAAACAGATCAATATTCGCTACCATGAAAGAAATCCTTATGGTATGATAACCTTTAGGGGAAGTAGCAAGGCCAAAGTCTATTCACAAGGGTTAGAATTTTAACGAAAGAAATATAAGAACTTTATCTGGAATCTCGTGTGATAACCTTTGTTAAGTGATATTACCAAGGAATGTCGAATGAAATGAAATGAAATAGGGGTTTTGCAAAGGTAGATAACTTCTTTTGTAGTGCCAATAATTATGACTATAATTAGACTGTGCACCAATGGTTGTGAAATATTGTTCCAACGTACCTCAGCGATATTGTGATTGTTTGTAAGATCATGTGGCAAAGTGCCGCTTTTTGATTAGTAGTACTTTTACCAACGGAATTAATATTGGTGTCATCGTGCCTAATTTATATTTTTCAAAGGTCTTGCCTTGGAAGTTGTGTGTGATAAACTTTAACGTCTGTGGACATATAATTTAAGTTTCATGTGTTTTCTTGTGCATTAGCACAACTTTACATGTTTCTTACTTGCGTTCATAATTTATGGCGTTAATAATTTATGGTAACGCATTGGTAATTCTTATATTTTTTGATGATGTCCCAACTTAATGGGTTTCCAGTATTATTTTGTTGCACGAGTTATGAGATAGATGATCAAACAAAATAATGTTTGATATCGATATAGGTAAGAGATTCTTGATAAAGGAATCTAGATTTATTATTGACACATATACTTGTGCTTGATTCTTAATTATCAATTGTTACGGCTTTTGGAATTTTCTTATAGATATACATATCTATATAATCATATATTTCATATGCTGTAATATACATACCCTTTATAAGGTTAATGTATTTAACAGATTCTTATTTTCAAAAACAAGTCTGATATCAGACCATGATACTTATTTAGGGAAATTTTGTCACTTGTTTGACATTTTATATACCCCATCTTACCCGGTTCGCGCCGGAGAGGTAACTTCAGTATATCCGGACAAGCTGGAGAGTCTGCTACTCTATACCCAGTTTTGCCGGAGAAAATTTTCTATTTCCTATAAATAGTATCTTTTCAAAATTTTAAAAGTGCCTCTTTTATTAGAACTTTTATCCAGAATCAAGGAAATTTGTATTCCCATAATATATCTTATTCTAGACCAAATAATATCAATAAGCAAGAAGCAATTAAGTACTGTTGCCTGCTAATCGTCATTCTTATGAAATACCAATATTGTACTTATATAAGTAATTTACCTTAAAGTTTATTTTAAGGCAAAATTCTTAAGTTCAAGTCTAAATATCCTCCGGAGTGCTATCAGATAATATTAAGTTTCTAATTCTCCGTTTCAACTTAGGTATTATTATAACACCTAATTGTGTAAACAAGTGGCTTAGCTTATACTAAGGCATCTTTTCTTATGTTTAAGTCTAAATGCTATCAGATGTGCTACCAGTTAATAGCAATCTCCTAACTCTTTTATTTAAGCTTAAGTATTGTTATCACAACACTTATAGGCTTAAAGCAGTGGCTTAGCTCTGATACCACCTTTACTGTCACGACCCCCGATCCCATCCTGGCCGGAATCGGAAGCCGCGAGCAGTCTAATGGTACCGGTGATGATTTTGAAAAACATTGCAGCGGAAATTTTATCAGGACCGTGAGTTAGGAAAATATCAGAGTTTAGAAACACCGGATTTTTATTTAAATAGATGGAATAAATTCCATGTTTTACAAAGGTAGCTTTTAATACGGGATAACCCAAAAACAATATTTCTTAAGTTGATTTAATTAATAAAATAAGCCACTTCTTGAAGTCTTTTAGTGCCGGGTCCAATCCTTACTCCAATCTACTGTAATTACCTGAAACGCGTTTTAAAAAGGTTTTGTCAGCGGGAAATACTGAGTGAGTTCATTCATTTTACTGAAAACGACACATTTGTTATAATTTACAGTATTAAGGGTTTTTACATATGTTTATTATCAACCAATTATCAAGAATAGGTATTTGTCACAGACCAGCTCTGTGACTGTGGTCATATCACCATTGGCTGTCCCAATGAGTGACGTATGTCACTTTAGGCTCGCCCACCTAATGTGAAGGAAACAATAATAATAATATTGTGCACAATACCCCACATACCAGCTGTAATTTGGTGATTACATAAACTTAATCACTGTAATTGTAATCTTTGAAAAATGATTTGGAGTATTGTAAAACAGTTGATAAAAAGAGAATGACTCACTAATCAGCATGCAGGATTGAGTTAACAAACTTCTTGATTCTACTTCTTCCGATAATTAAGCATGCACTTTATTATTCTGGATCTTCTGATGATTTAATAGTTTGTTTGATTATAAGGGTGTAGTTGAGAGTATTTTTGGTAGTTAAATACATAGTTTAACAGAATGGAATACGTATTGGTGTAAAACCCAAATCAAACCTTAACGGTAGTCATGAGATTCGAACCTTAACGAATTTCACAAAAACCGGGTTAATGATCAATACAGCTTTTACGATAACTCACGAGATCAAATTCTCACAACGAACGACAAATTGCTATACTTAAACATTCATCGGATTAACGACGAACGACAAAGTATAACCCTAATATGGGCGGCACTTAAACATCCATTGGATATATTGATCGGTCGGAAAATGAATCGTAATAGCGATTGAATGATTATGGGTTAGAACACCAACGTATAGAGAGAAGAAGAAAGAAATGAGCAAAGGAAAATGAAATCCTAGGCTCCTATTTATAGGTAAGAAGTATGCCTTTCTTAGCTAGGAAGATTTCTTAGTTATTAAGTTTTACTTTTATTTATTTAATTTTTTCTTAACTATTAAGTTTGCTTAACTATTAAGTTTTACTTAACCATTAAGTTTCCTTAACTATTAAGTTTACTTAACCATTTAACTAAATAACTTACTTAGCTTAATTAATCTTGCTTAGCTTAATTAATATTGATTAACTGATTAATTAATCATACTAAACTTAATTAATTAATTAATCTACTCAGTTAACTTAACTGCTAAGTTTGATATACTAGTTTAACAGCTTACTGATTATGAGTTCTAATTTCTAGACACAAGAACTCGTATTAGTCTATTAACTCAATTTAACTTTAACGATAATCACGAGATAAAACCTTCACAGCGATTTACAAGTGCAATACTTAATAATTCAGCGGATTCACAACGAACGACAGAGTATAGCCCGAGTTTGGACAGCACTCAAACATTCAAGTTGAAATCACAATAAATAACAAAGTATAACTCAATTTGAGCGACACTTAGACAATCGTTGGATAGTTATAATCGATCAGATAAAGTATCGTACCAGTGATTAGAGTTATTACCCTAATAACGGGCAGAGTTTAGGGATTAGAGGGTAAAATCCCGAGCTATAAAAGCTTGACGGAAAGAAAAGAATTGAACAGCGATTGAGTTAATACCCTGATTGCGGCAGCGATTCGAGTGCGGTGTGTGTTTAATTGTGATATATTTGCTCTAATTCGACGTCTACAGAGAGTTTATGCGTCGTTTTAAGTTCAGAATTCGAATGCCAATGTCGGCTATTTATAGTGAAATTTGAGACTCGCTTACGGACCGTATGCTTGATCCCTTACGGTCCGTAAAGGAACCGGTAAGCTTACGGTCCGTAAGGACCTACCCTTACGGTCCGTAAAGGGTGCAGTCTATTTATGTAGACTAGCTGAGTTCGGGACTAGCTTAGCTGATTCATCAAAATTTGAAATTTTAATTGTGACAACGAATTTAGTTGATAATTATCAACTAGGGTTTACCACCCCTGAGTTTTAGGGGCCCTGATCCTGATTCCGATTGTTCCGAAAATTTTAGGGTTAGTGCGGAATTACTTGGGTGTCTCAATTAGGGTTTCCTTATTGACTAATTATCATTCTAATTATTAATTTTAATGAGAGTTGTTACAAGGCGTGACGGGTTAGATGGTAGGGAACTATAGCATAGGCACAGAAGAAGCAACGTGGATGTGGGAGAAGAAAGAACAATACCTTACGTGCCCTTTGACACTGTTCATAAAATCCTACCCAAAATGTTATATATGATAATATAATAAAGGGTAGGGATATGGTAAAAAGTGTCTAAAATGTAAGAAGGGTAAGAAGTGTTTTAAACCATTGGATATTTGATCTAATGGTTGAGATCAATAGGGTATAAAAATGTAAATTGTGTTTTAATTAGAGGGACCTTATGTAAAATTGAAGGGCAATAGTGTCTTTTTCAATGTTTGAAATATGGTAACCATATCATACACGACCAAAAAACTCCTACATTTACTAATTTTTCCTTAAATATCGGAATTAATGATTCACCTTAATTGTAGGAGGTCTTTGGTTGCATATTCGTCATACATTATCATAACAAGAACTGTAATCAGATTCATGGCATAGTGTTTTAAAACAACTAGATAAATTGACTATGATTCAAGTCATGGTGTTTTATCTGGAGACATTGTTCATGGTGTGGTGTTTTAAACATCTATGATTCAAGTCATGGTGTTTTATCTGGAGACATTGTATAAAAATCGTAAACACCATGACTATGATTCAAGTCATGGTGTTTTATCTGGAGACATTGTTCATGGCGTGGTGTTTTAAACATCTATGATTCAAATTCAAGTCATGGTGTTTTATCTGGAAACATTGTTCATGGTGTGGTGTTCTAAACATCTATGATTCAAGGCATGGTGTTTTATCAATACAAAACATTCCCAGATTTTAAAACACCATGAATATGATTCAAGTCATGGTGTTTTATTTGGAGACATTGTTCATTGCGTGGTGTTTTAAACATCTATGATTCAAATCATGGTGTTTAATCAATACAAAACATTCCCAGATTTTAAAATACCATGACTATGATTCAAGTTATGGTGTTTTATCTGGAATCAGAAAAACATTGTATTGTGATTACATCCATGGTGTATTAACATCTGGAGAATCAATACAAAACATTCCCAGAATTTAAAACACCATGAGTATGATTCAAGTCATGGTGTTTTCCCTGTAGACATTGTTCATGGCGTGGTGTTTTAAAACATCTGGATACATTCTGGAGACAATGACTATGATTCAAATCATAGTGTTTTATCTGGAATCCAAAAAACATTGTATTGCAATTTAAAGATGATGAAAAGAAGATATGAACAATATACGATTAAAAGATGTTGCGATTAAGATGATGAAGAAATGATACGTAGGTGAAAATGGAATTGGATCTTGCAAAAAAATAGGACGACAGTTTTTTTTTCAGTTATCTTGAAACTCAATTAATTGATAAGAAAGGTAAATTACTAATATACCCTTTTGAATTAATTAAGATAGAGGACACTTGTCATCACCAAATTATTTCTCACACCTCTTACAAAAGTATGACTTTGTACAGGATCCTTTACCATATAATAAAATAGTAATAATTGGCTAAAACACTTCTTACTAGTTCGAGCGACATGTCATCCTATATATCATGACTTAACCTACAAATGTTTCATAAGAATATTTTGTTTATTATAAAAATCTTGTCAATAATAAAAGAGTGTTAAACAAATGAACCCTAACTGTTTGTGTGAGTTAGTTGTCCTTTTATCGCAAACAAATAATCATTTCTTCCAGATGAGTGCAAAATTTAACGCTTCAATTAAGACACATACTACACGATTTAAAAGTTGTTTGTTGCCAGAAAAAACAAAACCCGCCCTTAGCTCAGTTGGTAGAGCGGAGGACTGTAGTTGTAAATTGATGGTATCCTTAGGTCGCTGGTTCGAATCCGGCAGGTCGGAATTTTTTGGTTATTACTTTTTTTTTAATTTTAGTCTAAATCACTGATGTCCTCTATGAACAATACCATGTGACGCTAGGATGTTCCGTTGGCAGTGGAAAAGGAACTTATTGGCAGGTCTAGAGGTTAAGGAACTGCTCAATTTATGCAGTCTTCTATTCGGCTTTCAGCTGCAAGATGGTAGAGATCGATGGGAATCGATAGGTGCTTTAGATGTGGAGTTTTCGGTGGGTGCGGTAAAAAAAATTACTGGATAAAAACATGATCGACTCCGAGTTTTATGTCCCGGAATGGTGTAAGTGTAACGTTTTTATAAGGTGGGCCGAGATGAATAAAATTGCGACATTGGAGGCTTTAAAGAAGAGGAATTTTGTTATTCAAGATTCGTCTTGCGGAGAAGGGGATGAAACGGTAGAAGATATATTCTGCTCATGTATGTTTGCTACTATACTTTGGGCGCACATTAGTTCCTGGTGCAATATCCAGAACTTGTTGGTTTTTTCGTTTAGAGACTTGTTGGAGATTCATGAACACATTGGTTTAAATGGTCAACAAAAAGAAGCACTAAAGGGCATTATAAGGATCGGATGTTAGAGCTTATGGAGGGCGAGAAATGGGGTCAAGTTCGATAAAAAGGTTTTAAGAATGGAAGAAATCATTTGTGAGGTTAAGTCGATTGGTTTCTTATGGTCATGGTTGCAAAAGTCGTTAGGCGCTCCCTAGTCGGATTCGGGAGTACTCGGGAAGTACTCGGCTTAGGCGGAGATTACTCGGGGAGTAATTGGCCTGGGAGACCAGTACTCGTGCCTCGGCAGCCTACCTTGTAGCGAGTACTCGGGGAGTACTCGGAGCCTAGGCGGGACTTTTACAACCATGCTTATGGTAGATAAAAAATAAATCCATCTTGTGGGTTGATTGGTGTAATTTTGTAAATATGCTATCCCTTTGGTTTGACCGCCTCGGTTTAAGGTTGGTTTCACGTTTCAATAAAGTTTACTTAAAAAACAAATCCCTGGTATATACTAATTAGGTCCATTTTTAACAATAATTATACTTGCTGAGATTGAAAAAAGGTTGCTTTTCCATACATTTGACCTTGATGAGATGCACTTGTGCCTTTGGGTTGGTTTCGGTATTGCTTGGTAACGCGCCTTGTGGTCTCTCGGAGAAATTTTGAGCTAGTTGATTTATTTGTTGTTCAATGTTTTGAATACTAGCTTGTTGATTTCTAAAGTTCGATTCCAGTTGTTGAAATCGATCCGAGTTTTTCTTTTCGGTGTCGGAGATGAGGCGAGATACGGTATCTTCAAGCCTCTCTCATCCCCCTTGTTGTTGTTGAGAGAAATTTTGTGACTCGTTTCTTGGTTGTTGAAAGTTTGTTCGTTGGTTTAGATTTTGTTGGTTACTACTATTGTCGGGTTCTCTCCAACCAAGGTTAGGGTGGTTACGCCATCCTTGGTTGTAAGTACCCGTTGGAGGACCCGACGGCCTAGGTCTATTATCAATATAGTTTACCATTTCTGTCACATTATCCATTTCTTTCATACAACTCCAATTTTCATGTGGCCCCCCACACCCTTCACAAGCCATAACCGACGTCGTTTTTGCCATTTCTAACCTTTTGATTTTTGAAGAAAGGGCCCCGATTTGGGCTTGTAAGGAGGTGCTTTCATCAGCCTTATGGGCGCCCGGGGCAGTAGATTTTGTGCCTCAGGGAGTGTGCCACTGAAAAATGGTTTGAGCAATTTCCTCAATTTGATTATAAATTTCATTTGGGCGACGATTACCTAGAAGTCCCCCGGAGCTAGAGTCAAGTGTTTGTCTTGTGTGTGGCAACAACCCATTATAGAAAGTGGATACTTGTTGCCATACCGCAAGACCATGATGAGGACACTTTCTTAGTAGCTCCTTGAACCTTTCCCAAGTTTCATATAAGGATTCCCCGTCCTCTTGTGAATATGTGTTAATTTCAGTCATTAATTTAGCCGTTTTAGCGGGAGGGAAATACTTATATAAAAACCTTTGGGCTAGTTCATCCCAGGTGTTTATCGAGCCAACTGGGAGGGTATTAAGCCAAGCCTTAGCTCGGTCTTTTAGCGAAATGGAAACATTCGAAGGCGGATGGCGTCATTTGATGCTCCATTGATCCGAAAAAGTATCACATATTTCCAAGAAGTTAGTGATATGTAAATGGGAATCTTCGTCCGCAAGCCCATGGAAGGTTGCGGAGTTTTGGAGCATTTGTATCAAATGCGGCCGAAGTTCGAAGTTGTTGGTCTCGACATTCGGTGCATTGATAGTGGCGCTGAGATTACCTACTGTGGGTCGTAGGTAATCCATGAGGGTACGTTGATCCGCCTTTGGAGGAGGGTCCCCCGAAACTTTCTCTTGGTTTTTAGCTTTAAGTCTTTTTCTGAGAAAGCGTTCGGGTTCGTCTAGAGGTTTTTTTATGTCTTTACTAGAACTGGAGCTCATACACTGCGTAGAAAGTTCAGATGTGGTGCCTGGGTTCCAAGTGCTGCAATAAAAACAAAAGAGAACGTCGGTCAGAAGTTTCACCACGGCCCCGTGCTCAGATGAACACGGCCTGTGGTTGGAGATACAATAATTGTTTTCCGGATCCCTGTTACTGGGGAGCTCGACACGGGCCCGTGTTGCACCGACACGGCCCCTTGCTCAACTCTCTGTAACTCGGAAAATAAAAACTGCAAGTAACAACGCTGGGCACGGCCCCGTGTCCGACCAGGCACGACCCGTGCTGAGCTCTGCAGAAGCTGAAAATTTAAAATAAATCCTAAAAAACAGAAAAACAAGAAAAACGATTAGGCCGTTGATTCCTAACTTTCTTAAAATCCTTGTGTCCCCGGCAGCGGCGCCAAAAACTTGATGTGTGTTGAGTGTGATAGGTTTTTATGTATATTTAAGCCCTTTTTAACACTTTAGTCAAGTTTTAAATTTATAAAACACGATATTTTACTAACACTAAACACACATATGGTCAAGTGCACCCATCGTGAGCGTAGTATAGCGTTGGTAAGATACCGAGGCGTCCAAGGACATAAGAGCTTTTAGTACTGGTTTATCCTCAACGTCTAATCAAATCAAAAATTTAGAAAAAGGTTTTAAAACAAGAAAATAAAACTAACTAAAAATGTTGAAAATAAAAACAGGTAGACAAGATGAATCACTTAGATCTGACTCCCTTTAGTGTAACCTTGGATTATTTCTGCACTTTTGCACTTTTTAAGAGATTATCTTAGTTATAGTAGTAGGCCCCTTTTTTGAAGGTGACGCTACCCTCAACCCAGTAGTTTGAGTCAGCAAGGATACAATCCTAAAGGGTTGGATTATTGAAAGATAATTAATTAAGTTATTAATGCGTAATGTGGTAGGCCCCTCTTTTGAAGGTGACGTTACCCCCGGCTAAGTAGTTTGAGTCAGTAGGGATACAATCCTAGGTAGCCGAGTTAATGTTTTAATAGTAGTTTACATATGAGGGGATCAAGAAATTCGAACCCCCGCCATCCAATACCAGTGGGTATTGAAGGAGGTCCTACTAAGCTTGACCCAGGTCCTTGCAGGATCTATACACTTAACAAGGCAAGACGCTTACCAAACCATTCCCTTAACCCCCGACCAGGTAGCCAATATATCTCCATATAGACCGTGGAGATATGAATGGTGTAAATCTTTTATTTTATATAGACAGTAAAATAACGCCAAGACACCACGGACAAATGATAAGGAAGTTTCACCTTCAACATAAGAAACTAGTTATTAAAGTCATTAATACAAAACCAAATAAAAAGTGCGAAAAGATTAAAAATAAAAAGTATTACACTAAATGCTTGTCTTCACCAAGTGATGTAAGAGACTTAGGCAAACATGGCCTTTGATTGTCAAGAACTCTTACTATCAATCTTGGATCCCGAGACTACTACACACATCTATGATGGATGATGGTAGTGGATGTGGGTTATGATGGTGGTGGTGGGTGGGTGAAGTGTGAGAGAGGTGGTTTGCCAAGGGATGCCTTTGAAGTGAACCAAGCACCTCTATTTATAGCCTGCACAGAAGTCCGAACACGGCCCCGTGCCCATTGGGCACGGCCCCTTTTCATCCATCTTCTCTTTCTTCATTAATTGCAGTTTGTCTACGTTAGTTGACCACGCCCCCGTGTCCGTTGGGCATGGCCCCATGTGTAGAAGCGTATCTGTACTATCAAGATTTGCTTGGATTCTGCGAATCTTAGCATTGACCACGACCCCATGTCCGCTGGGCACGCCCCCGTGTTGGGAAATAGAAGCTTCTACAACTTTGTCTTTTCTGCAGACACTTGGGCACGCCCCCGTGTTCAATGAACACCGGGCGTGTTCAGCCTTCTGATCTCTTGTTTTTGCTTGGTAAGATGCTGTCGAGGGGTCGGGCATGCCACGTTTATTCCTTTTCTTGTATTATTGTCAGATTTAGCTGCATTTTTTCTTCTTTTGTTCATTTAAGCTCATTTAACCCTGAAAATACAAAAGGAAGACAAAAGCACACTTTTTCCAACATTAATACTAAAAAAGGGTTAGTTTTATGCCACATTTGATGTAATTTATATGTTGCATTTTACACACATCAATAGACTTAATGGAACAATTGAAAGATACTAAAGAAGCGGCAATCAAGGATGATGCTGAAGGATTAAAAGGAATGATGAAAGAATTAGAAAAAAGGAACATATGGAATTTGGGAATTCCATAAGAAAAGAATTTGGGTACCTATCCAAAGAAATTTATGAAATTGAATTCTCGAAGAAGCTCATAAATCCAAGTATACGATGCATCCTGGAAGAGACAAGATGTATCAAGATCTAAAGAAGAATTTCTGGTGGATATGAATGAAAATGGACATAGCAAGTTACATTTTTAAATGTTTAACTTGTTCACAAGTTAAAGCTGAGCATCAGAAACCCTCAGGATTACTTCAGTAATTGGAGATGCCAGTTTGGGAATGGGAATTGATAACAATGAATTTTGTTAGCAAATTACCCAAAACACGAAAAGGTAACGACATTATCTAGGTGATTGTGGATCGATTGACTAAATCTGCGCATTTCTTGCCAATGACGGAAACCTTCAGTATGGAACGTTTAGCTAAACTATATGTGGATGAAATAGTCTTGTTACATGGAGCCCCGCTATCCATTATATCCGATAGAGATAGTCATTTTACTTTTTTTTTTGGGAAAGTTTCCAAAAATCCATGGGAACCCGACTAAATTTATGTACAACTTATCATCCTCATATTGATAGACAAAGTGAAAGGACAATTCAGACTTTGGAAGACATGCTAAGAGCCTGTGTGATAGACTTTGGAGGAAGTTGGGATGAACATTTGCCATTAACAAAATTCTCTTATAACAATAGTTATCATACAAGCATTAATGCTGCTCCATACGAAAATGTCGAACGCCTGTATGTTGGGCAGAAATAGGAGAAAAGCAATTATCAGGTCCTGAAATTGTGCAAGAGACAACTGGCAAAATAATTCAAGTCAAGGGAAGACTGAAAACAACACGAGATAGGGGAGTGGTCGGAACATAATGTGGTGAGTCTAAATCGGCTTTTGAAATGGCTAAATCTCGTCACGAGTTTAAAAGTGAATCATCGCAAATGTAAGCTTTTTGGGATTGGGGTGGACGAAAGTAAGGTGTCTTGGTTAGCTCGGGTTCTTAATTGTGAAGTTGGGTCGCTTCCTTTCATTTATTTAGGAATCCCCATCAGTGTGAATATGAAGAGAGCAACATATTGGCAACCCATTGTTGATAGATTCAATAAGAAACTTTCAAAATGGAAAGCTAGATATCTCTCAATTGCGAGGAGGATGACGTTGGCCAAGACGGTATTGGGGAGTCTCTCTACGTATTTTCTCTCCTTATTTTCAGCCCCTGAGGTTATTATTAACAAACTTGAAAAGATTCAAAGGGATTTTATACGGGGAAAAACCAGAACGGGTCATAAAATTAGATTGGTGCGATGGGAATTGTTGGTGCAACCAAATAAAGGAGGTGGTATGTGTGTGTGTGTGGGGGGGGGGGGGGTTAAAGATTTTAATCAATCTATGTTGACAATGGTGGTGGCGGTTCAAAATGGACCCAAACCAACTTTGGGCTAGGGATTTCACGACTATTCATAAGAAAAATAAAGATAATAATTTGATCCACTTAAAAAATACGGTTGAAGCTTGGTATGAAAATTCAAGAAAAGTTAACGACGGAAGTTGGAGACGGGTCAAACATCCAATTCTGGAAGGAAACATGGTTGCTTTCACAACCACTAAAAGATGTTTACCCGGATATTTTCAGATTAGCAAAACACAAAAATGCTTCTGTAGCGGCTAATGTGATAAGTGATGGGGGAACAAGGCAATGGAGGTGGGAATGGGATAAGGACCGAACTCTGACGAAGAATGGATGCAAATTGGAAACCTCATGAGTAAGTTTGGCCAAGTTAGCTTAAAAGATTCTAGAGACGAGTGGAGGTGGCGTAATGAATCTTGAGATCTTTTTCAGCAAAACAAGTTCGTTTAAACATTGTTAAAGCCGGTTCAGGAGGTATGAACGAGAATAGAGAATTTAAATGGAACACTAGTGTAACACCTTGAAAATTTGTCTCCAATAAAGTATAAACACGTGTCATAAGCTCTGAACGTGAGAAAGAATACTTTGGAGGGACTAAAGTTGACAAACAGGGAAACTATGTGAATATAAGAGTCCAAAGTGTCAACAATGGATAAATATATTCTAAAATAGCCCTACATAATGTTTATACCTTCCAACGAATAAATCATGGATCATACGAAGCGAAACATAAAGGAAAGTGAGGAATTACAAACTACAGGGGCTAAAAGTGTCAACATGTGCAAAGTATACCTCTTAGTGACCTTTTGGCAGACCCGAAGCTTTGTAATGGTAAAATATACTCACTAGAATATGTGGTTAAAATTTCATAAAGTTTCGTTGTCGTATGAGAAAGTTATGATCAAATTCGTGTTCGAGGGGTTAAAAGCGTCAACATTGAATTCTATGGCCTTATGAGTGGTTACAAGGTTAGTCAAGGACTTAACCAAGTTAGTAAAAGTCCCAAGGCCCTTAAAAATCAAGTTAGAAGGCTGGAAATGCAATTTAAGGACTTAAAACCACGTTACAAAGGACCAGGGACTGAAATTGCAAAGTTTGAAAACTTGTTGACTGATCAGACAGGTCAGGCGGCCCGCATTAGAACCCCCTGAAACCTCAGGCGGGCCGCATCAGGCTGCCAGTTACAGAAAACGTGGACAGCTGCCATTTCAGGCCTGTTAACCGACTTTGAGAGCTTGTTTTATATACCAGGGGCTGCCCCAATGGTATTTCATGCATAGGGGGCACCTGTAATGATCTTGTATCATGTGTAGACTTGTTTGGCACCATCCTATGAGATCAAAATTAGTATATAAGGGACTTGAAGTTGTGAACAATTCATGCATTCCTTTACAACTTTGCACAAGTTCACTTCTGGAGCTCTCTGTACTTCAAGCCATCTTCCTTAGGCTCTCTAATCTCAATTAGGACTCTTGTAAGTGTCCTTAACCCTTCCTAATTCGTTTTAGCTTAGTTAATTAGCTAAAAGTCAAACCGCCGTAATTAAGGTTTGACTTCGTGATTAATTAAAATGTGCTCTGTCAAATCACGAATTAAAAGTACCTTTAAGTAGGTAATTATGTGGGTAACAAACCCTTAAAAGGGTATTTCCAGATTCCCACTCTAACTATGTTAATTGTCGAGTCAAAGCTTGTTATAAAAAGTCAACAGAAAGGTTATTTGCGAATTAATACATAATTAGCAATGTAGGATGCATACAACCTGTTTAATCATTAAAATAACTTGGTAATTAATGTAAGAACATGTTCCAACATGCTCAACTCGACAATTTTCAGTTTAGGCTCGGTTTGGAACCGAAAGTCGCAAAGTTTGACTTCTGCTTTGACTTTCAGTTCTGACCCGTTTAAGCCAAGATTAGGATTGCCTTAGAGCTTCTTTTGAACCTATTTACATGTTAGTATAACTCTCTGAGATTATACAACTTGGTTCATTAGATATCCTATTCACATGCATGTTTCCGTTAATCGCTTATATGTTGACCATTATGCCCATTTGACCTTAAAACGTGGTTTTTGAAAATGTAAAAGGGTAGGCACCTTAGCTACTGATTTATAAACTTGCACCCAAAATTTGAAGTCAGTTTGAGGTCTAGATTAAGAGTTATGCTCAATAGCGTAATTAAGAGCTTCTTTACTAATTAAATGGCGTAAATTATGTATAGCCTATCAAAACCCAAATTTTTATACCAAACTTTTTACCCACTGTTATAAAATAATATTTTGGGATTTTTGGAGATTTTTATTTATTTTTAGGCTGAGCATAACTTAGTATTCTAAGATTAATTCGGTTTATGCCGGTTTTGCCCTTTTTAGCCATAAATTGAGTTTTACAAATCCTTTTGACCTCAAACCAATTTCTACTGATTTGTTATGATAAATAAATTATTTTGAGCCTTCTGGAATATTAAAAATATCAGCTTTTTACAGAAAACCCGGAAATGGCTCCAAATCGCCTTTTTAGGCATTTTTAACGCATAAGTGTGCGCTAGAACCTTATTAAGCTTAAGGGATTGAACCTACTGATGTAATTAGTGAATTGTTATATTTTTAAACAGTAGGCAAATGTTTTGAACTCAGAATTCCAGAATTGACCTTTTAGGCACATGTGAAATTACCAAAATGCCCCTACGGTGCATAGTAAGGTTAAAGATAATAAATTTCACATAAATTTGATACCCTACTGTTATAACTTAGTAAATTAAGTATATTTACTAATTTAATCAGACCTGTAACTCAGGTTACCATTTTAACCCTTTTACACTTTATAAAATGACCAAAACGCCCTTATGAGGCATAGTTTTGGTTTAAAATCATTTGGGGTATAATGGAAGGTATCATTATGATATCACAACATATTTTAAGCGTATTGACTTCAGAAACTTGTATTTGACTCTTATGGTTACTCGTTACGCATTATACGCGTTCGGATCGGCTTATGTGACTAGTTTGGCCATTTTAGCCGAAACGGGTCAAACCATATCTTTTTGGTCTCAAAATCCAGAATGTGATTATGTTACCCATATAAAACAAGTGTGCAAGCTTGTTAGGACAAAACCACATTCTAAAACGGTCTTCGCCTTCTGGTGCGTTTAAAACCGTAATCTTTATATAAAACTAACCGGTCTAAGCTTAAGACCCGTTAGGATTCTAATAGTTATTAAAACCTTAATTTCCAGATCTAGGAGCCCAGTAAAAGCTATGTGCACTCGTTATATTTGGTTTATACTTTGCTCAGGTAAATACGTTTAACTTATTTTCCCTATACGGGCTTGGGGTACGGTATATAAAATACCGCTTGGTCGGGGAATTGACCTTAACCGGTCTTGGTTATGTGCTGTCAAATTAACCCGTTTGAAAATGCTGCTTTGTTTGTTTAACGCCTTTGGGGGCTTAATGACCATGTCCCGGATATCCTTGGCATCATTCAAAGAATGGCCACGACCTTAGCACTCGGGTGTAGGCATATACCCGTAGTGCTGTACAACATGTATAATCGTCGGTACGAGAGAAGTCTAGCGGCGGAATTATATTAAGTGGTGTGTCTATTAATCTTTAACCCGGCATGACCCGGGCTACTGAACGCAGAACGAACATGTAATTCTTTTACAAGATTATTAAGCAAATAATTATCCCAAGTTATAAAAAGTTTTATGCCACGAGCATTTAAATCAATTTTAAACATTTTCAAAATGAGTCAGTTGAATTGTATTTACCTGTGTAAACTGACGTATTTTCCAAAAAGACTAAGTGCAGGTACTACGCGTAATAGGCTGGTCACTCCTTAAGCATCCATAGAAGTCTCGCAAGCTTAGGATGCATGAAGTCTGTTGAAATGAAGTTTCTTTTTCATTTGATTCTGCCTGTGGATTCTATTTCGACATTTTGTGATACTCGAATATTACAATAATTTAAGTTGAAATAAATCTATCTTTGCTTCCGCTGTGCATTATAATTTGTGTTGTTTGACTATGATGATATCAACTACGTCACGGTAATCCCCCACCGGGCCCACCGGTGACACGTGGAAATTAGGGGTGTGACAGGTTGGTATCAGAGCCAACACTGAGTGAATTAAACACTAGCCTTTTGTGTTTAGTCTCAGTGCACGAATTGCACATTCTTCGAGTTCCGAGTCTAGACAAAGAACATAGGACAAACTCTGTTTTGTTTTATTTTTGGGTCTTATTATTATATGTTGTTGTTGTTATCTAAAACTTGTATGCAGGTCAACATGCCACCAAGATTTCTTCGCGGTCGAGGCAAAGGACCAGTCACGGGTCACGATCACGAAGCCGGGCCTTCACACCGGCGTACCCCATCCATTACCATGAGCACTAGCCCACAAGAGCCGTGGAGGCTCTATGTCGAACCCGGGAGGCGGTCAGTCTCCCTCAGTTCTTCACCTTCTTACCAGCACTCCTTTGGGCCCCAATCGGAAAATGAGCCCAACGAGCAACCACCCTCTTTCATACCTTTGCAGAGATCCAACTCTCACCACTCCTTTGGTGACCCAACCCCAGTTTTCCAAAGCCGATTCAACCCAGCCAACATTTTTCCAGAACCCGTGGGTTTTAACCCACTTGGACCGGAAGACCACTTCTCTGGGGAAAATGACATGGACGAGGATACTGATCCCATGGAGCCTGCTACAGGAACGCCGAACCACCCCATCGAAATCTCGGATGGGTCATCTTTCCACGGATCACCATACCGCGGTCCGGACAGTTACCAGGAGAGGTTCAAGCAGTGGGACTGGTACTTCACGCCCTCTGAGCACTCGTCCCCATATCAGCAACAGCAGCAGCAAGATCCTTCTGAGGATCAACGATTTGTGGCAGTCACTCTGCCACCACCACCACCAGTGGAACAGCAGCCGCCTCCGGAGCCACCAAGGCGGAGGAGGTCAAACGCATGGATGTCCGTGCGAGGGGGTGTCCGTATCAGCACACCCCAACCATCAAGTGGCAGCCATTATCCGCCACTTCAGGAGGAAGGGGAAGAACCACAAATGAGGGGTCCATCAAACTCCATACCAGAGGTCAACTCAGTACCTGTGGCACCTCCGCCGGGTTTTGACAACCCAATCCCTGCTTATGCCGGTTCCGCGGCATACAACCCGTTTGAAATACCGGGCCACAACAGCTTTAACTATGCCAACGTGGACCCATATCAGGAGGCTTGGGATTACAACGCTCGACACCTTGAAGGGCCCTATGGTGGTCCTTGGACTACCGGGTACCCTCCATATGTGTACCAGCAGCCACCACCTCCTCAACCATTGTACCAGCCGCTGCAGCCACAGCTTATCCCACCAGAGCGCCAGCAGGAGGTCCTTGAGAGACTGGACCGTTGTGAACGGGCAATCCAAACTGAGCGCAGACACAACAGAGGTTTCTTCAAAGGACTATCAGATTTGATCAAAGGAAAGTCCAAAAGGAGGGACCATTGAAGATCTTAGTATTTTAGTTGTAATCAGTCCCTGCGTGGACTTGTTGTTTCTGTATTCAGCTCCTGCGCGAGCTTGTCTTTTTGTATTCTGCCCCTGCGTGGGTATGTCTTTCAGTTGACCCCTGCGTGGGTTTGTTGTTTGTTTGTTTGTATGTTTGTTTGTTGTATTTCGCCCCTGCGTGGGCATGTTGTTTGTAGAAGTCCCGTTTAGGGCAAGTATTGTACTGTTGAATCTTTATTAATGAAATGTTGCATTTAAATTTTCATGATTATTGTTATAAATAAGTAAAACTTAAAATAAAAAGGTAAAAATGAAAATAACATTTCCTAAAATAAAGAAGACCTACCATTAATATAAAATGGCAAAATCTAAAAAGGGAAAAGACCTAGCCACATGTCATTTTAAGACAAGGCCAAGATGGTATCTCCATAATTAGATTCAGGTCCATAAATAATGTCTCAACTTAGGATTGATCTGCGTTATAAAGAGAATCTAAGGGGTAACACCTAGCCACGTGTCATCGCAGACATGGCCAAGATGGTAGGACCTGTCTAGAAGATTCCAAATTCTGTTAACATCTGTAAGTATGTTAACATACTGGGCAAATTGTGACACAGCAAAAGTCACATAAGCCATTATTGAAAATTGGGTTAATTTAAAATTCCCTGTAAGTAAATATCCATTCCTTGGGAATGAAGTGCCTACGGGTAATAATTAATGTCCTAGGGACTAAGAGACAGTTAGAGTCTACAACTCACTGTCTAAAGGGGTAATGAACTGTGCTTCAAACCCTAATACCTCGATTATGTAAAAATCCTGGTTATAAATTAAAACTTGTTTGCATAACTAGGCCTTTAGGTGCCAACATTAAAGTTATGGTATAGGATCATAATAAAGGTCCTGCATAAATAATTAATTAACAAATTAACCAGTAATGACTATTTTAAAGCCATGGTTAATAAAATATAAAATGCTGTATTAGCCTCTGAATAAAACCTTGCCTATTATTGTCTATATGTAGCAATTGAAGCTACATGGCGGGGTCGGACGAAGTGAACAGTCGTCCGGTAGAGAATCGCGATAATGCAAAAATACAGTTAACTTGCGCAGAACTGAAAGCGCTTGTGGATGATGCGGTTACTAAGGCATTAGAAAGACAGTACAGTGAGTACAGTGGGACCCATAGTAGGACCTTGTCTACACCGCATATCGGATCCAAGACTCATTCGGAGTCTCACAGCAAGCCACCATCTGTCCAACCCAAGTCTAAAAAGGAAGAATCTAAGAAGGATGATGATAGACATTCTTCGAATGAAAATGGTGATCATTCCAAAAAGATCGTGGGATGCCCCACGTGCCAAGGGTTGCACGTATAAATACTTTGTGTCTTGTAAACCCCGGGATTTTACAGGGGAGAAGGGGGCAGTGGACTGTATGACTTGGCTTGATGAGATGGAGACAGTAGTGGATATAAGTGGCTGTGCTGAAAGAGATATTGTGAAGTTTGTGTCACAATCTTTCAAAGGTGATGCCCTATCATGGTGGAAGTCGCTGATTCAAGCCACCGGGAAGATACCTCTATACAACATGTCTTGGGAACAATTTGTTGCCCTGATCAAGGAGAATTACTGTCCCTAACATGAGGTTGAAAGGATAGAATCTGATTTTCTGTCCTTAGTCATGAAGAACCTGGACTGCCAGGCGTACCTCACAACCTTCAATACCTTGTCAAGGCTAGTTCCCTATCTTGTAATACCTGAACCGAAGAGGATAGCCCGTTTCATTGGGGGTCTGGCCCCAGAAATTAAAGCAAGCGTCAAGGCCTCTCGGCCCACTACGTTTCGATCAGTAGCTGACATATCTCTGTCCCTTACACTAGACGCAGATAGACAGAGATCCATGAGAGCTGCAGATGCTGAGAAACGAAAACGCGAAGATGATGGTTCGCAACGCTCAGATAAGAAGCGCAAGGGCAATGACGACCACAAGAAAGGGTCGGGATCCAAGAAGGGGGATCAACAGTCGGGTGAAAAGCCCAGGTGCAAAGTTTGTAAGAAGCACCATTTCGGGAAATGCAGGCAGGAGTCTAGATCCCAATCTCAGCAGAAACTATGCGGGATTTGCAAGTCCCCGGATCACAAGGCATTAGATTGCAAGAAACTTAAGGATGCCACCTGCTACAATTGTAATGAGAAGGGACATATTAGACCCAACTGCCCGAAACTTGGCAAGAAAGCAGAAGAGGGAAAGAAGACTAATGCAAGGGTCTTCCGCATGGATGCGAAGGAAGCTATTCAGGATGATAATGTCATAACAGGTACTTTTCTCATTAATGATGTCTACGCAAGGGTATTGTTTGACTCTGGGGCGGATAGCTCCTTTGTAGATAATAAGTTCTGTGAACTGTTGAAATTACCTGTTAAAGTTCTAAGTATGAAATATGAAGTGGAATTAGCTGACGGAACAATAGAAACAGTTTCGACTATATTAGATGGATGTGTCCTATCCATTAGGAACCACTCTTTTCCTTTGTCCTTGTTACCCTTTAAGCTAGCAGGCTTTGATGTAGTAATAGGAATGGATTGGTTATCGCGTAACCAAGCCCAGATAATGTGCAATAAGAAGCAGGTAGTGATCAAGACCCCGTCTGGTGAGCCACTACTATTCAGGGAGATACTCAACATGGATTGCCAGAGCAAGTGGCCATGCTTAAGGCATCCGGATGCATGAGTAAGGGTTGTGTCATTTATATGGCACAAGTAACCATCGACGAGAAGAAGCCCAGGATCGAAGACATACCAGTCATTTCTGATTATCCCGAGGTTTTTCCGGAAGAACTACCTGGTTTGCCACCAGATAGGCAGGTGGAATTCAAGAGTGACATCATCCCCGGAGCTGCACCAGTGGCCAGAGCACCATATAGATTAGCGCCAACGGAGATGAAGGAATTAAGGACACAGCTAGATGATTTACTAGCTAAAGGTTTTATTAGACCTAGTTCATCTCCATGGGGAGCGCCAATTCTGTTTGTTAAAAAGAAGGATGGATCAATGCGTCTATGCATTGATTACCGTGAGCTAAACAAGGTTACTATCAAGAACAGATATCCTTTGCCCAGAATCGATGATCTATTCGACCAGCTACAGGGAGCGAGTTACTTCTCCAAGATAGATCTCAGGTCAGGCTATCATCAGCTGAAGGTCAAGGAGGAGGATGTACATAAGACCGCATTTAGGACTCGTTATGGTCATTATGAGTTCCTAGTGATGCCTTTTGGGCTCATTAACACACCTGCCGCATTCATGGATCTCATGAATCGCGTATGCAAGCCTTATCTGGATAAATTTGTAATCGTCTTCATCGACGACATCCTCATCTACTCGAAGAACCAAGCTGACCATGAGAAGCATCTTCGGTGCATTCTTAAGCTGCTCCATCAAGAGAAGCTTTATGCCAAGTTTTCAAAGTGTGAATTTTGGCTTCGCGAGGTCCAGTTCCTTGGACATCTTGTGAGCGAACGTGGAATTCAAATGGATCCCGCAAAGATAGAAGCTATTATGAACTGGCAAGAGCCAAAGACACCTTCAGAGATTCGTAGCTTCCTAGGTTTGGCTGGATACTATAGGCGTTTTATTGAAAACTTATCAAGAATTGTTGCACCCTTAACGTCGTTAACACGTAAGAACATTAAGTTTAATTGGGGGCCTAAGCAGCAGGAATCTTTTGATATCTTAAAGCAGAAGTTGAGTAACGCACCAGTGCTGACTCTACCTGAAGGCATTGAAGAATTTGTGGTGTATTGTGATGCATCACACACCGGAATGGGTTGTGTGTTAATGCAAAAGGGCAAGGTCATAGCCTACGCTTCGCGTAAATTAAAGGTGCACGAAAAGAATTACACCACCCATGACTTAGAGTTGGGTGCCGTTGTATTTGCACTTAAGCTTTGGAGGCATTATCTGTATGGGACGAAGTGTGTGATCTATTCCGACCACAAGAGCCTTCAACACCTGTTCAATCAGAAGGATCTGAACATGAGGCAGCGACGATGGATGGAAACCTTGAACGATTATGATTGTGAAATAAGATACCATCCAGGCAAGGCCAATGTAGTCGCAGATGCTTTGAGCAGGAAGGAAAGAGTGAAGCCGATAAGGATCAATGCCAAGAGCATTGAAATTAAGAGCAGTTTGAATGAAAGATTGTTAGCTGCACAAAAGGAAGCTGTGTTGGAAGCTAACTATCCTGAGGAGAAGTTAGGAGTAACTGAAGAACAATTGTCCTACGACAAGGACGGAATGTTGAGGTTAAATAGACGAATATGGGTTCCTGTATATGGAGGACTTCGGGATGTTATCCTCAAAGAAGCCCATAGTTCCAAGTATTCCGTTCATCCTGGAGCTGATAAGATGTACCAGGATTTAAAGGCAAATTATTGGTGGATAGGCTTGAAAAAGTCTATAGCTGCTTATGTAGCTAAATGCTTGACATGTGCTAAAGTCAAAGCTGAACATCAGAAGCCGTCAGGTTTGCTGCAACAGCCTGAAATTCCCACTTGGAAATGGGAAATGGTGACGATGGATTTCATCACCAAATTGCCTAAAACGCCAAAGGGAAATGATACTATATGGGTCATAGTTGATAGATTGACTAAGTCAGCACATTTCCTGCCCATTAGAGAGACCTTCAGCTCTGACATATTAGCTCAACTGTACGTGGATAAGATTGTGGCCTTGCATGGCGTACCAGTATCTATTATCTCAGATCCGGATACTAGATACACATCTCATTTCTGGAAGAGTTTCCAACAGTCTCTGGGCACTCAATTGAATTTCAGTATGGCTCACTATCCTCAGACGGATGGGCAGAGTGAGCGTACCATTCAAACGTTGGAAGACATGCTGCGTGCATGTGTAATTGATCTAGAAGGTAGTTGGGACAGGCATTTACCGTTGGTCGAGTTCTCCTACAATAATAGCTACCATACTAGCATTAAGGCTGCACCTTTTGAAGCACTATATGGTAGAAAGTGCAGAACGCCCATTTGTTGGGCAGAAGTGGGAGATACGTAATTATCTGGTCCTGACTTAGTCTTCGAGACAACGGACAAGATTGTCCAAATTCGCGACCGCCTGAAAGCTCCTCGAGACAGGCAGAAAAGCTATGCGGATGAAAGGCGAAAACCTCTCAAGTTTGAGGTTGGCGATAAAGTTTTGCTCAAAGTATCACCTTGGAAAGGGGTGATGCGATTTGGCAAGAAAGGTAAGTTAAGCCCAAGGTATATAGGACCATTCGAAATCATCGAATGTGTAGGATCAGTGGCTTACAAGTTAAACTTACCTGAGGAGCTCGATGGTATTCATAATGTATTTCACGCCTGCAATCTGAAGAAATGTCTGGCCGATGAGTCGCTAGTTATACCACACACAGATGTGCATATAGACGAGAGCTTAAAATTTATGGAAAAACCTGTGTCGATTGAGGATCGACAGGTAAAGAAGCTTCGGAGAAAGCTTGTGCCTATTGTTAAGGTGAAGTGGGATGCCCGCAGAGGTCCTGAATACACGTGGGAGCTAGAATCCTCAATGAAAGAGAAATACCCTCATCTGTTTCCTTAAATCTCAAGGACGAGATTTCTTTTAAGGGGGTGAGGATGTAACACCTTGAAAATTTGTGTCCAATAAAGTATAAACACGTGTCATAAGCTCTGAACGTGAGAAAGAATACTTTAGAGGGACAAAAGTTGACAAACAGGGAAACTATGTGAATATAAGAGTCCAAAGTGTCAACAATGGATAAATATATTCTAAAATAGCCCTACATAATGTTTATACCTTCCAACGAATAAATCATGGATCATACGAAGCGAAACATAAAGGAAAGTAGGGAATTACAAACTACAGGGGCTAAAAGTGTCAACATGTGCAAAGTATACCTCTGAGTGACCTTTTGGCAGACCCGAAGCTTTGTAATGGTAAAATATACTCACTAGAATATGTGGTTAAAATTTCATAAAGTTTCGTTGTCGTATGGGAAAGTTATGATCAAATTCGTGTTCGAGGGGTTAAAAGCGTCAACATTGAATTCTATGGCCTTATGAGTGGTTACAAGGTTAGTCAAGGACTTAACCAAGTTAGTAAAAGTCCCAAGGCCCTTAAAAATCAAGTTAGAAGGCTGGAAATGCAATTTAAGGACTTAAAACCACGTTACAAAGGACCAGGGACTGAAATTGCAAAGTTTGAAAACTTGTTGACTGATCAGACAGGTCAGGCGGCCCGCATTAGAACCCCCTGAAACCTCAGGCGGGCCGCATCAAGCTGCCAGTTACAGAAAATGTGGACAGCTGCCATTTCAGGCCTGTTAACCGACTTTGAGAGCTTGTTTTATATACCAGGGGCTGCCCCAATGGTATTTCATGCATAGGGGGCACCTGTAATGATCTTGTGTCATGTGTAGACTTGTTTGGCACCATCCTATGAGATCAAAATTAGTATATAAGGGACTTGAAGTTGTGAACAATTCATGCATTCCTTTACAACTTTGCACAAGTTCACTTCTGGAGCTCTCTGGACTTCAAGCCATCTTCCTTAGGCTCTCTAATCTCAATTAGGACTCTTGTAAGTGTCCTTAACCCTTCCTAATTCGTTTTAGCTTTGTTAATTAGCTAAAAGTCAAACCGTCGTAATTAAGGTTTGACTTCGTGATTAATTAAAATGTGCTCTGTCAAATCACGAATTAAAAGTACCTTTAAGTAGGTAATTATGTGGGTAACAAACCCTTAAAAGGGTATTTCCAGATTCCCACTCTAACTATGTTAATTGTCGAGTCAAAGCTTGTTATAAAAAGTCAACAGAAAGGTTATTTGCGAATTAATACATAATTAGCAACGTAGGATGCATGTAACCTGTTTAATCATTAAAATAACTTGGTAATTAATGTAAGAACATCTTCCAACATGTTCAACTTGACAATTTTCAGTTTAGGCTCGGTTTGGAACCGAAAGTCGCAAAGTTTGACTTCTGCTTTGACTTTCAGTTCTGACCCGTTTAAGCCAATATTAGGATTGCCTTAGAGCTTCTTTTGAACCTATTTACATGTTAGTATAACTCTCTGAGATTATACAACTTGGTTCATTAGATATCCTATTCACATGCATGTTTCCGTTAATCGCTTATATGTTGACCATTATGCCCATTTGACCTTAAAACGTGGTTTTTGAAAATGTAAAAGGGTAGGCACCTTAGCTACTGATTTATAAACTTGCACCCAAAATTTGAAGTCAGTTTGAGGTCTAGATTAAGAGTTATGCTCAATAGCGTAATTAAGAGCTTCTTTACTAATTAAATGGCGTAAATTATGTATAGCCTATCAAAACCCAAATTTTTATACCAAACTTTTTACCCACTGTTATAAAATAATATTTTGGGATTTTTGGAGATTTTTATTTATTTTTAGGCTGAGCATAACTTAGTATTCTAAGATTAATTCGGTTTATGCCGGTTTTGCCCTTTTTAGCCATAAATTGAGTTTTACAAATCCTTTTGACCTCAAACCAATTTCTACTGATTTTTTATGATAAATAAATTATTTTGAGCCTTCTGGAATATTAAAAATATCAGCTTTTTACAGAAAACCCGGAAATGGCTCCAAATCGCCTTTTTAGGCATTTTTAACGCATAAGTGTGCGCTAGAACCTTATTAAGCTTAAGGGATTGAACCTACTGATGTAATTAGTGAATTGTTATATTTTTAAACAGTAGGCAAATGTTTTAAACTCAGAATTCCAGAATTGACCTTTTAGGCACATGTGAAATTACCAAAATGCCCCTACGGTGCATAGTAAGGTTAAAGATAATAAATTTCACATAAATTTGATACCCTACTGTTATAACTTAGTAAATTAAGTATATTTACTAATTTAATCACACCTGTAACTCAGGTTACCATTTTAACCCTTTTACACTTCATAAAATGACCAAAACGCCCTTATGAGGCATAATTTTGGTTTAAAATCATTTGGGGCATAATGGAAGGTATCATTCTGATATCACAACATATTTTAAGCGTATTGACTTCAGAAACTTGTATTTGACTCTTATGGTTACTCGTTTCGCATTATACGCGTTCGGATCGGCTTATGTGACTAGTTTGGCCATTTTAGCCGAAACGGGTCAAACCATATCTTTTTGGTCTCAAAATCCAGAATGTGATTATGTTACCTATATAAAACAAGTGTGCAAGCTTGTTGGGACAAAACCACATTCTAAAACGGTCTTCGCCTTATGGTGCGTTTAAAACCGTAATCTTAATATAAAACTAACCGGTCTAAGCTTAAGACCCGTTAGGATTCTAATAGGTTATTAAAACCTTAATTTCCAGATCTAGGAGCCCAGTAAAAGCTACGTGCACTCGTTATATTTGGTTTATACTTTGCTCAGGTAAATACGTTTAACTTATTTTCCCTATACGGGCTTGGGGTACGGTATATAAAATACCGCTTGGTCGGGGAATTGACCTTAACCGGTCTTGGTTATGTGCTGTCAAATTAACCCGTTTGAAAATGCTGCTTTGTTTGTTTAACGCCTTTGGGGGCTTAATGACCATGTCCCGGATATCCTTGGCATCATTCAAAGAATGGCCACGACCTTAGCACTCGGGTGTAGGCGTACACCCGTAGTGCTGTACAACATGTATAATCGTCGGTACGAGAGAAGTCTCGCGACGGAATTATATTAAGTGGTGTGTCTATTAATCTTTAACCAGGCATGACCCGGGCTACTGAACGCAGAACGAACATGTAATTCTTTTACAAGATTATTAAGCAAATAATTATCCCAAGTTATAAAAAGTTTTATGCCACGAGCATTTAAATCAATTTTAAACATTTTCAAAATGAGTCAGTTGAATTGTATTTACCAGTGTAAACTGACATATTTTCCAAAAAGACTAAGTGCAGGTACTACACGTAATAGGCTGGTCACTCCTTAGGCATCCATAGAAGTCTCGCAAGCTTAGGATGCATGAAGTCTGTTGAAATGAAGTTTCCTTTTCATTTGATTCTGCCTGTGGATTCTATTTCGACATTTTGTGATACTCGAATATTACAATAATTTAAGTTGAAATAAATCTATCTTTGCTTCCGCTGTGCATTATAATTTGTGTTGTTTGACTATGATGATATCAACTACGTCACGGTAATCCCCCACCGGGCCCACCGGTGACACGTGGAAATTAGGGGTGTGACAACTAGGGCTCCGCCGAATTATCTCGTATGGAGAGCTATGTGGGGGGGGAATATAGCTTCAAAAGAAGGCTTGGCTCGCCGGGGAGTGTCGATGTCGGACATTCTGTGTCCTCGGTGCGGGCTACACGTCGAAACACCATATCATATTTTTATAAAATTCTTGTGGGCTAAGAGCAACTGGTGGAATATGTTAACTTGGTTACGAATCAAATTCCCAGCAAATTGTAATAATCTGAAGGAGCTCATAGACATCTTAAAAGAGTGCCCGGGTGGAAAAGTATGGAAACGTATTATGTTCACGGTTAGCATGGCGACTGTTTGGAGGATCTGGTGTGCGAGAAACTTAAAACCTTTTGAGGACGATTTTGTTCTGATAAGGAAGACGATAGACCTAATTAAAGACGATGTTTTCTTTGGATCAACAACCGAACGAAGCTGATGCCCCTCCCTCATGGGAGAACTGGAAAGATTTCAATGTTGTTAATTTACTATAATGCTTCTTTGTAGTTTGTTTCCTTTTCGGTATTTGTTGTTATCCCCGAGTTTTTTTTTTTTTTTTTTTTTGAAAGGAGAACTTCATTAAACCACAAGCCAAAACCCCGAGAAAGGGCGGCAACCAACCAACAAACAGAACAAATTACATATTTAAAAAGTTACACCAATCTAACCATTTGATATCACTATCCTTAGCTCTAGCATTAAACCAGAAAAAGCCAAACGACTTGATCTCACGGATAATATCCTCCATCTTCATCGGTTTATTATTGAATCTAGCTTCGTTCCTAGCCTTCCAAATGACCCAACACCCAATTCTAATAATACCTTGAATGATAACTTTCTTCTTCCCATTGATACCAGCAAACTCATGATACTCTAATAAATCCTTTACCGAAAACGCCCAAATACTTGGGATTTTGCACCACAAAGAGATTAAAGACCAAACCGTTGACGAAATACTACACGAAACAAAAAGGTGTTCGGCCGATTCATCATAGTCACCACATAACACGCATGTTTGATCCCCCTATCAATGTTTCTAGACTTAAGAGCATCTATAGTTGCCAGTTTATTAACTCCAAGCCGCCATATGAAGACGTTGCATTTTCGAGGGAGCCATCTACATGAACTCGGAACGTAATTCCACCCGGGGTTAAAATTTTGAGACAAAAGATCCTTAACCAAACTCACACTGAACAATTGATCAGCCGAGCCTTCCCAAACCCATTTATCCGGGACTTCTTTTAAGTTCACCGACAGGAGTAAACTGCACAATCTGATCAATTCATTCACCTCTTGACCAGCCATGATAACCATTTTCCACTGCCAACTAAAACTCGAGATATCACTACTACTAGCTATCCTCTCTATGACTTTGCAATCTTTCTTAGACTCCAGCTCGAATAAAGAAAGGTACTGAAATTTCAGCGGACCGACAGGCATCCAAGAGTCTAACCAGAATTTTAAAGACTCCCCGTTTCCCAGCTCGCCTTTAAAAAAATCTTTGATCGATGTATTATTAATCCGGAAACTATCCATTACTTTAACAATGTTAGACCAAACTCCCCCCAAAGACTTTTTAACCGGAAAACTGTCCAGATTCAAATTTCGTTCTGTGAACCGATTCGATCACTTTCACCCAAAGTTTGTCCTTTTCCGACTTAAATCGCCATCCCCACTTCGACAATAATGAAATGTTAATATGGTTAAGCTTAGAAAGGCCCAATCCACCTTTATCAATCGGGCCAGCCACCCGCTCCCACGCTGCCCAGTGAATTTTTTTCGACTAATTATATCTACCCCATAAGAAATTCCTAATCTTAGATTCAATGTCTTTAATCACCTGAACCGGAGCTTTATATAACGAGAAGAAGTAATTCGGTAAACTCTCAAGAACCGATTTGATCAATGTTATTCTTCCCCCTATCGAGAGCATCACCGCTTTCCACTTTGCTAGCCTTACCTCTATGATATCATAAACGAGTCTCCAGTTGGAAACTCTATTCATGTTAGCTCCGACCGTAAGACCAAGATATCTAAATGGGAATGACTCCGCTTGGCAACCAATAATGTTCGCCATCGAATTTAGTTCCCCATCATTGACTCCAACCCCGAACAAATTTGATTTAAAAATATTGATTTTCAATCCAGAACATAAACGAAAAATCCTTAGGATTCGGACCACACAATAAATGTTAGCTTCCGACCAATCCCCTACGATTAAAGCGTCGTCCGCATAAAACAGATGAGATACATTCGGCCCGTTGTGAGGAGTTTGAATACCGGATACAATTCCTTCGCTTTTCGCCCTATCAATCATGAAAGATAATGCCTCCATAACTAGAATAAAAAGGAAGGGAGAAATCGGATCCCCTTGTCTAATCCCTTTTGAGCACTTAAACTCAAAAGTGGGCGACCCATTCACCAAAATCGAAGACCGCGTCGACTCCATACATCCTTTAATCCAATTGCACCATCTATCCGGAAAACCCATGTGAGACATAATAGATAATAAAAACTTCCAATTCACGTTGTCATAAGCCTTCTCGAAGTCGATCTTTAGGAAAAATAATTTTTTCTTAAGCTTTCTACCCCAGTTGAATAATTCATTAATAATCAGGGGACCGTCCAGAATAAAGTTACCTTTCAAAAAAGCCGAATGCGATTCGGAAATCATCGAGCCGATAACCTTTTTTAATCTGATAGCCAACACCATCGAGATTAATTTCGTAATAGATCCAATAAGATTTATGGGCCTATAATTCTTTAAATCCACCGGGTCTTTGATCTTCGGGATAAGCGTGATAAAGGACGAATTACATCCTATACTAAATTTCCCGGTCTCAAAGAAATTATTCCATATATAACTTTGCAACTTTTTTGTGCATCATCACTTGTACATTATGCTTTAGGTGTTTCCCGAAAAAAAGTTTAATTTTTATTTTTAACCTTAAGGTTTTTACCTTTTACAATTTTAACCCTATATAATTTGTTTTTTAACTTTAACCCAAAACTTTTCATTATTTGCAATTTAACTTCACAACATTTGTCACTTATACTTTTCATCTTTCGCAAATTTTCGTTTTACGTATAGTTCTAAATTTTTCGAGTTAATACGACGCAACGTGCATTTGTGGTTCAACGTTTTTACCTCTATTTTTCCATGTTTGACAGGTTCGTTGCGCAACGTGCATGTGTGGTTCAACGTTTTTACCTCTATTTTTCCATGTTTGACAGGTTCGTCGCAACACGCATGTCCTAGGTCGAGTCAGTGTTGGTGGTCGATCACAGTTGTGTGACATTAGTACTATTTGACACCGTTTTACGCCCCGCCGCAACGCGGGGTGTGCTTGGGGGGTTTTCAAAGAAAAAATGGTTATGCATATGGTTGTCGTAACGTTGGCTTTGGGGGTTTTTTTTTAAAAATTGATTTTTTTTACTTTTCACCAAAAAGTATTTTATAAATTACTTTTAACTCAAAACTATTTGTTTTTTTTACTTTTAACCCAAAACTTTTTATCTTTTGCAATCATAACTTTTTTTTACTTTCAAGTTTGGTCCTTTATAGTTTTCATTTTCTGCAAATTTTTCTTTTTATGCTTGGTTCTAAATTTTGTGACTTAACACATCGCAACGTGCATCTTTGGTTTAACGTTTTTACGTTTCGTTCTAAATTTTGCGACTTAACACGATGCAACGTGTGTGTGTGGGTGAATGTTTTTACATCATCTATTTTTTCCCCGTTTGACAGGTTTAACATAACGTGCGCGTCCTAGATTGACTTAGTTATAACTAAAGAATCCCCGCCGCATTGCGGCGGGTCGCAATCCTAGTTATCAAAAATTTTCATAAAATCCGACTCGAAGAGATGCCAAAAGGCTTTTATGAACTTAAAGTTTAGACCATCCGGCCCCGGAGCTTTATCATCTCCATAATCTTTTAGAGCTTCCTTAACTTCCATTAGGGTAAACGACCTGATAGGACTAGATTTATCCAAATCGGATAATTGCTTAATACCTTGACAATCCAAACCGGCGTATTGGAAACCTCTTCCGTAAATCTGGATCTAAAAAATTTCATGACTTCGAACTTGATCAACGAAGGCTTATTGACCCAACCCGATTCCAAGATAAGACCCGCAATACCATTAACCACTTTACGAACATTGACCAGAGCATGAAAAAACTTAGAGTTTTCATCTCCGTCAAGAGCCCACTTCAATCTAGCACGCTGCTTCAAATCCGAAGCTTTATTTCTCTCAAATTCAAACAGAACTTTTTTATTTTCCAAGAATGCCCACTCTTCCTCCTCCGATAAGGATCTAAACTCCATACACTTCTCCAAATCCTCCAATTCTTCCAACGCTCTACTAGAAATCTCCCCTTCTTTCTTTTTTACTTCGTCTCTCCACTCCTTTATCCCTTTTCTAATAGCCGCGAATTTTTGAATTAAAACAAAATCAGGCGGACCCGAGATGTTAAAACAATCCAAAGATTTTTCCACCAACTCCTTAAATCCTTCTTTTTCCAACCATGAATTAAATACTCTAAAAGGCTTAGCTCCGAAATTCTTCATTTGGGAGATGAGTAAAATAGGACCATGATCCGAGAAACTAACCGGAAGGGCCCTGAAAGTAGCATCCGGCCATCGATTAAAAAAATCTGAGCAAACCAGGAATCTGTCGATTTTTCTTAATTTTCTTCCATTTCCTCTAACACAAGTGAATCTACAGCCTTTCAAGTCATATTCGCGGAGCCTCGAATTGAAGATAAAACTATTAAAATTAGCCGCACAAGAATTATTAAATTTGGAATTTTTCCTCTCATTAGGGTCCCTGACCGCATTGAAATCACCACCCACTACCCACATGCCAGGGAGATCTTCCAGACAATTCGATAACTCAAACCACACATCCTTTTTTGCTGCCACTGACTGAGGGGCATCCACATTAACTACGTTTAGAATCAACTCGCTCCCCTTGATTTTACCCGACACAATCAAAAAATTGGTTTTCTTAACAAAAGAAGAAGCTTCGAACAAAACCGGATCCCAAATACACAATAACCCTCCTGACATGCCAATCGAACTAACAAATTCCATATCAAAATCCTTATTTCCCCAAAAATTAGAAATACCAACTCTAGAAATATCCTCTTTTTTAGTTTCTTGAATCATCAAAAAATCGATGTCGTGTTCCTGTTTAAGACCCTTGATCCAGCCGGCTTTACCAGCCCCCCCAATACCACAAGCGTTAATAGATAAAAAATTCATGATAAAACAACATTGATACCTTCTTTCCCAATCGCCTCCTCTACTAAATTGCAATGATTCCTCAGATCCACCCCGATTCTGTTTCCTAAATTCACCGTAGCGTCAATCTCCTTCAACACATCCTCTCCACTGATATCCTTATCTACTGGATCCTCTTCGCCCCTGGGGAGTTGAGACTGATGATTCATTCTGAAATTACCACCAGCTTCAGTTCCTTCCTCCAGAGGGGTACCGTTTAAGTTCAGATCAAACAATGGATCAAATAATTTTTCTGTCTCACGGGCCAAGTCTGATTCCCCAACAACATCTCTTCAACTGGCCGGCCCAATCTACCAAAATTGTCGAAAATATCCTCCATATCAACCCGAGCCCTTTTGTTGGGCCTATTTAATATTTCTAGGCTTAACCCCTTTGGAACAGACTTGTGCTTATCTTTAGAAATATTAAATGGCTTTTTCTTTTTAATATTTAAATTACCAGAGATCGAGGTAAACAGAATACATCTGTCATCACCATCTTGGGGATTCGAAAAACCACTTGGCTTCTCCCCATTAATATTAAAAACATTCTCCTTGGGACTCCCGTTTCCAGCCGAAGCTTCCTGGGACTTACATACTTCCCCAATGACATCATCATCCGACTTTTCGGTTTCCGGAACCTGAGGTCCCCGGAATTCTTCCTCATCCATTGACCTCTCCGACGAATTCTCCTCCGATACACAATCCAGCGCCCATTCATCCCTCTCCTCGATTATCCACACCTTATATTTTTTGTTCTTCCATTTTAAAACAATAGATTCCTCAATTCTTTTACCGTGATCGACAAGAATACCCACGTAGTTAACTGACAAATCCTTATCCGACAAGGACAATTGAGAACCATGAATTACTTTTCCAAACAATCCAGCAACATCATCGAAAACTTTGTTTTCAGCAAGATGGAGAGGCAAGCCGTGGAACTTAAGCCATGCCACCCTCTCATACTGCATAGACTGGCCTGCCCACATATCTAAAGACGAAAACCATTTGTTCCACTTATTAACATCCAATAAGAAATCTGCCGCTTCAATGTCATCATCGAACGTTACGAGAAGGCTAAGTCCCCCGAGGTATTGAATCTTGAAATCGGAGTACCCAGCCTCCTTAATCAGATTATACATCTTCCTCAAAGATAATAAATCGATAGCTCTGCCAACTACAGCTCTACCTTGGAGATCGAAGAATGCCGCCGTTTCACTATGGACCTCCACCTCCTTAGTCTTTGAATCTTCTCTACTCCCACTACTACTTTTACTCACCATATCTTTGAACGAAATACCTTATTTTAGCCATCCTTCGTTATTGCCATATCCAGAATTGCGTCCGCCATCACCTCGGATCCCCGGGTTATGATTTGAGGTAATGGTATCATCCTTTTTGTTTTGACCTTCCACGTCCCACCATTCCATATTTTCTTCAGCAAATTTAGCTATGTTTACTCGAAGGCGAAAACCCCCCATCTTTAGGCTATTCAGCTCCCTTTCCATGTCTTTAACGTCTTTGACATTCCTGAGACTCAAAAACCCGAATTTCCTGCCTTCCTTGTCCTTCTTTCTGGCAATGTACATTCCAGCCACTTCACCCAAATGTCTCACAAAATCTGCTACGTCCCAAGGCCTACACCCGTCAGGCAAATTGGAGATGAAGAACTTCGTTATATTTTCCTTGGGGAGATTATTGCGACTCTTAACATTACCTTTCTTCCTCAAATGGGGAGGGTCTAACCAAGGCCCATCCATGATAGAGATAGATCTTACCCGGAAAGCGAATGGACAGAAAGATGAATCCAGATAGAGAAATAGGATAGGTTAGATCCACAAGCGATATGGGAAACACGTTAATCCTATTACGCTATTCCGAACAGCTTCATATCGTCGAGCCACCGGCGATAAGACTACTCACCAGAAAAGAACAGGGCGAAAAAAGAGATGGAGACCGACCCCGGAAGGCGAATGGAATCGGTCCAAATTGGAGTTAGGATGAGAGGTCAAGCCAGGAACTAGCGACCTCGCACACTAACCCAAAGAACACCTCTTCGTCGAGCCGCCGGCGGTCGGAGATTTAGAGAGGAAGACGGAGAGGCTATTGTTATCCCCGAGTTTGTTGCCAGCTCTTTATATATATAAAAAAAGTGTTGTTGCCCTTAAAAAATATCTTGTAAAACCAATTTATACAATATAAATTAGCAACTATTTTGTGCATTAGGAGTTGTACTCCTAGCTTAGGGTGAGTTTCAAAAAAAATTTGATTTTTCACTTTTAACCCAAGTGTTTACATATTTTGTATTTTAACCCTTTTTAATTTTTTTACTTTTAACACAAAATTTTTCAACTTTTATAATTTAACCCAACACTTTATTATATACAATTTTGGTCCCTCATATTTTTTATCTTTCGCAAGTTTTTCGTTTTACGTTTCTTTCTAAATTTTGCGAGTTAACACGTCGTAGCGTGGGGTTCAACGTTTTTTACTCTATTTTTTCGAATTTGATAGGCCCGTCGCAACGTGTCCATTTTCCCCCTTTTGACAAGTTCGCCGCAACGGGCGGGTCCTTGATCGACTAAGTTATTATTTTCTACGTTTTACGTTTCTGTTTAATTACTTCGCATTAACACACTGTAACGGGTGTGCGTGGTTCAACGATTTTAAGTCTATTTTTCGTTCGGTGTAATTTTTTCCATTTTATCTATTTTATTTTTACGAGTTTTTCCGATGTTGGGAGTCGATGCCGGTGTGGTATAAATATTTTCACGAACGTTTTTAACCTATTAAATTTTTTATTAATATTTTGTTTCGGTTTACCCTTATACTTTCTTTACTTAAAAACTATTTTTTACATGCATATTTTATGTACGGGTGGTATAAATATGATTTGTTATACATTTCGACGTAAACTTTTTTTGTAAACAACTCTAGGTCAAATATAATACGTTTTCGTTTAAATAAACCATTTTTACGTGCATATTTTTATGTATGTTTCAGTATAAATTTAAGTTGTTCTATGTTTCGACGTAAACTTTTTTGGGAAATGATTCAGGTCAAATATAATATGTTTATGTGTTTATTTTATGTATGTTTCGTAAAGTTTGTTTCGAACCGAGTAGAGTCAAATTGTGGTTTCTTTTTTTTCCCTTTTATTCGAAAACTCTAATTAATCCCTTTCGATTACATGTGTCAGATTTTCCTTTATACCTGTTACATTTTTTATGTATGAGTTGGGTCACACATAATACGTTATGATTGTTCGATATGAATTTTATTTACTTTACGTTTGATCGAATCACAATGCTTATACAAGTTATATTGAGTTCAACTGGATACGTCAAAATACGTGGTTTCATATGGTTAATGCATCATATAACGTTTGGACTAATCCATTCAATGTTTGCGATGTACCCGCGCCGCAACGCGGGCGGGTCTTAATCCTAGTTATATAAATTTGACAAGGGGACAACAATGGTGACTTGGCGAAATTGCAGAACGGTGGATGAAGCCGCCACCTGATCGATGAACTTCACCGCCACGTGTCGGTTAACAATCAAATAGGGTTCTATCATTTCAATTTCAGTCAAGCTGCTTCATCCTTCACTTCCCAAATTCTGGCACAGGTCAATATTCCAAACCCTAATTTCACCAATTTCTCCATTATTATTCATCCAAAATCTGCATCTCTGCTTTCCGATGTATTCAAATTCCTGCACTCTGTTCACGATTAAGCCGATACGTGTTTCGTACGCAGTGATTTCGTTCACGGCTTCATGATCCGTAAGTTGTTTGATTTAGTGTTTACGTATGATTCTAGATAACTTTAACGAAGCCTTAAATTTTAGTTTTATTTCAAAAAAAAAAAAAAAATTCCTTAAAAAAAAATATATTCATTACATGTTTTAGTTTTACTGTTCATGTTGTTAAGTTCCCCTCATTATAGTTATTATTATAATATAATTTATATAATTTATGTGAATTTATTGTGTTGTGTGTTCATGAAAGTTGGATTCTGTTTGCTGATTGCTGTTATATGATTTTCAGGGTGAAATTTGATGCTTTATTTAGCGATTTACTAAGATTTCCAATTCTGTTGTTATTTTATGCTTTGTTATTTTATGGTTGTTAAATCTGTACTTGACGGTCAACACGTAAACCTGCAATAAGAATATGTTAATTTGTGTTTTTACGAGAGTTTTCTTTCAATATATTCATCAGTTATTTGTTAATTTCATGCCATCATTACTTATATAAGTTGTATGAATTTGGTTGTGACGTATGTGCTTGGATTGTGTATTCTGATCACTGTTATTTA